>NC_140165.1:203307067-203527683 GCF_963971535.1 Notolepis coatsorum
TCTGGACATCTGGCTCATTTGGGTGTATGTCGGGATGGAGTGACTCTGGACATCTGGCTTATTTGGGTGTATGTTGGTATGTAGTGACTCTGGACATCTGGCTCATTTGGGTGTATTTTGGGATTGGAGTGACTGGATATCTGGATCATTTGGGTGTATGTCGGGATGGAGTGACTCTGGCTCATTAGGGTGTATTTTGGGATTGGAGTGACTGGATATCTGGCTCATTTGGGTGTATGTTGGGATGGAGTGACTCTGGACATCTGGCTCCTTTGGGTGTATTTTGGGATTGGAGTGACTTGACATCTGGCTCATTTGGGTGTATATTGGGATGTAGTGACTATGGACATCTGGCTCATTTGGGTGTATGTCGGGATGGAGTGACTCTGGACATCTGGCTCATTTGGGTGCATGTTGGGATGGAATGACTGGACATCTGGCTCATTTGGGTGTATGTCGGGATGGAGTGCCTCTGGACATCTAGCTCATTTGGGTGTATGTCGGGATGGAGTGACTCTGGACATCTGCCTCATTTGGGTGTATGTTGGGATGTAGTGACTCTGGACATCTGGCTCATTTGGGTGTATGTCGGGATGGAGTGCCTCTGGACATCTAGCTCATTTGGGTGTATGTTGGGATGGAGTGACTCTGGACATCTGGCTCATCTGAGTGTATGTTGGTATGTAGTGACTCTGGACATCTAGCTAATTTGGGTGTATGTCGGGATGGAGTGCCTCTGGACATCTGGCTCATTTGGGTGCATGTCGGGATGGAGTGCCTCTGGACATCTGGCTCCTTTGGGTGTATGTTGGGATGGAGTGACTCTGGACATCTGGCTCATTTGGGTGTATGTTGGGATGGAGTGACTCTGGACAGCTGGCTCAGTTGGGTGTATGTTGGGATGGAGTGACTCTGGACATCTGGCTCATTTGGGTGTATGTTGGGATGGAGTGACTCTGGACATCTGGCTCAGTTGGGTGTATGTTGGGATGGAGTGACTCTGGACATCTAGCTCATTTGGGTGTATGTCGGGATGGAGTGACTCTGGACATCTGGCTTATTTGGGTGTATGTTGGTATGTAGTGACTCTGGACATCTGGCTCATTTGGGTGTATGTCGGGATGGAGTGCCTCTGGACATCTGGCTCATTTGGGTGTATTTTGGGATTGGAGTGACTGGATATCTGGCTCATTTGGGTGTATGTTGGGATGGATTGACTCTGGACATCTGGCTCCTTTGGGAGTATTTTGGGATTGGAGTGACTTGACATCTGGCTCATTTGGGTGTATATTGGGATGTATTGACTCTGGACATCTGGCTCATTTGAGTGTATGTCGGGACTGAGTGACTCTGGACATCTGGCTCATTTGGGTGCATGTTGGGATGGAATGACTGGACATCTGGCTCATTTGGGTGTATGTCGGGATGGAGTGCCTCTGGACATCTAGCTCATTTGGGTGTATGTCGGGATGGAGTGACTCTGGACATCTGGCTCATTTGGGTGTATGTTGGGATGTAGTGACTCTGGACATCTGGCTCATTTGGGTGTATGTCGGGATGGAGTGCCTCTGGACATCTAGCTCATTTGGGTGTATGTTGGGATGGAGTGACTCTGGACATCTGGCTCATCTGAATGTATGTTGGTATGTAGTGACTCTGGACATCTAGCTAATTTGGGTGTATGTCGGGATGGAGTGCCTCTGGACATCTGGCTCATTTGGGTGCATGTCGGGATGGAGTGACTCTGGACATCTGGCTCATTTGGGTGTATGTTGGGATGGAGTGACTCTGGACATCTAGCTCATTTGGGTGTATGTTGGGATGGAGTGCCTCTGGACATCTAGCTCATTTGGGTGTATGTTGGGATGGAGTGCTTCTGGACATCTGGCTCCTTTGGGTGTATGTTTGGGATGGAGTGCCTCTGGCCATCTGGCTCATTTGGGTGTATTTTGGGATTGGAGTGACTGGATATCTGGCTCATTTGGGTGTATGTCGGGATGGAGTGAGTCTGGCTCATTTGGGTGTATTTTGGGATTGGAGTGACTGGATATCTGGCTCATTTGGGTGTATGTTGGGATGGAGTGACTCTGGACATCTGGCTCCTTTGGGTGTATTTTGGGATTGGAGTGACTTGACATCTGGCTCATTTGGGTGTATATTGGGATGTAGTGCCTCTGGACATCTAGCTCATTGGGTGTATGTCGGGATGGAGTGACTCTGGACATCTGGCTTATTTGGGTGTATGTTGGTATGTAGTGACTCTGGACATCTGGCTCATTTGGGTGTATTTTGGGATTGGAGTGACTGGATATCTGGCTCATTTGGGTGTATCTCGGGATGGAGTGACTCTGGCTCATTAGGGTGTATTTTGGGATTGGAGTGACTGGATATCTGGCTCATTTGGGTGTATGTTGGGATGGAGTGACTCTGGACATCTGGCTCCTTTGGGTGTATTTTGGGATTGGAGTGACTTGACATCTGGCTCATTTGGGTGTATATTGGGATGTAGTGACTCTGGACATCTGGCTCATTTGGGTGCATGTCGGGATGGAGTGCCTCTGGACATCTGGCTCCTTTGGGTGTATGTTGGGATGGAGTGACTCTGGACATCTGGCTCATTTGGGTGTATGTTGGGATGGAGTGACTCTGGACAGCTGGCTCAGTTGGGTGTATGTTGGGATGGAGTGACTCTGGACATCTGGCTCATTTGGGTGTATGTTGGGATGGAGTGACTCTGGACATCTGGCTCAGTTGGGTGTATGTTGGGATGGAGTGACTCTGGACATCTAGCTCATTTGGGTGTATGTCGGGATGGAGTGACTCTGGACATCTGGCTTATTTGGGTGTATGTTGGTATGTAGTGACTCTGGACATCTGGCTCATTTGGGTGTATGTCGGGATGGAGTGCCTCTGGACATCTGGCTCATTTGGGTGTATTTTGGGATTGGAGTGACTGGATATCTGGCTCATTTGGGTGTATGTTGGGATGGATTGACTCTGGACATCTGGCTCCTTTGGGAGTATTTTGGGATTGGAGTGACTTGACATCTGGCTCATTTGGGTGTATATTGGGATGTATTGACTCTGGACATCTGGCTCATTTGGGTGTATGTCGGGACTGAGTGCCTCTGGACATCTGGCTCATTTGGGTGCATGTTGGGATGGAATGACTGGACATCTGGCTCATTTGGGTGTATGTCGGGATGGAGTGCCTCTGGACATCTAGCTCATTTGGGTGTATGTCGGGATGGAGTGACTCTGGACATCTGGCTCATTTGGGTGTATGTTGGGATGTAGTGACTCTGGACATCTGGCTCATTTGGGTGTATGTCGGGATGGAGTGCCTCTGGACATCTAGCTCATTTGGGTGTATGTTGGGATGGAGTGACTCTGGACATCTGGCTCATCTGAGTGTATGTTGGTATGTAGTGACTCTGGCCATCTAGCTAATTTGGGTGTATGTCGGGATGGAGTGCCTCTGGACATCTGGCTCATTTGGGTGCATGTCGGGATGGAGTGACTCTGGACATCTGGCTCATTTGGGTGTATGTTGGGATGGAGTGACTCTGGACATCTAGCTCATTTGGGTGTATGTTGGGATGGAGTGCCTCTGGACATCTAGCTCATTTGGGTGTATGTTGGGATGGAGTGCTTCTGGACATCTGGCTCCTTTGGGTGTATGTTGGGATGGAGTGCATCTGGCCATCTGGCTCATTTGGGTGTATTTTGGGATTGGAGTGACTGGATATCTGGCTCATTTGGGTGTATGTTGGGATGGAGTGACTCTGGACATCTGGCTCCTTTGGGTGTATTTTGGGATTGGAGTGACTTGACATCTGGCTCATTTGGGTGTATATTGGGATGTAGTGCATCTGGACATCTAGCTCATTGGGTGTATGTTGGGATGGAGTGACTCTGGACATCTGGCTTATTTGGGTGTATGTTGGTATGTAGTGACTCTGGACATCTGGCTCATTTGGGTGTATTTTGGGATTGGAGTGACTGGATATCTGGCTCATTTGGGTGTATCTCGGGATGGAGTGACTCTGGCTCATTAGGGTGTATTTTGGGATTGGAGTGACTGGATATCTGGCTCATTTGGGTGTATGTTGGGATGGAGTGACTCTGGACATCTGGCTCCTTTGGGTGTATTTTGGGATTGGAGTGACTTGACATCTGGCTCATTTGGGTGTATATTGGGATGTAGTGACTCTGGACATCTGGCTCATTTGGGTGTATGTCGGGATGGAGTGACTCTGGACATCTGGCTCATTTGGGTGCATGTTGGGATGGAATGACTGGACATCTGGCTCATTTGGGTGTATGTCGGGATGGAGTGCCTCTGGACATCTAGCTCATTTGGGTGTATGTCGGGATGGAGTGACTCTGGACATCTGGCTCATTTGGGTGTATGTTGGGATGTAGTGACTCTGGACATCTGGCTCATTTGGGTGTATGTCGGGATGGAGTGCCTCTGGACATCTAGCTAATTTGGGTGTATGTTGGGATGGAGTGACTCTGGACATCTGGCTCATCTGAGTGTATGATGGTATGTAGTGACTCTGGACATCTAGCTAATTTGGGTGTATGTCGGGATGGAGTGCCTCTGGACATCTGGCTCATTTGGGTGCATGTCGGGATGGAGTGACTCTGGACATCTGGCTCATTTGGGTGTATGTTGGGATGGAGTGACTCTGGACATCTGGCTCATTTGGGTGTATGTTGGGATGGAGTGACTGGACATCTAGCTCATTTGGGTGTATGTTGGGATGGAGTTCCTCTGGACATCTAGCTCATTTGGGTGTATGTTGGGATGGAGTGCCTCTGGACATCTGGCTCCTTTGGGTGTATGTTGGGATGGAGTGACTCTGGACATCTGGCTCATTTGGGTGTATGTTGGGATGGAGTGACTCTGGACAGCTGGCTCAGTTGGGTGTATGTTGGGATGGAGTGACTCAGGACATCTGGCTCATTTGGGTGTATGTTGGGATGGAGTGACTCTGGACATCTGGCTCAGTTGGGTGTATGTTGGTATGTAGTGACTCTGGACATCTGGCTCATTTGGGTGTATGTCGGGATGGAGTGCCTCTGGACATCTGGCTCATCTGAATGTATGTTGGTATGTAGTGACTCTGGCCATCTAGCTAATTTGGGTGTATGTCGGGATGGAGTGCCTCTGGACATCTGGCTCATTTGGGTGCATGTCGGGATGGAGTGACTCTGGACATCTGGCTCATTTGGGTGTATGTTGGGATGGAGTGACTCTGGACATCTAGCTCATTTGGGTGTATGTTGGGATGGAGTGCCTCTGGACATCTAGCTCATTTGGGTGTATGTTGGGATGGAGTGCTTCTGGACATCTGGCTCCTTTGGGTGTATGTTGGGATGGAGTGCATCTGGCCATCTGGCTCATTTGGGTGTATTTTGGGATTGGAGTGACTGGATATCTGGCTCATTTGGGTGTATGTTGGGATGGAGTGACTCTGGACATCTGGCTCCTTTGGGTGTATTTTGGGATTGGAGTGACTTGACATCTGGCTCATTTGGGTGTATATTGGGATGTAGTGCATCTGGACATCTAGCTCATTGGGTGTATGTTGGGATGGAGTGACTCTGGACATCTGGCTTATTTGGGTGTATGTTGGTATGTAGTGACTCTGGACATCTGGCTCATTTGGGTGTATTTTGGGATTGGAGTGACTGGATATCTGGCTCATTTGGGTGTATCTCGGGATGGAGTGACTCTGGCTCATTAGGGTGTATTTTGGGATTGGAGTGACTGGATATCTGGCTCATTTGGGTGTATGTTGGGATGGAGTGACTCTGGACATCTGGCTCCTTTGGGTGTATTTTGGGATTGGAGTGACTAGACATCTGGCTCATTTGGGTGTATATTGGGATGTAGTGACTCTGGACATCTGGCTCATTTGGGTGTATGTCGGGATGGAGTGACTCTGGACATCTGGCTCATTTGGGTGCATGTTGGGATGGAATGACTGGACATCTGGCTCATTTGGGTGTATGTCGGGATGGAGTGCCTCTGGACATCTAGCTCATTTGGGTGTATGTCGGGATGGAGTGACTCTGGACATCTGGCTCATTTGGGTGTATGTTGGGATGTAGTGACTCTGGACATCTGGCTCATTTGGGTGTATGTCGGGATGGAGTGCCTCTGGACATCTAGCTAATTTGGGTGTATGTTGGGATGGAGTGACTCTGGACATCTGGCTCATCTGAGTGTATGATGGTATGTAGTGACTCTGGACATCTAGCTAATTTGGGTGTATGTCGGGATGGAGTGCCTCTGGACATCTGGCTCATTTGGGTGCATGTCGGGATGGAGTGACTCTGGACATCTGGCTCATTTGGGTGTATGTTGGGATGGAGTGACTCTGGACATCTGGCTCATTTGGGTGTATGTTGGGATGGAGTGACTGGACATCTAGCTCATTTGGGTGTATGTTGGGATGGAGTTCCTCTGGACATCTAGCTCATTTGGGTGTATGTTGGGATGGAGTGCCTCTGGACATCTGGCTCCTTTGGGTGTATGTTGGGATGGAGTGACTCTGGACATCTGGCTCATTTGGGTGTATGTTGGGATGGAGTGACTCTGGACAGCTGGCTCAGTTGGGTGTATGTTGGGATGGAGTGACTCAGGACATCTGGCTCATTTGGGTGTATGTTGGGATGGAGTGACTCTGGACATCTGGCTCAGTTGGGTGTATGTTGGTATGTAGTGACTCTGGACATCTGGCTCATTTGGGTGTATGTCGGGATGGAGTGCCTCTGGACATCTGGCTCATTTGGGTGTATTTTGGGATTGGAGTGACTGGATATCTGGCTCATTTGGGTGTATGTTGGGATGGAGTGACTCTGGACATCTGGCTCCTTTGGGAGTATTTTGGGATTGGAGTGACTTGACATCTGGCTCATTTGGGTGTATATTGGGATGTATTGACTCTGGACATCTGGCTCATTTGGGTGTATGTCGGGACTGAGTGACTCTGGACATCTGGCTCATTTGGGTGCATGTTGGGATGGAATGACTGGACATCTGGCTCATTTGGGTGTATGTCGGGATGGAGTGCCTCTGGACATCTAGCTCATTTGGGTGTATTTTGGGATTGGAGTGACTGGATATCTGGCTCATTTGGGTGTATGTCGGGATGGAGTGACTCTGGCTCATTAGGGTGTATTTTGGGATTGGAGTGACTGGATATCTGGCTCATTTGGGTGTATGTTGGGATGGAGTGACTCTGGACATCTGGCTCCTTTGGGTGTATTTTGGATTGGAGTGACTTGACATCTGGCTCATTTGGGTGTATATTGGGATGTAGTGACTCTGGACATCTGGCTCATTTGGGTGTATGTCGGGATGGAGTGACTCTGGACATCTGGCTCATTTGGGTGCATGTTGGGATGGAATGACTGGACATCTGGCTCATTTGGGTGTATGTCGGGATGGAGTGCCTCTGGACATCTAGCTCATTTGGGTGTATGTCGGGATGGAGTGACTCTGGACATCTGGCTCATTTGGGTGTATGTTGGGATGTAGTGACTCTGGACATCTGGCTCATTTGGGTGTATGTCGGGATGGAGTGCCTCTGGACATCTAGCTAATTTGGGTGTATGTTGGGATGGAGTGACTCTGGACATCTGGCTCATCTGAGTGTATGTTGGTGTGTAGTGACTCTGGACATCTAGCTAATTTGGGTGTATGTCGGGATGGAGTGCCTCTGGACATCTAGCTCATTTGGGTGTATGTTGGGATGGAGTGACTCTGGACATCTGGCTCATCTGAGTGTATGTTGGTATGTAGTGACTCTGGACATCTAGCTAATTTGGGTGTATGTCGGGATGGAGTGCCTCTGGACATCTGGCTCATTTGGGTGCATGTTGGTGTGTAGTGACTCTGGACATCTAGCTAATTTGGGTGTATGTCGGGATGGAGTGCCTCTGGACATCTAGCTCATTTGGGTGTATGTTGGGATGGAGTGACTCTGGACATCTGGCTCATCTGAGTGTATGTTGGTATGTAGTGACTCTGGACATCTAGCTAATTTGGGTGTATGTCGGGATGGAGTGCCTCTGGACATCTGGCTCATTTGGGTGCATGTCGGGATGGAGTGACTCTGGACATCTGGCTCATTTGGGTGTATGTTGGGATGGAGTGACTCTGGACATCTAGCTCATTTGGGTGTATGTTGGGATGGAGTGCCTCTGGACATCTAGCTCATTTGGGTGTATGTTGAGATGGAGTGCCTCTGGCCATCTGGCTCATTTGGGTGTATTTTGGGATTGGAGTGACTGGATATCTGGCTCATTTGGGTGTATGTCGGGATGGAGTGAGTCTGGCTCATTTGGGTGTATTTTGGGATTGGAGTGACTGGATATCTGGCTCATTTGGGTGTATGTTGGGATGGAGTGACTCTGGACATCTGGCTCCTTTGGGTGTATTTTGGGATTGGAGTGACTTGACATCTGGCTCATTTGGGTGTATATTGGGATGTAATGACTCTGGACATCTGGCTCATTTGGGTGCATGTTGGGATGGAATGAATGGACATCTGGCTCATTTGGGTGTATGTCGGGATAGAGTGCCTCTGGACATCTAGCTCATTTGGGTGTATGTCGGGATGGAGTGACTCTGGACATCTGGCTCATTTGGGTGCATGTTGGGATGGAATGACTGGACATCTGGCTCATTTGGGTGTATGTCGGGATGGAGTGCCTCTGGACATCTAGCTCATTTGGGTGTATGTCGGGATGGAGTGACTCTGGACATCTGGCTCATTTGGGTGTATGTTGGGATGTAGTGACTCTGGACATCTGGCTCATTTGGGTGTATGTCGGGATGGAGTGCCTCTGGACATCTAGCTCATTTGGGTGTATGTTGGGATGGAGTGACTCTGGACATCTGGCTCATTTGGGTGCATGTTGGGATGGAATGACTGGACATCTGGCTCATTTGGGTGTATGTCGGGATGGAGTGCCTCTGGACATCTAGCTCATTTGGGTGTATTTTGGGATTGGAGTGACTGGATATCTGGCTCATTTGGGTGTATGTCGGGATGGAGTGACTCTGGCTCATTAGGGTGTATTTTGGGATTGGAGTGACTGGATATCTGGCTCATTTGGGTGTATGTTGGGATGGAGTGACTCTGGACATCTGGCTCCTTTGGGTGTATTTTGGGATTGGAGTGACTTGACATCTGGCTCATTTGGGTGTATATTGGGATGTAGTGACTCTGGACATCTGGCTCATTTGGGTGTATGTCGGGATGGAGTGACTCTGGACATCTGGCTCATTTGGGTGCATGTTGGGATGGAATGACTGGACATCTGGCTCATTTGGGTGTATGTCGGGATGGAGTGCCTCTGGACATCTAGCTCATTTGGGTGTATGTCGGGATGGAGTGACTCTGGACATCTGGCTCATTTGGGTGTATGTTGGGATGTAGTGACTCTGGACATCTGGCTCATTTGGGTGTATGTCGGGATGGAGTGCCTCTGGACATCTAGCTAATTTGGGTGTATGTTGGGATGGAGTGACTCTGGACATCTGGCTCATCTGAGTGTATGTTGGTGTGTAGTGACTCTGGACATCTAGCTAATTTGGGTGTATGTCGGGATGGAGTGCCTCTGGACATCTAGCTCATTTGGGTGTATGTTGGGATGGAGTGACTCTGGACATCTGGCTCATCTGAGTGTATGTTGGTATGTAGTGACTCTGGACATCTAGCTAATTTGGGTGTATGTCGGGATGGAGTGCCTCTGGACATCTGGCTCATTTGGGTGCATGTTGGTGTGTAGTGACTCTGGACATCTAGCTAATTTGGGTGTATGTCGGGATGGAGTGCCTCTGGACATCTAGCTCATTTGGGTGTATGTTGGGATGGAGTGACTCTGGACATCTGGCTCATCTGAGTGTATGTTGGTATGTAGTGACTCTGGACATCTAGCTAATTTGGGTGTATGTCGGGATGGAGTGCCTCTGGACATCTGGCTCATTTGGGTGCATGTCGGGATGGAGTGACTCTGGACATCTGGCTCATTTGGGTGTATGTTGGGATGGAGTGACTCTGGACATCTAGCTCATTTGGGTGTATGTTGGGATGGAGTGCCTCTGGACATCTAGCTCATTTGGGTGTATGTTGAGATGGAGTGCCTCTGGCCATCTGGCTCATTTGGGTGTATTTTGGGATTGGAGTGACTGGATATCTGGCTCATTTGGGTGTATGTCGGGATGGAGTGAGTCTGGCTCATTTGGGTGTATTTTGGGATTGGAGTGACTGGATATCTGGCTCATTTGGGTGTATGTTGGGATGGAGTGACTCTGGACATCTGGCTCCTTTGGGTGTATTTTGGGATTGGAGTGACTTGACATCTGGCTCATTTGGGTGTATATTGGGATGTAATGACTCTGGACATCTGGCTCATTTGGGTGCATGTTGGGATGGAATGAATGGACATCTGGCTCATTTGGGTGTATGTCGGGATAGAGTGCCTCTGGACATCTGGCTCATTTGGGTGCATGTTGGGATGGAATGACTGGACATCTGGCTCATTTGGGTGTATGTCGGGATGGAGTGCCTCTGGACATCTAGCTCATTTGGGTGTATGTCGGGATGGAGTGACTCTGGACATCTGGCTCATTTGGGTGTATGTTGGGATGTAGTGACTCTGGACATCTGGCTCATTTGGGTGTATGTCGGGATGGAGTGCCTCTGGACATCTAGCTCATTTGGGTGTATGTTGGGATGGAGTGACTCTGGACATCTGGCTCATTTGGGTGTATTTTGGGATTGGAGTGACTGGATATCTGGCTCATTTGGGTGTATGTTGGGATGCAGTGACTCTGGACATCTGGCTCCTTTGGGTGTATTTTGGGATTGGAGTGACTTGACATCTGGCTCATTTGGGTGTATATTGGGATGTAGTGACTCTGGACATCTGGCTCATTTGGGTGCATGTTGGGATGGAATGACTGGACATCTGGCTCATTTGGGTGTATGTCGGGATAGAGTGCCTCTGGACATCTAGCTCATTTGGGTGTATGTCGGGATGGAGTGACTCTGGACATCTGGCTCATTTGGGTGTATGTTGGGATGTAGTGACTCTGGATATCTGGCTCATTTGGGTGTATGTCGGGATGGAGTGCCTCTGGACATCTAGCTAATTTGGGTGTATGTTGGGATGGAGTGACTCTGGACATCTGGCTCATCTGAGTGTATGTTGGTATGTAGTGACTCTGGACATCTAGCTAATTTGGGTGTATGTTGGGATGGAGTGACTCTGGACATCTGGCTCATTTGGGTGTATGTCGGGATGGAGTGCCTCTGGACATCTGGCTCATTTGGGTGCATGTCGGGATGGAGTGACTCTGGACATCTGGCTCATTTGGGTGTATGTTGGGATGGAGTGACTCTGGACATCTAGCTCATTTGGGTGTATGTTGGGATGGAGTGCCTCTGGACATCTAGCTCATTTGGGTGTATGTTGGGATGGAGTGCCTCTGGACATCTGGCTCCTGTGGGTGTATGTCGGGATGGAGTGCCTCTGGACATCTGGCTCATTTGGGTGTATTTTGGGATTGGAGTGACTGGATATCTGGCTCATTTGGGTGTATGTTGGGATGCAGTGACTCTGGACATCTGGCTCCTTTGGGTGTATTTTGGGATTGGAGTGACCTGACATCTGGCTCATTTGGGTGTATATTGGGATGTAGTGACTCTGGACATCTGGCTCATTTGGGTGTATGTCGGGATGGAGTGACTCTGGACATCTGGCTCATTTGGGTGCATGTTGGGATGGAATGACTGGACATCTGGCTCATTTGGGTGTATGTCGGAATGGAGTGCCTCTGGACATCTAGCTCATTTGGGTGTATGTCGGGATGGAGTGACTCTGGACATCTGGCTCATTTGGGTGTATGTTGGGATGTAGTGACTCTGGACATCTGGCTCATTTGGGTGTATGTCGGGATGGAGTGCCTCTGGACATCTAGCTCATTTGGGTGTATGTTGGGATGGAGTGACTCTGGACATCTGGCTCATTTGGGTGTATTTTGGGATTGGAGTGACTGGATATCTGGCTCATTTGGGTGTATGTTGGGATGCAGTGACTCTGGACATCTGGCTCCTTTGGGTGTATTTTGGGATTGGAGTGACTTGACATCTGGCTCATTTGGGTGTATATTGGGATGTAGTGACTCTGGACATCTGGCTCATTTGGGTGTATGTGTGTGTGTGTGTGTGTGTGTGTGTGTGTGTGTGTGTGTGTGTGTGTGTGTGTGTGTGTGCGTGCGTGCGTGCGTGCGTGCGTGCGTGCGTGCGTGCATGCGTGCGTGCGTGCGTGCGTGCATGCGTGCGTGCGTGCGTGTGTGGGGGGGGAGAGAGAGAGAGGGAGAGAGAGAGATACAATAGGCAATACAATAGGCAGTCGGGTTCTTCCAAATAACCACTTTAAATCATGGCTCTTATCTGCCTTAAATCTTCCAGCTTGATATGGAACAGCATCCTCCAGGTTGCTCAGTCCTGCTGTGCTGATACACAATTGCACAATGCACACAGAAACACCTAGAGAGAGAGACGGTACATTTATGTTAAAGTAACTCATTGATTCATTAGGTGGGTTTCATCTCCCATTTTAAATAAAATAAAATAAAAAAATCCAATATTAGAAATGTATCACTTGATTAATATTGATTCCACTTCATATCATAGCAGATGGCTCCCAGTGTTCTCCCATCATTTTGCTGCAGGTTATGTTTATTTCATCATACCAGGACTCCATTTTCAACTAAATATATAAACAAAGAAACAAATAAAGAAAGAAAGGTGCACTCAGTAGTGTGCAAATCTCCACCAGGTGGCAGCCACCCATTTATTTTCTAGTAGCCTACATAGTAGGTGGGGCTTAAGTGTATGAGGCGGAGCAAACATAGACTAATGAAGCAGATCTCCCTTCATTATTCCTAGTACACTATTTCACTATGACACGATTACATGCTATTTCACACTATTGCA
Organism: Notolepis coatsorum; assembly: GCF_963971535.1. Classification (NCBI taxonomy): domain Eukaryota; kingdom Metazoa; phylum Chordata; class Actinopteri; order Aulopiformes; family Paralepididae; genus Notolepis; species Notolepis coatsorum. The sequence goes on from NC_140165.1 coordinate 203,320,096, forward strand.
CTATTACACTAGCAGACTAGTACAATAGTACACTACTATTACTCACCATCCACAAGTCTCTACGACAAAAGGTTCATGATATATAAAAAGGGGGTGGCGCTTATTTCAAGGCTTATTTCAATGGACAATGATGGAAATGTATTAATAAATGTTTTTAATGCATAGTCTATCAAAGACACACACACACAACCGATTACATGATATCCCCCCAGGTTTACGCCTGGTGGAGACAATGATTAAGCAAAGTTGTTGCTCATATGTTGTTCACACATGAGAGATACAGAGAGAGAGAGAGAGAGAGAGAGAGAGAGAGAGAGAGAGAGAGAGAGAGAGAGAGAGAGAGAGAGAGAGAGAGAGAGAGAGGTTGTTAAACCCCCAGATTATAGAGGGATGGGGAGATAGATGAATAAGTCATGTGCTTGTTGTTTCTCTCTGTATAGCCATTTACCATTTGTTATTCTAAGTCAAAGCCTGGTGTCTCAGAGGTAATGCACAGCGCCGATAACTGGCTTAGCTGCTGCTACGACTGGACCTCACCCACACACAAATACAAATTTAAATTATATATTGTATATTGTTAAAAATGCTAACCAATTGTCATTGTTATATACTTAGAAAGCAGAATCCACCCTATCCATGACAAGTGCTATTGAAACCCACGTATTCATCAGGGAATTTATGTTTACTATAAAGAGCTTGATGGCTCATTTGAAATAATGGGATGTGCCTATCCAGCTGATTAGGTCATGCCAAGTGTGTCTGTCTATGTGGTCTGTACATTGACTGTGATCTTGTCCTGTTTGCCATGTGTACCTGTTCCATCAAGCTTCATTGGTATGCTGCAGTGGGCCTGTGATGCGTGATGCAGGTGTTCTAGATGTGTACAGTTTATTAGATATACTCGCAGGCCAGATTATCTGCACATGAAGAGGAGCTGTGTACCAATTTGAAGCCCATTTGCTGCCGTGCTGTTACCAACATTAGGATGTAATTGATGTTCTATTGGGATTTTGTGTACAAGGACATTAGATAAGATGGAATCCATATTATGGCTTCATCCTGGTAATTGGGGAAAGTGAAGTGGCTCCATCAATAGGAAACAGTCTTTTGAGAGTGGATGAAGCACTTGAAGCAGGGCCACAGCTTATATTCATAGATGCACATAGGAACAATTTGGAATTCAGAACATAGCTAATCAGATACCACACAGAGAGGACTGGAGTCGCTTTGTGTACGAATATGATGTTGTGTTTCAATGGAACTGTTAATTAGAAATTCTGAATTGTGTTTCTGTTGGAGATAAATAAATATGTGAACCATGTCCATCGCATCCTGGATATAACGGTCAACGGATACCAGATTATTTGTGTTAAACTATTGGTTGTATATGTTTTGCTCTACCCTAGCCCATCATACATACATACACACACACACACACACACACACACACACACACACACACACACACACACACACACACACACACACACACACACACACACACACACACACACACACACACACACACACACACACACACACACACACACACACACACACACACACACACACATTTTAATACTTTATTTGGTTCCACAAATTATATTACATAAACAGGGAATCAAATGTATCGGGGCCAAGCAGCACTGAACACTTAAGGGTACACATAGCACCTCCTTCTCCACGTGGCTAAGCTGCCAATAATAGCTGAGACAGAGCAATATTTGGCAATTTGTTTGGTTTTTTCTTTTAGACATTGCAGCAATTCTCAGACCGGTCATGGTGCATTTGTATACATGGCCAAGACTTCCGAACACTAGTACACTATATCTACTCCTATACCCAAGGTCATCCATCACACTGAGCAGTGGTTGGCATTTGATATACTTGTCCCGGAAGGCCTGGTCCATGTACAGATCAAAGGTACAGCCTACTTCTATGACCAGCACCTCCCTGTGGCTGGTGTCAACAAAAACAACGTCCGGTGTATTTGGTATGTTAGCAAAGACATCGTTGGTAAGGCCAAACCACTCTGGTTTCACTCTGGCATGTTTGTACATTGCTGCACTAGATGGTGATATGTTCCGTACCACATCAGACACAATGTCCACAATACGGTCATGACGAGCGATGTACAGGTGTTTGTATGCATTACATCCGTTTGTTATGTGTGCAATGGATTCTAGGTGTTGTGAATCCTGATGGTTTAAACAGAATGGACTGTGAGTTTGAGGATACCAAGTGGACAGATTGTATTGAGTGGGTAATACCTGCAGTCTTGCTTTGATGGTACATTTTAAAACATCCTCACCAACAGCGGCGTTCTTATACACTGAGTATGAGACTGAGTGGTCAGCAAACTCCAAACAAGCTAGCTTTCCCTGTAGTCTGAGTCCACACCAGTGCTGTCTGATCTCAGACTGCTTCATGCTAAGCAGAACCCTCCTTGCAGAGTCTCTGTGCAGTTCGACAGTCTCTTCCTGCGGTGTTGTGATGTTGGCATTCACAACCACACAGGGGTCTGTGATAAGTTCATCAGAGACAGGGACTTCAGTCTGTGTGTTGGTGGGTCTTATCCATTTCAGCTGAACTCCAGTCTGGTTGCAGAGGTCATTGAGATCTGGCCAGTCAGACCAGACCCCGAAGCCCTTGGCCCGAGAGTCCAGTTTCCCAGAGTCTTTCTTCCTGAAGCCGACAAAGTTATTCTGGTCTGCGGTGGCCAGGGGGATCTTCCTTCTGCGTAGATCCAGCAGGAGAGAGGCCCTGGCCATTTCTCTGACGGTGACATCATCATTGTTAAGCATGTGGAGCAGGTGGGCTAGCCTGGTGGCTATGTAGGTCCACTCGACATTGGGGACTACCAGCCCTCCCTCTCCACATGGGAGAAAGATCATGCCCCGTGTGGAGTGTGTGTTGTGGCCTACCCACTTTCTGACCAGCTGAACAGTTTCATCATACATACACACACACACACACACACACACACACACACACACACACACACACACACACACACACGCACGCACGCACGCACGCACGCACGCACGCACGCACGCACGCACGCACGCACGCACGCAGTAGGCATGTCAGGGACTTATCAGTATAGTTAAGTGTTGTGACACAGTGAGGGTGAGAGAGAGAGTACCTCACAGGCCAAGCTCACGTTTGGAAACACAGTCATCTCACAATAATGCCCATAAAACATGGATGAACACAACAACATGGGTTCAAATGTAGTTCCAGTCTTCTCCTCTTTCTGCCCTTCAGTTTCCTCCTACATTCAATAAGGTGGACATGCGGCATGACCTGTGAACACAGCAGAGTCAGTGTAGGAGCTCTGTTGAACAAACACACTGGAGGAGAGCGAGGGAGAGCTGAGAGAATATGCTGACAGAGCAGAGCGGCTCCACTTTCAGTAGCAAGAGCCAATATCAATGGTTCCCTCTTTAAATCCACTTAATGATCACAACTCAGCCGTTATTCACTAATCAGCATCTCTGTCTTCATCGTTCATTGCCACACATTGGATCATAGATACAGCTTCAATTACAGTTCATACCCTTGGGGGCAGGAACGTTTATGATTGTGTGCTCTGATGAGTAGTTTCAACAAAGTCTCTCTCAAAGTAAGTCTGCTCACTTCGCCACCGTCTTAATAGCGGCAACTAACAATATCTGACCCCTTCTACACACGCTCCATCCAGTGGTTTCTGCCATAGACCCCTTAGTTACCATGGCAACCACCTACTGCAGAGATGGCTATTTATTTTAAACATCTCTTAAGCTGCCACATGTGGGCCCTTTTTAGGACGATTTGCCCACCATCACTTTGGCGACCACTAGTGGCTTGGGTGTGCATATTTTGTAATACAATATATAAATCGAATTAAAGCCCCATTTGTTGCCTGTCGATAGCCCTCTCAGGTGACAAAATCTGTTCAGCGGTTCTTGAGTTACATGCCGATATTTGAGGCTTGTGCAAAGTACACGGTATTGCGCAAAATACCACTCCTGACTCTTGAGGCTCTAGTTCCGTCAATCATTTGGTGATCTCGAAAAGTATTGGACAGGGTTGTAGCCAATGAGTGTGGCTTTCCAATGATACCCCAGCTGGGGATGTACGAATCAGGGATCTAGGTGAAGAACTCACAAGCGAAAACAGGAGGGGAAAAAACGCTGAATGAATTGAAGAAAAACTGAGCTTTTCTTTTGTACACAGTTTACCAAAATCACTCCTAATCACTCTTTTCTGAACGTATCTTTATGCAATTTGAACATGTACTACATAATGCTTCAGGCTATGGATCTCGGAAGTTTTTTAAGCCATACGAATTTCTGGGGAAATACTACTTCTGGACTACTAACTACTACAGAAAAACTTGAGTAACAAGTTTTTCTACAACTCAAGTTCAGACCTATGTTACTCTATTTCATTAGCACCAAAATTGATAATTTTTTATTGTATCCTAAACTTCAGAATGTTATCTTTCAAAATAGACCAGGCTTATGCATGTATAAAGTATAGTATTTTGGTTTGCAAAAAAGGTATGCAGTCCTCAAAAACGAAAACAAAAATGGCCACTTGTCTGCCTGCATGTTAAACTCACTCAAAATGCAGTATATTATTATTTGAATCACATAGAGTGTGTGTTATATATTATCTTATCTGTTATTCTGTTATTTTAGTACACTGGGTACAAAGTGATTACAGTTACTGTACCATTTTTGTAATCATATTACAATAGACTCATCTCTATATTTACACCAAATGTTTCATATTCCAACCAGAAATATTGTATTCTAAAGTCTTATCTGAAATGTCCCATAATCAGGTTATAATGTCAGATCTCTGACTGGTCTTAATTTATTCCTGGATGAATAAGGGGTCGATCACATGCCGCTTTTTTCTGAGCTTTATGACGTGAGGCGCGTCACTGGGGATAACTAGAAAGTAGAAGATAGAGAAGTAGAATCAGCAGTGTGCTCTTTTCGTTGCTGGGCATTGCTATGTGTTGCTATGCGTAACAAGGTATCTCCTACATACTAAAATCCTACTACATCCTACTGGTACTGCCCGGTTCATCTGGTTGAGCAGTTTCACCATATCTGATTGTTAAACGGACATAACCACCATGTACTGTATGCCGCCAAAATACCATTATCAGGGCTGTACACTAAGCTTTTTCACTAGGGGCACACTTGCCCCTAAATGAGAAATTTAGGGGCACAGAACATTTTTTAGGGGCACATTTTTAAATAACAATTTTACCATTATAGTGCAACACAACACACACACACACCATTGCATTAATCAGGAGGACAAGAAACTCTGCATACCTTTGTTTCACAATGAAAAGTGCTTTATAAATAAAATGAATTATTATTATTGTAAATAACCCCATGAAAGGTTTATTATTTTTATGGGTAATTACCTGCTTACCTGCTATTTGTGATGTTACTGGGTGTGCCTAAAGTGATCAATGTGTTAGGCCATTTATAGAGATCTATGCCAATTAATGTTTTATGTATATCCGGGACTTTTTTTTATAAGAATTGAGAGGCCTACTACGGTATTTGTTATGTTACCTTTATTTTGAAAACCGTGTTGCGACGCAACCTTGTTTAAGTTGGCGCTTTTGACAGTGAAATGTTCAGTTCAACTTAGCTTGAAGGAAAGACTAATCAAAAAGGTTTATTTGACCCTTATGAGGCTCTTACGGTAGGACTTTGATTGTTTATAGAAGAGGAATGTAATACTATACAAAACTAGAAATAAACAGTTGATTTTACCAGCAGTAAGTTGCAAGCCACTTTCATACGGGGAACCGTGACAATTATTAGTATTATCTTATTTGCATATTGTCTCATTATTAGATACTTTATTGATCCCCGGAGGGAAATTTAAGTAGACAGTATTTCACGTCCTAATAGTGGGCTAATACTCACCTAATGCATGGCTGAACTGAACTTTAGAAGTGTCCGTGTCCCAGTCAATCATCATTGCCAGGTCTGACTTAATTTAATCGGCTATGGTCTCTTATCATCTCTCCACATCCCACGTGGTTGTCATAAGATGGACTGATATCCGCTCCGTTCTTCTTGCAGAGCAAAATTAGCGGCTTAAACTTATTGAAAGGAAGTTCACATTCAGTTTCGATTCGATTGTTCGCTAGGAATTATGGGATTTGGTGTTGGATGTATGGACTCTACCAGACGGGGACATGGTATTTAATCGCACGATAAACTACAACTACCAAGTAGAATAGCGTGACCCAGATTTACTTCACACGCAAATCTTTTTTTCCCAGACGGGCTATCGCAGTAAATTCATTCATTGCCAACAGATTTTTTCATAGCACCGCGGCATTATGTCGCACTTTACAGCCCTAGTTGTAGGCTTGTAGTGGGTGCTATGGACATAATTCACCATTAGATTGTTTTGATGTATTGATGGGGCACTGTCACTTTAATGGGGTTGGGGCTTAGAGAAGACGCGCTGGTGGAATGTCATTCATAAAAGGTTTTGGTGACGAGGAGCTGTCAGAGTTTAGCACGGCATAGATCTGACAGCTGTCACTTGTGCTAAGAAGATAATAAATGACACACTACTTGGTGTTGTCGCAAGATGAGAAATTGTGCGTCTCTCCTTTCCGACGATTTCTACATTGGTGACCCTGTTATACGTTTTGAAGACGCTTCCGCGGCAACATGTCTACGAACGCAGTTTCACTGAAATTACCTGAGTTCTGGGAGTTGTCAGCCTCGGCATGGTTTGCGCAAACGGAGGCACAGTTCGAGCTGCGTGAGATTACCTCGGATACCACAAGATATTATTATGTGGTGTCAGCCCTGGGAAGTTCGACAGCTAGCAGAGTGGTGAGCCTCCTAAAGAACCCTCCGGCTCGAGATAAATATCTCACGATCAAGTCTCATCTGTTAAAGACATTCGAACTTTCCGATACCGAGCGGGCCAGCCGGTTGTTTTCTTTGCAAGGGCTCGGTGATAGCAAGCCATCGGAGCTCATGGATAGGATGCTGGATTTATTGGGAGAGCACAAGCCTGATTTCCTTTTCATGCAACTTTTCCTGCGTCAGCTGCCTTCTCCGGTTCGGGCCGCTCTGGCCAACACCACTATAGACGATTGCCGCGCTCTGGCCGAGGAGGCTGATACGTTTTTTTTGGCTGGTCAACAGCACTGTGCAGCGGCAGTTTTCCCAACCCAAGCCTTTGTTTCACCGCCGGGAGACTGGAACTTCACCGCCGCAGCGACAGCCCCTCGCCAGCAGCGTGACGCGGACGCGGGGCTGTGTTTTTATCATGCACGGTTTGGACCTAAAGCCAAGCAGTGCAGCTTCAGTGGGCCGGGAAATGCCCGGGCCGGCGCTCGTTAGTGGCCATGAGCGTCGGTCAGGCTGGCAGGCTACTGTTTGTCCAGGACACCATCTCCGGGCGGCGTTTCATGTGCGACACGGGCGCGCAGAGGAGCGTCTTGCCGGCTTCTAGAGTGGACATCCTATCCGGCGGACACGGACCCCCCATGGAGGCCGCCAACGGCACCCCCATCCGCACATACGGCACCAGGTATGTCGAAATGTGTTTTAGTGGCCAACGGTTTGGCTGGGACTTTATCACAGCTAATGTAGCCGTCCCTCTTCTAGGCGCTGATTTTTTGTGTGATTATGGACTGTTAGTGGATGTAAAAAATTGCCCCTTAATTGATGCCATTACGTTCTGCTCTTATGCTGGTGCGCTTGGGGGTGCAGACTCCATCAGACTCTCTAGCATGCTCTCCACGCGGCCCACGTTCTCATCATCTACAGCCAAGCATGGAGTGGAACATTATATCGCCACGACCGGCCCTCCGGTCTATGCCCGGGCTCGGCGCCTCGACCCGGTCAAGCTCAGCATTGCCAAGGCAGAGTTCGAGAACATGGAACGCCTCGGCATTGTCCGTCGCTCCGACAGCCCATGGGCCTCCCCCCTCCACATTGTCCCCAAGCCGGGAGGCGGGTGGCGCCCGTGTGGGGATTACCGCCGGCTCAACGATGCTACGACGCCGGACCGGTACCCAGTCCCGCACATTCAGGACTTTTCTGCCCGCCTTTCAGGGAAATTAATGTTTTCCAAGGTGGACCTGGTGCGTGGGTATCATCAGGTGCCCGTCCAACCGCTGGATGTCCCCAAAACAGCAGTCATAACTCCATTTGGACTATTTGAGTTTCTGCGCATGCCATTCGGCCTCAAAAACGCTGCACAGACGTTCCAGCGCCTTATGGACTCTGTGCTACGAGACTTGGATTTTATTTTTGTATACTTGGATGATATCCTCATAGCCAGCGCCTCTAAGGCTGAGCACATGTCCCACCTCAGGATGCTTTTTGAGCGGCTAAATGAGCATGGACTGTTAATCAACCCGGCCAAATGCCAGTTTGGGCGGTCGACCATTGACTTCCTGGGGCACAGAGTCACTAAAGAGGGAGCGGTCCCTCTTCCCATGAAGGTGGAAGCGGTGATGAATTTTCCCCGGCCGCCCACGGTTAGGTCACTGCAGGAGTTTCTCGGAATGATCAACTTTTATCACCGCTTTATTCCCCAGGCGGCTCGGATTATGCGGCCGTTGTATGAGGCCCTTAGGGGTAAAGCGCCAAAACATGCTGTCGACTGGTCTACAGAGAGAGACAAAGCTTTTCTGGATGCCAAGGCTGCCCTAGCCAACGCCACCATGCTGGCACATCCTTCCTTTAAGGCCCCAATCTCCATCACCACCGACGCCTCAGATTTTGCCGTGGGCGCAGTGTTTGAACAGTGGGTAGGCAGGGCTTGCCAGCCGCTCGCTTTTTTCAGCCGCCAGTTAAGCCCCAGCGAGCGGAGATATAGCACCTTCGATCGGGAGCTCCTTGGCCTCTACCTTGCCATCCGCCATTTTAGTTTCCTGCTGGAGGCCCGCCAGTTCACGGCCTTCGTGGATCACAAGCCGCTGACGTTCGCCATGGCCAAGGTGTCTGAGCCATGGTCCGCCCGTCAACAGCGACAGCTCTCATATGTCTCAGAGTTCACTACTGACATTCAACATGTGGCAGGTAAAGCAAACCTTGTCGCAGACTGCCTCTCCCGGGCTGTAGTGGGCGCCATCCACTTGGGGCTGGATTACACCGGTATGGCGGCGGACCAGGCTACCGACCCTGAAGTGCAAGATTTCAGGTCAGCCACCTCAAGCCTGTGGTTAGAGGATGTGGTTTTTGACAGCGCTGGCACCACACTCCTGTGTGATGTCTCTATGGGGCAGGCCCGCCCCATCGTTCCCACAGGATGGAGGCGGCGTGTTTATGACGCTGTTCATGGCCTCTCCCACCCGGGAAAGAAACCTATGCAGAGGCTAGTGTCCGCCAAGTTTGTCTGGCCTGGGCTTAGAAAAGATGTAAGAGACTGGGCTGACTCCTGTTTGGAGTGCCAGCGCGCTAAAGTGTACCGTCACACCAAGGCCCCCCTGCAGCACTTCCCTGTACCTGAAAGGAGGTTCGACCACGTGAACGTTGACCTAGTGGGCCCCCTGCCCCCCTCACACGGCTTCAGTTACCTCTTTACTATGGTAGACAGGACTACCCGTTGGCCAGAGGCAGTTCCACTGTCAGGCACGACGTCCGCCGAGGTGGCCAGAGCCTTTATTGGAACCTGGGTCGCCCGGTTTGGCACTCCAGCCGACCTCTCTTCAGACCGGGGCCCACAGTTCACGTCCGAGCTCTGGAACACAGTCGCCAAGAGCCTGGGCGTGAAGCTACACCGGACTACGTCATACCACCCGCAGGCCAATGGGTTATGCGCGCTTTCACCGCTCAATGAAAGCAGCACTTCGGGCCAGCCTTACTGACAGCGGCTGGGTCGACCGGCTCCCGTGGGTCATGCTTGGTCTCAGGACGGCCCCCAAGGAAGACCTTCAGACCTCCTCGGCTGAGCTGGTTTACGGTCAGCCTCTGCAGGTGCCAGGGGATTTCATCCCTAACATTACTGCCCCCTGGTGTGCAGCCCAGCAGCGGACAGCACTTCTGGAGAAGGCTAAGGTATTCACGCCGGTCCCCACCTCACAGCACGGCCTTCCCCGGTCGCACGTCCCTACAAGTCTGCAGTCAGCGGAATATGTTTTCATCCGTCACGATGCCTACCAGGACCCCTTGAAACCTCCATACGACGGTCCGTTCCGTGTCCAGGAGGCTGGAGACAAGTACTTTGTTGTGGACATGGGCGGGAAGCTGGAACACATTTCCATAGACCGCCTTAAACCGGCTCATGTGGACTTGGGCAAACCTGTTGGACTGGCCCAGCCCCCACGGTGGGGACGACCCCCTACCTTGCCCCGTCTTCCGAGTAAAGCCTGCGAGACCCCCTCGCCACCTATCCTGTGCCCGAGTGGCCGTAGGGCCCTTAAGGTTTTCCCTACAGCGGCGCCGGCCGCTACAGGGGTCAGGCGGAGCCGTTATGGCAGGGTTCTCCGCCCTCCTGTTCATTGACTTCTTTTGTTATGATGAATTCTGGGGGGACGTATGTAGTGGGTGCTATGGACATAATTCACCATTAGATTGTTTTGATGTATTGATGGGGCACTGTCACTTTAATGGGGTTGGGGCTTAGAGAAGACGCGCTGGTGGAATGTCATTCATAAAAGGTTTTGGTGACGAGGAGCTGTCAGAGTTTAGCACGGCATAGATCTGACAGCTGTCACTTGTGCTAAGAAGATAATAAATGACACACTACTTGGTGTTGTCGCAAGATAGAAATTGTGCGTCTCTCCTTTCCGACGATTTCTACAGGCTAATGTTTTACTATTTTTTTTATTAATTTAGGAGTGAAATGCGAATGAAGGGTTGAAATCACTACTCGCAAGGTTGCCCCCAAATATTATTTACCACTCGCACGGGCCAAATTAAGGGGCAATTTGCGATAATCTCGTTGCAGTGTACAGCCCTGATTATGTTTCTGGAGAGAAGTGAGATAGAAAAGAAAGTGACACACGATTCAGTGCATTTCCTCAAAGGGAAAGGTGTAATGCCAAGTCATTTACGTTCTCCCTTCTACCGCTCTGTTTCGATTTAGCATCAGAAAACACTCCATTTGGAGGGCCAGTTGGAGGGCTACATGACCGCACTACCCCACAAACCAATCCACCCTACCCGTTGTGTTTCTGGTTTGGCAACCACATAATTTTGATTGGTCAGCTGACCAAAAAAGTGACATTGACGAGCGGCACTCGTAATATTTTCAAAGCCTGTCTGGCGTATCCAAACCATTAATAACAATAAGGAAATAGGCGCAAACTTCAGAAAAAGCCTGTATAGTGTGTGCGGACCCTTAACTCATTCTGCGCCAAACCCAAACTTTCTCTGGTGTCAAATCCAACCGTTGAGCGCCAAACCCGAGATAGTTCGGGTTTAGATCCTTTTTAATTTTTTTTTATTTTCCCATTCTAAACACTCGCACGGACCTGCCTGTGTCTCCCTGGCACCGCTGCCTACGTTATAATTGCAATGACGATCGAATCCCGACAGGTGGCAGTATCGCCTACCTTTTGAACTAGGTCTCTCAGTGCCTCAGTGCCTCGAGCTTGTATGAATCGCCTCCCACTCAAAGTGAGCAGCACACACAGCCATCTGTCACCGATTTTCTCACCTGAAACCTATTGTTTTCCGTATTCTAGCCAGGCCCAATGCACACCAGTAATGGCGATCGCCAGGGGTGCAGTCGTAATATCAGAAATGCCTGTACTCTGTTTAAATGACGCCACGCTCCCACGCGCGCATGCACATACATGTTCCCTCACGTGCGCACAGAACAGATGATTATTATGCATAAATAGTAGGAAACATGTTTGTATAGGAAATTACTAGTTTTAGTTTAGTTTTTGTAAATATTGCCTTGAAATAGAGAGGCTGAAAAAGGTAGCAGGATGTAGCCTTCAATATATAAAGAAATTATATTGTCAACAGATATGGTTAAAAAACAAACAATGTTTTAAATGCAATTGTAGATACAATAGGACAAGAGGGACAGAAGGACAGTTTCCTTTTGAAGCACAACTTATTGACTCATCCTTCCAGTCGGGACCATTTGTCACATAGTGAGAGCTCCACAGATCAAGCAAACCCCCACAGGGCTTATTTTGGTTTTGCACTTCTCGTTCTTTGTTATGTTATTGGTATCCTATTATTATGCAAAGTCTAGGTGATAGATAAGTGGCGGTACTTGGCGCACGGCGCGACGAATAGAGTGAAAGTTGTGAACGCATTTGTGTGTGCGCGCGCATGCACATCCGTGAGCGTACTTCTGCTCAGAAAACTGCTGGGACGGCGTGGGACCACCACTGCATCACTGGCGATCGCGATGGAACTACTGGGATTATTCATTTTGGAGTACCTTCTGACAAAGATAAGGTCTATTTTAGGTCTATTTTACCGAACCTAAAACATGCTTTTGCATTGATCACAGTGTCGTATTTTACCAAACCTAAAACATGCTTTTGGTAACGACCGCAGCTTCATAAAACGACCCCCCCCCTCCCCCTTGATGACTTTGTGAAGACACATCTATATGGTATATATATACCTTTGATTTGGAAATAATATAGGTTTCAGGCGAGCAACCCGAATGATTTGCGCACATGCATATAACACGTCATATCTCACAATCTAGAAAACGGGACTGGATTATTTTGAAACGGGGTGATGTTTAGCGTGGAATAGCACACAAACGAAAGTATGTAGAAATGAACTGGTTCGTCCCTGTAGGACTATAAATAGTGCCTGTCAAATGGGCCATACTATTGTCTTCATAGCTATAATAGAGAATATACGATGGGTTCGCAAACATCGTGAAAATGGTCAATAACGCTGGCTCCAGGGAGTAAATATGGGAAAACACTGTGGCAGTCAATGAGGCTTTGAAACTCTATGATGAGAATACAGCTCTTCCTCTCTGCTATAATTCAAGACTAGTCTGACTGGGCAGAAGTAGGAATGAGACGAGGGAAGCAGGCAAATAGCTCCCAAAAAGCCGCGGACAAAGGAGAGGAGGGAGCACTGGGGTATTCAGATCACTCCTCCTGTTCTCTGGCATGGTATTTATTCCATCTCTCTCACACATTTGTGACAATGGCATTTAGATAGAGCTTTTAAAGATGAGATTCACATGCTTATATTTGCCTTCTTACTGCATAGGGTTATATTTCTTATATTTCTTATATTTCTTGTGTATTGTGGATGGGGGCTCAAATTGTTTTTTTGTAGCCCTAGTTGCAGTGGCATCAGGGGGAGCGGAGGCAAACACGTAGTCCCGGGTCAGGTGCGCCCTCTAATGGTCCATAGTGGTGGGGTTTTGTACCATAGGCATTACACAACACAATTCCCATGTGAAAAGTTCAGCATAGAACTGAAATTGATAGAAATGGCATTCCGACTCAAATTCATATTCTTGACTGGTCATTATTCTTGACTGGTAATTTTACGCCTTAAAAAGCTGACAAAGAACTTTGATAATGTCATGATGCAAGTTAGGATTGATTTGATGCATGGGTGCTAGAGAGCTGGTGTTTTACCATTACAAAACTAGATTACCATGATACACTGGGAAGCAAACTATCTATCTATAAGAAAAGGTGAATATGAGATTACTTTTCATTTGTTCTTATCTTCTGATATATTTGGTCCGTTTGCACAATACACTACTGATGGCTCAGTATTTAAGTGGTCATCCACAAGATCTTCATTCTTGTTTGTTTTGGTGACATCTGTTGGTGATAGGATAATGGTGTGATTTTGCGGGAATTTGTACCAAACCAATATGTTTTCTTTAGTCTGTACAATACAATTTGTAACCCAAGACATCTCTGCAGCTCCATAATACTTAATTTAGAATGGTATTTTGACACACACTTTGCCTTTAACAAATATTGCATCTCCTGCAATTTGGATATTGCACCTGGCAATATTGCGATTTCGATAACATTTCAATGAATAGTTCAGCCCTACTACAGGGTGGTACATGGTACTACAGTAAGTATACTGTATCACCATGTACTACCCTGTAGTAGGGCTGAACTATTCATTGAAATGTTATCGAAATCGCACTACTAATGGTACTACAGGGTTCTAAGAGGGTGTTAACCCCTTATGCTGAGGGCACATTTAGCATAAAATGCCTGACGATTGCATACCCAAAGTAATTTGCGATTTATTACTTGAATCACTCATAGCACAGGCATGAGTCGAGTCTCTTTTGAAAGGAAACATTCTGAACATTCTACCACAACATGAGTCTTATCTACAGTAGAGGTCAAACGTTTATAACAATCCCATGTAAAATTAGTATTTTACTAAATGATTTTGACCTTGTATCGGTAATATTTTGTGCAAAATGGCCGATGGTGAGTGAGAAATGATCCAAAACAACAACATATCCGTCTCCTTCTACCCCTTTACCATAGGGAACAGCCCTCGCCTAACATACCATTAGCTCCAGAATTTCATTGGCTACAAAAACTGTCAATATTTTTCACCGTCAGAGGTGACTGTTCCGTTCAGGACCAGCCGGAACCGGACGTGGCATCTTGTCCGAAACCGACGCTTGTTGGTTGTTCGGCCTTGTAACCCGAGATTGGAAGCACGTAATAGGTTGAGTAGGGTGTCAATCGAACGGTGACCATTTTAGCTTTCCAACGATGTGTAGGTAGATCGGCAAAAATACAGTGCTAGGCCGGCAGATGAGGGCAAAGGGCCACCAAATGTTAACAGGTTAATAAAGAGACTTACAGTATAGAGCAAGAATGGAGGAACACCCAACCCATCCTCAAACCCATATGACCACATGTCATAACCAATATGACCCACAGGAGCGTTCTTCTTTCCCTGCCTGGGATAATAGTTGTATGTTGGGAGCTAGTGTGTGTGTGTGTGTGTGTGTGTGTGTGTGTGTGTGTGTGTGTGTGTGTGTGTGTGTGTGTGTGTGTGTGTGTGTGTGTGTGTGTGTGTGTGTGTGTGTGTGTGTGTGTGTGTGTGTGTGTGTGTGTGTGTGTGTGTGTGTGTGTGTGTGTGTGTGTGTGTGTGTGTGTGTGTGTGTGTGTGTGTGTGTGTGTGTGTGTGTGTGTGTGTGTGTGTGTGTGTGTGTGTGTGTGTGTGTGTGTGTGTGTGTGTGTGTGTGTGGGTGGGTGGGTGGGTGGGTGGGTGGGTGGGTGGGTGTGTGTGTGTGTGTGTGTGTGTGTGTGTGTGTGTGTGTGTGTGTGTGTGTGTGTGTGTGTGTGTGTGTGTGTGTGTGTGTGTGTGTGTGTGTGTGTGTGTGTGTGTGTGTGTGTGTGTGTGTGTGTGTGTGTGTGTGTGTGTGTGTGTGTGGCCATAATCTGCTTATTTCACATTCTAATTTTACATAATGAATTATAAACAAACACACAGCTTATAAAAACCTGATATAATTACGTATCAAAATAGTTTGTTAGCTGATTAAACATACTGTTTAATATTTTTAAATGGCATATCAAATGTAATAGGCCATAGCCTACTCACTACTGAATGTGTAAGTATGTTGCACAGATAGTTTATCAACTTTCGTCAGGCACAAATGGGCAATAGTGTTTTTGCTCTGGTCTCATCTGAAATAATTCCCCCCTATGAATGAAGAGTACGACCAGCTCTGGGATCCATTCAGCTCTCACCTGATAGTATCAGCCACCCAAAATTAACTCACATAATTATCTACAAATGTCTCGCACAATGTCTCGCATTATCAGAACTATCTCCACACTGCATTTTAGCACACAGATTAACTGAGTTTGGATAGCTTTTGCCTTCTGGAGACCAGTGATAATTTCATCAGCTATTTAAAATGTTTGTTTTAATCATGTGTCAAATGCTCGTTTATTTTTCATCATATTTAGTCACCTTTATACATTTTTTGTTTAGTCAAGTTCTAGTCAACTACAGGTCTGAGCATTTTAGTCTCGATTTAGTCTTTTTTGTTTTGTCCCGTCACTCAGTTACAGCCTCATAAATTGGTGTGAGTTTTTTTTATTGCAATCTAACCTCTTATCCTCTTAAGCATCACCCCCAAAACTGGGCCATTTTAGTTTTTGATGACTGCATACTTTTTTTTGCAAAAGCTTAGCTTTATACTTTATACTTATAGCACATGCATGAGCCTGGTCTCTTTTGAAAAGTAGCATTCTGAAGTTGCTAACGCATAAAAGAAGAATCACTTAGAGTGCTAATGACATGGAGTAACGCTGAAGTTAGGTTTTATTTTGTAAGCTACATTTTGTGTCGTTGTTTGTAGTCAACAACATTGCATTAATTATTTAGTCAAGTTAGTGTCACATGATCTCCATTAACACTTTAATCGCCGATGACGTGTTTAGACGTCATTCCTCGCCATGCTCATTCTGCCGAAGACGCCGTAACTCGTCTTTGATATCAATAATTCAAAAATCTGTGATCGAAATCATATTTCTCCTCCCGAGACATGAGATGTACTGGTGAGCTCCACTCAACTGTCTAACGATTCAAGAGCGCCATCAGGTCACTCACTACGTCCCCACCGGTAACGCATCCCCGGTCAAGCAACGGCACCGCCGAATACCGCCTCACGTGTTTCAGGAGGTGAAGCGGCACGTACAAGACCTGGTGGACCAGGGGGTGCTAGTAGAGAGCTGCAGTCCGTGGGTGTCGCCGGCCGTGATCGTCATAAAGAAGGACGGCTCTGTGCGGTTCTGCTGTGACTACCGCCGCCTCAATAACGTGACGCACCGAGATGCGTACCCCCAGGCCAAGATCTTCTCCTCACTCGACCTCACCGCTGGCTACTTCCAAGTGGCGGTGAAAGAAGAGGATCAAGAGAAAACCGCCGTCACGACACCCTTCGGCCTCTACCAGTGGACCCGCATGCCCTTCGGCTTGTGTAACGCACCCGCAACCTTTCAGCGGTTGATGACCGCCGTGCTGGGAGACCTGGCCTTCGACGTCCTGCTTGTCTACTTGGACGACGTCTTGGTGTTCGCCCGTGACTTCGAGAGCCATTGCCAGAAGTTGGACCTGGTGTTTGGACGACTGCGGGAACATGGGCTCAAACTCAAGCCCCGAAAGTGCTTCCTTCTGAAGACCGAGGTCAAATTCCTGGGACACGTCATCTCCGCAGCCGGCATACAGGTCGACACCGACAAGGTGAAGGCGTTGGAGGACTGGCCAGCGCCACGCTCAGCGAAAGAGGTGAGGCAGGTTATCGGGTTCCTGTCCTATTATCGGCGGTTCGTGCCCCGCTTCGCCCAAGTGGCCCAGCCCCTGCATGCCCTGATGGGAAAAGAAAAGAAGGGGTTCGCTAAAGGCCGGCCCGAGGCCTTCAAGTGGACTCTGCAGTGTCAGACGGCCTTCGATCATCTGCGGGAGTGCCTCTTGACGCCTCCGGTGCTGGCCTACCCCGACCTCCAACTCCCCTTCATAGTGACCACAGACGGGAGCTATTTGGGACTGGGAGCAGTACTAAGCCAGAAGCAAGAGGGCGTGGAGCGAGTCATCGCCTTTGCGAGCTGAGGTCTGCGGGGGTCCGAAAGGAATGACCAAAATGATAGCGCGTTCAAGCTGGAACTCCTCGCCCTGAAGTGGGCAGTCACTGAGAAGTTCCGAGACCTCTTGATGTACGCCCAGTTCACCGTGATCACCGACCATAACCCACTGAAACACCTAGGTACGGCCAACCTGGGAGCAGTGGAGCAGCGCTGGAACGCTCAGCTCGCAGAGTACGACTTCGTGGTCCAGTACAAGCCTGGTCGACTCAACCAGAACGCAGACGCCCTGTCTCGCATGCCGATGCGGACCGAACCTGAGGTAGAAGACACCGAAAAAGACTTCCTAACAATACCCGCGACCGGCACTCACACCCGTCAGGGTCTACCGGAACGGACCGCCTCCTTGTGCGCCCCCGCCTCAGTCGCCCGCGATGGCTACGTCCTGGTCCCAGCGGAAGAAGTACGGGCCCTGCTAGGCCCCGAGAGACCGACCGAGACATGGGAGGTCCCGAGCGCCAGCGCTTGTCGGATAGCGACACAGAAAGGGAACAGCGGGTATGACTGGGCGGAAATGCGGCAGCTACAGGCGGACGATCCCGAGTTGGGTCCGGTGTGGCGGGCAGTGACCCGGGGAGCCCCCCCCACCAAAGTACAGTTAAAAGAGGGAGACCCGAGACTCCGCAAGTTATACGGGCAGTGGGAGCGGTTCCGTCTGCACCAACAAGTACTGTTTCGACGAGTCAGTGACCCCCGGGACGGGGAGGAGGTTCTGCAGCTGGTGGTGCCCACGGCCCTGCGACGGAGGATCTACGAGACCCAACACGAAGATGGAGGACACTACGGAGGGCAAGGGACAGTGGACCTGATGAGGCAAAGTTATTACTCGGCCGGGATGGCAGAAGAGGTGAAGAAATGGGTGCAGCAATGCAAGCGATGCGCATTAGCCCGGGACGTGTTTCCTAAAGCCCAGGCCCTGATGACCTGCACCAACGTGACAGCCCCCATGGAGGTCCTTGCTATGGACTTTACCGTGTTGGAAAGGTCAGTGGGTGGCTATGAGAACGTACTGGTACTGACCGACATGTTCACCAGATTCACTATTGCCATACCGACCAAAGATCATACGGCGAAGACCACCGCCGCCGCCATCATCAAGCATTGGTTTGTGTATTACGGTTGCCCTGCCCGACTCCATGCCGACCAAGGGCATAATTTCGAGTCGAGCGTCATCAAGGAACTCTGCCGACTGTACGGAATCTCCAAGAGCCGCACCACGCCTTACCATCCTCAGGGGAATGGGCAATGTGAGAGGTTCAACCGGACAATGCACGACATGCTGCGGAGTCTGCCCGCAGAGAAGAAGCGAGACTGGAAGGAGCACCTACCCAAGTTGGTACTCACGTACAACTGCCATGTGCACTCCTCCACGGGGTACTCCCCCTTCTACCTGCTCTTCGGAAGAGACGCCCGAATGCCCCGAGATGTCCTGGGGGGACGAGACGTCATCCAGGAGGGAGCGGGGGACCTAGACGAGTGGGTACAGGGTCATCACAAGCGATTAAAGGCTGCTGCAGAGGCCGCCGAGGCCACGGCGAAGCAGGCGTCTCATCGACGCAAGAGGATTTACGACAGGAAGAGCAGAGGTGCACTCCTGCGGGCAGGGGACCGAGTCCTGATACGCGACCACCGGACCCGGGGCCGTAACAAGATACAAGACAAGTGGGAGCCTACGTCGTATGTGGTAGTGAAACAGAGCCACGAAGGGACACCCGTGTTCACAGTCAGGCCCGAAACAGGGGGCCCCGAGAGGACCGTGCATCGAGACCAGCTCAAGACCTGTCCGTTTCCAGCCTCTGACCCAGAAGCAAGGGTGAGGGCCCCTCGACAGACCCCTGTGGCGCTGCGGAGCTCGTCCGAATCAGACAGTGGAGATGCTTTCGGGTGCCGCCGAGAACCGCATCCTAGGGCGTGTAACCACCCCAGGCCCGTGCGGGACGTCCCGGAAGAGGCAGCGAACGCTGGGTCAGACGCGGAGTCGACCCCATCGGGAAAAGAGGGGGAGGAAGGCGGAGACGGAGTCGAAGAGGAGGCCGCGGGCGGTCCACCGATGGCCCCGGAGGGCGAGGCCATGGTCCATGACCCACCTACAGACACAGAAGAATCCGACGCGGAGTCTGAGGTGGGGGGAGTGGAACCCCCCAGAGTGGAACCAGCCCGGCCCCACAGGAGCACCAGAGGTCGGCTACCCGTTCGGTATCGCCAGGACTACGTGCTCAAGAGTGTTTGTTGAACAGTGTGTCCAGCTCATGAAGGAGTGTGTGAAACTGTTAGCATAAGGTACGAGTGTCGATCGATGTGTGAAACTGTTGGTCTCAGGACCGTTTTCATGCATGCGTTGGTTGTTGTTGTTGTTAACTTGCAGAGGACTTAGCAAGTTCAAAGTGGGGGGAAATGTATCAGTCTGAAAATATTGTATATTATTCGAGACTGCTGACTGGTGTTTTATATTCCCTTTGTACACAAAGACATCATTGATATTTACACGAACAATGACACAAGCGTCCCCTTCCGAAGAGCACTGGAATATGGATTATAAATGACAGTACTGGATCATATTCTACAATGAGTTTCCCCATGTGACTGGCAGGCGGGACCAGCAGGGGGCGGTAGCAGGCAGAGAGTGGCGGGGAGAGTTGGGAGGTGATATATGGAGGAGACAAACGGAAGACGCTCTCTTCGGCAGTGAACTTGGACAACGAGCAGTCGCAGCTAACGGGGGCTCTGGAGAGCCCTGTTGCTGAAGTTATGCCAGAGGGCCCCGTGAGATAGCAACGGGTGATAACAAGTACTGGCTAGTGGACACGATATCCTAGCAGTACCAGCGATAGTATATGAACAATTAGTGCAGAGTCAGGCACTAGCAATCGGGTTATAATAGTTACTGTGTGCGGTATAAGTAACGTGCGGTTAACCGAGTATCCAAGTCCTTAACCATCGAGTTTTAGTAGTTACTGTGTGCGGTATAGAGTGCGCGCACCAGGACGAGCGTGGGCCAACAACCAGTCTGCTCCGGCTGACTTCGACCAGACCTGCACCCGGCTGCCTGCATTCAGCCTGCTCCGGCTGACTTCAATCAGACCTGCACCAGGCTGCCTGCAGCTTACGGGAGTTCCTCCCATCCAGCAGGGGTCGTCATCGCTCAGCACACACTCTCAGCCAGCGCTGCCTCTCTGCCCAGCTCCGCCTGCTAACATCCTCGCCGAGAGCGTTCGACGCCATCTTGCCTCCCGGACAACAGTGGAGTGGCGAGGCGGCCATTTCGGATGAGTACAAATGAGCATTGATGCTCCCGATTTATTATACAGTACACAGTGTGGTAGCCTGCGGGCGAAAGTAACGTTGCTACTACCATTCCATAGGGGTACCCCGAACAATATATGCCGGCATTAAGATATGACTTTACTGGTATTTTGTGGGCTCACTCTTTTGTTTTCGTTCCTTTTCTTTGAGCGTGATAAAATGTGTGTTTCCTAATATTTCCCATTCGGTGAACAATTCTCTTTCCTCCCTTATGTTCCCCCTTCCTTCCCCATATTACCGACCTGGAGCAGTATATGTAATCCCTTAGGGAAGGTGGATACTGTGTCCGGCCCAGACGTGGGCAGCACTTAGTCCGGGTACCGTGAGAGCACTTGGTGCCTAGGTGTAATTATATAATTGATTTATGCCAGTGTAATCATTGTGTGTTGATACCCATGGTGCAATAATCACCAGACGTAGCTATGTTGTAACTAGGCCACGTTACAATAACACTCATACGGAACGGGAGCACTGTGTGTGTGTCTTTTCTTGAGTCTGATTCTAATCCTTGATGTGGGTAATATATCTGTTATTAACCCCTTCCTGGTCAACCTTCCCTTTTCCCATTGTAAGGTTTCTGGTGTTACAGAGGGAGGGTACTGCTTGCGGGGGGAACCAAGTTATTTATTTACCATTCGGTCATTAGGTGTGGGGGGGGTGCTAGGGGACAATCGGGGAGAGTGGGGGCGTGTTGGGGAGTACTGCTGACTGCCCAAGAGAGAGGGAGGAAGACCAGAGTACCAGACCAGGTTTGTAAATCCTGGGCCTCATACACCCCACTGCCAGCCTCCAGTTGACGCTCCTGACCCCAAAGCCGGAGGTGCAGCTAGCCAGAGTTCTACTGTGTCTCGCTACCTATTGACCGTGTACCACAGTTCCCACGAAGCAGGGATAATCCACCCTGCTACACTAGTAACAGACACAATATTTCTGACACTGGGATCCATAGATGTCCCTAGATACCAAGAACATGCAAATCGCTGCTGGCGGAACAAAACCTTTTTTTATCAACTCAGTAGATCATCCTCCATGTGTGTGTGGTTTTACAAAGTCTACACAATGGGAAAGCATTAAACCAATCATCTGTCTAAACCTCGTAACTCTATTCGCCCTCAAATCTGTGTTCGTGTTGGGTTTTTGGAGTTACGAGGTTTTGTTCTGCCAGCAGCGAAATGGACCTTGGAGAAGTGGAGCAATCTTCCATTTACTTGGGTATGTATTTTTAGGCGGATTTTAAGAAAATAGGGCTAGGGCTTAACAGGTTAAATGTAAGGAGTAAAAAGTATGTTTTTTTTCTCTGAAATGTAATTGAGTAAAAGTACAAATATACAAACCTAATAATACTTGAGTAAAGTACAAATCCCCAAAAACAGTACTTAAGTATTGTAACGAAGTACAATTACTCAAGTAATTTACACCCCTGGGCCTAGCCTACATACATTTGTGTGTGAATGCAGCTCTAAGACAGGGTACTTCCTTAATGTCAGTCTCTCAGTCTGAACACAGCAGACAACAGTACTGCACACTAAAATAGAAATTCAGCAATGTCTGCAGTAAGCATTAAATTGTAAAATATATATATATATATATATATATATATATATATATATATATATATATATATATATATATATATATATATATATATATATAGGCAGAGCCTCTTCATCTATTCTTCTCCTTTCCTCCCCTCTTCTCCTCTCTCTCTCCTCTACTCCCCTCCCATCTCTTCTCTCCTCCTCTCTCTCCTCGCCTCCCCTCTCCTCTCCTGTCCTCTCAAACATGACTCTTGGAGTCCGAACGGTCTGGACATACTGTAGCAGACAAACTGGACTGTATATTAAAACAAAAATAAATACAATACAAAATGCTAACAAATGTGAAATTAAAGTACAAAGTAAACAATAAATTCAAAACAAAAATAAAGCATCATCTCCTTCTCTTCTCTCCTCTCCCCCTCTCCTCCCATGTCGTCCTCATCTCCCCCTCCCTTCCTCTCTCCACCTCTCGCCTCCCCTCCTCCTATGAAATATGGCAAGCACAAAATTGTCCCCAGCTCAGCGTTTAGGAATTTTTTAACACTAGTTGATCCACATGTTGCAGTTTGAGGGAGCTTCTTTCTTGCAGTGACAATATCTCCTGCAGTGGAGAAAACCCTCTCTGCAGACACACTTGTGCCCGGGATACACAAGTATTGTTTTGCCAGCCTGGAGAGGAGAGGAAATGTGACCTCAGTTCCCTGCCAACAACGATTTGATACGTGTTTGTCCACCAATCGTTGAACGGCAACCACGTATATATATATACGTTATTTGATCGTTATTTCTTTTATTCGCTATTTCCATTTGTTATCCATCCAGGCAGCCTGTGTTACCATAGGGAATGAGTCTGAGATCGCAAAAGTACAATACCGCCGCCTGGTGGTATGCAGCCGATGTTGCACCTCCTTTGAGACTCTGTGTATGGGGCTGTGCGTCGATGAAATTCCTCCGGGTGGACATTTCTAGTGACCTGGATCTCATTGAATAGGTTTCGGGACCCCGGATTCATTATGCTGTGGTAGGTTATGTCATGAGCCAAATGGACATACGATCTACCAGATGGCAATCAAATAATTGGAATATTCTTCTTGGAATCCCACCGGCCACAGGTAAGAGCAATTTAACGTCAATTTCAGCTTTATTGTGCCTTGTTTTCATAGCCATCGCCCTAATCAGCGTATGGGGTTGTACTAACGAATGCCGTTATTGACAATCAATTCATCAGAAACGACCCCCCCCCCCCCCCTTTCATGCATTCATGATGGAACATAATAGGGACAAAACACCAATGGATTTAATATAATACACATATCGGGCTATTACTAGCCTCCCAGGAATTACCCCAAACCGCTCTAAAACCATACTTATATTCACCACAGTATAAAACGGGAATGTATGGATGGGAAAATTATTTATTTTCCACATCTTGAACGATAGACACTCGATGTGGGCCATAGTATTGCATCCATAGCTATAATATAGAATATAGTTATAGCCCTGCAAACAAGGTGACCGACTCCATTGGTTTAATGTGTGGCAGCACATAGCCATATCCCGTTCCCAGCGTGGCAGTTAATGAAAGGCAGGGATGGAGCTTTACAGTATCTGTCCATTTCCTCCTGAGCCCTGGCATAGGTGGTCTTGGTTTGTACTGTACCTTCAGTGTCAGTGAAAGATCGTCCCAGCAAACTCACAAGCAGTGATGACGTCCTGGGAGCAGGGGGTTATGTAGGCCTCTCAAAATAAAAACTCTTAAAGGTCCCATATTTTGCTTTATTTTTAACTGTTTGGGCAATTATACACAATTCCTGTGAGTCTATGGAACACATCTGTAAGTTTTTTTTCAATAAAATTCATTGTTTTGTATTTTTAATCAAGTACTGTGTAGTACCACTTTATGCCCTTCCAATGTCTAAGCAATTTTTGGCTCCGCCCATACTCGCAATGCGCTTTGAGTGACAAGTTCAAGTTTCAAGTTTCTTTTATTGCCACACGGCCAGGCCGGTGGAATTTGAGCACGGTGCAGGTGGTAGCTGCGACAATACACCACATGGAACACAACATAACATCAACATCAACATAACATAACATAGCATAACATACATAACATAACAGCAGGGGGTGAAATTAGGATGAGTTGGAGTTGAGTAATTGTATGGCCTTGGGGAAGAAACTGTTGTTGAACCTAACCGTGCGACTACCTAGTGACCTAAACCTTCGACCAGAGGGGAGGAGTTGGAAGAGGTGATGAGCTGGGTGCAGGGGGTCACTGATGATTTTGTGTGCGCGTGTGATGGTGTGATGTTTGTGTATGGAGTCCAGGGTGGGGAGTGTGCAGTTAATGATTTTGGATGCCCTAATGATGATCCTGTCTAGTCTGTGTAGTGTGTGTTTGGGTGTGTTGCCGTACCAAACAGTGATGGAGAGTGAAATGATGTTTTGTATGATGGCTGTGTAAAATTGAATCATTAACGTCTTCCTAACCTTGTACTTCCTGAGTTGTCTTAAGTGAAATAATCTTTGGTTGGCTGTTTTAAGTAAATGAGTGGTGTGATGATCCCAGTTGAGTTTGTTGCTGTGTGTTCCTAAGTATTTAAATGTGTCTGTGGCTGAAATGGGTTGGTTATTGATGAGCATAGGTGTTTTGGTGGGTGTGATTTTGCGAAAGTCAATAATGAGTTCCACGGTCTTGCTTTCATTGAGTATCAGGTTATGTTCTTTGCACCATGTGAGTGTCCGCTCCACCTCCAGCCGGTAGTCATCCTCCTTGTTGTTGGAGATCAGCCCTAGGATGGTGGTGTCGTCCGCGTATTTAAGCGTTTTGACTGAGGGGGATGCTGAACGGAGGTTGTTAGTGTAGAGGGAAAAAAGCCACGGGGAGAGAACACACCCCTGTGGTACCCCAATGTTGGTGGTCAGAGGGAGAGAGGTGAGGTTGTTGTAGCGGACTACCTGTTTGCGGCCCTTCAGTGTGTCCAGCAACCAGAAACAGAGGGAGGGGGCAATGTTCATGTTGGTCAGGGTTTGGAACAGTATGAGGGGGTCGATGGTGTTGAAGGCACTGCTGAAGTCAATAAAGAGTATCCGGGCGTAACTGTTTTTGGTCTCCAGATGCTGGAGAGTGTAGTGCAGTGCCAGGTTGACTGCATCATCAGTAGACCGGTTTGTGCGATAGGCGAAATGTAGAGGGTCCATCAGGGGGGATGTGAGTGTTTTTAAAACTGACAGGACTATGCGTTCCAGCACCTTCATGGCTACTGCCGTCAAGGCCACAGGTCTATAGTCATTAAGGCTAGATATTTTTCCTTTCTTGGGTATGGGGATGATGATGGATTGTTTGAAGAGGGCTGGGATCTGCATTTGCTGGAGTGAGGTGGTGAAAATGCCAGTGTAGACTGGTGCTAGCTGGTCAGAACAATAGCTGAGGCAGGCAGGTGAGATGTTATCCGGGCCTGCTGCCTTGCCCTTATCCAGCCTCCGGAAGAGGTTCCTCACTGTATCTATATCAATGGTGAGTGGGGTGGATAGGTGAGGGGGTGGGGTGGGCCAGCTGTCTTTAAGAGGCTTCTCAAACCTGGCAAAGAAGGTGTTCAGCTTGTCTGGGAGGTGGGGGTCGGGGGGGGGGGGGGGGGGATTTCTTTTTGTAATTGGTTAGTTCATTGAGAGTTTTCCAGACTGCCCTAGTGTTGTTTGAATCAAATTTATCCTCCAGTATAGTGGCATAGGATGTTTTTGCCTTCCTGATGGCAGCTCTAAGTTCATATTTAGCTGCTTTGTAAGTCTCAGTGTCCCCCTCCCTGAACGCAGTGTTTTTCTTTCTCCGCAACTCAATGAGATCGCGTGAGAACCATGGTTTATTGTTACCATAGGTTTTAACAGATTTAGTGGGGATATGGAGATTAACACAAAAATCTATATAGGATGACACTGTGTCTGTGTAGGAGTCTAGATTGTTACAGGCCTCACTAAAAATAGACCAGTCAGTATATTCAAAGCGGGCTCTAAGTGTTTCAATGGCATCATCTGACCAGATTTTAACTTTCCTAGAATGAGGTTTGACAGACCTGACTTTCTGAGTGTAGGTAGGAACCAAGTGAATCATAGCTGCACTAGCAGATTATACGAGAGAGAGATCCCCCCGAGTCCCCAAATCCCTCCCACCCATTTTATCTAGTAAAGGCAGCTTCTCCGTGTGTGATTGGGTTGGCTAGATAGCGGCTAACGTTATGTTAACGTTACGAGGGTGCATTGCAAAGCTTATTTAGAAACATTGCCGTTTTCACTGCACATAGAAACAGCATGGGGGGGAAAGCTGGGATTTATAAGCACTCTGGAGCTATGCTGTCGAACACTTTTGAGCCACAACAATGTGGAACGCCCTACCCACAGCCGTAAAATAATGTGAATCCCTACCCACCTTCAAAACCGCTCTTCTGCAATTCGAAACTGGCCCCGGTAAATGTCCAACCCGCCCCCACCCAACCCCCTCCAATGTACAGTTTCTTCCCCCTCAAATGTATATATTCTCTTTTAGAAACTCTGTCTGTAAATAAACAGTACTGTATATTTGTATATTGTATGTCATAAATGTCTGGATGTAACAGTACTGTATTGTACTGTATGTCGTGTATGTCATAAATGTTATGATGAATTGAAAATGCGGGACCCTGATGTAAATAAGACGAAAGTCTTTCTCTGGTCTGCTCTCCTTAACAATTGTGTGTATTGAGCCGTACTGTATTTTACCCATTCTGCAATCTGTTAATACAATTTTTAATGGCTTTACAGTGTCCGAGTGCAGACGTTGGACTCTGTTCCCCTCACCTCAGGGGACAGCAAGGTGGCACATATCGCTGCTTGTTGTTCCAAAAATATCTCTGCCATGTCGTATGCATGTTCAACATTGTGGTAATGTCAGGTTTTAGTTTATGACTTGGCAGGCCTATACGTTTGGCAGCTGGTGGTTGAAGAATGTTGATGTCCGTCAGATTCTGCCAAGAAGCCTGGCGACCGTTGTCTATCATTTTAGATGTGTTGTCTGTCATGTTAGATGTGTTGCGTGTTATGTTAGATACAGTATGTTGTCTGTCATGTTAGATGTGTTGTCTATCATGTTAGATGTGTTGTCTATCATGTGAGATTGTGTGCCCCAAGGATTCCAGCATGGGACCTGCCCCTAGTGTTGGATGCTCTATGTCTACCTCCTTTTGAGTAATTTCCGCAGGCAGAGCTGAGGTGGTTGTCAGCTAAGGATGCGTTTCACCTTGCCATCACGTCAGCGAAATGTGTAGGTGAGCTACCTGCCTTGTCAGTGAGTGACTCATGTCTGAGGTGGAACTCAGATGGCTCTGGTGTCACGCCGTGGCTGATTACAGCGTTCCTCCCAAAGGTGCTCTCACACTCGCACCTTAAGCAGCCTGTCCAGCTGGTTCCTCTCACACTTGCACCTCGATCAGCCTGTCCAGCTGGTTCATCTCACACTCGCACCTCAACCAGCCTGTCCAGCTGGTTCCTTTCACACTCGCACCTCAACCAGCCTGTCCAGCTAGTTCTTCTCACACTCGCACCTCAACCAGCCTGTCCAGCTGGTTCCTCTCACACTTGCACCTCGATCAGCCTGTCCAGCTGGTTCCTCTCACACTTGCACCTCGATCAGCCTGTCCAGCTGGTTCCTCTCACACTCGCACCTCAACCAGCCTGTCCAGCTGGTTCCTCTCACACTTGCACCTCGATCAGCCTGTCCAGCTGGTTCCTCTCACACTCGCACCTCAACCAGCCTGTCCAGCTGGTTCCTCTCACACTCGCACCTCGATCAGCCTGTCCAGCTGGTTCCTCTCACACTCGCACCTCAACCAGCCTGTCCAGCTGGTTTCTCTCACACTCGCACCTCGATCAGCCTGTCCAGCTGGTTCCTCTCACACTCGCACCTCACCCAGCCTGTCCAGCTGGTTCCTCTCACACTCGCACCTCGATCATCCTGTCCAGCTGGTTCCTCTCACACTCGCACCTCAACCAGCCTGTCCAGCTGGTTCCTCTCACACTCGCACCTTAACCAGCCTGTCCAGCTGGTTCCTCTCACACTCGCACCTTAACCAGCCTGTCCAGCTGGTTCCTCTCACACTCGCACCTTAACCAGCCTGTCCAGCTGGTTCCTCTCACACTCGCACCTCGATCATCCTGTCCAGCTGGTTCCTCTCACACTCGCACCTTAACCAGCCTGTCCAGCTGGTTCCTCTCACACTCGCACCTCAACCACCCTGTCCAGCTGGTTCCTCTCACACTCGCACCTCAACCAGCCTGTCCAGCTGGTTCCTCTCACACTCGCACCTCAACCAGCCTGTCCAGCTGGTTCCTCTCACACTCGCACCTCAACCAGCCTGTCCAGCTGGTTCCTCTCACACTCGCACCTCAACCAGCCTGTCCAGCTGGTTCCTCTCACACTCGCACCTCAACCAGCCCGTCCAGCTTGCACAATTTAACCTACCAGTAGGAAGGGCTGTGCTCTGTCCAAACAGAGTCTGTCTCACTGGATGGTGGATGTAATTCCCCATGCGTATGGGTCATCCAGCGACTGGCTGGTTCTTAGGGTCCCTCAAGCATGAGCTCTGAACTTGGAAGATCAGCCTTCTCAAATTATGTGCCCATCACTTGGAATGGCTGAAGGTTCCTATGGCCACCGAGTGAGACTAGGTGTTTATGCTGCCGTTTGGATGCTCAGCCCGTGGCTCTATGGAGCATGATTTTGCTCAGGCCAGCCAATTTATTGTGAGACAGAGATGGCCTGTCTTACTCAGTTGTCCTACCATAGTGGTTGTTGTGGGGTCAGGCCCGGTCCCACATGGATTGGAGCACCTGGTTTGTAATTGGCAACCCTGAAATTATGCATTACTCTTACCCTATAATGTTGGCTTGTGTTCTGTTTGCATATTCCCCAGATGCCGGGGGCTATTTTAGAACCAGACACATACCTGAATGGCTTTGGTGACCCTGGTATATCTATAACTAATACATGCAAATGAGCTCTGACCTACAGAGATGCATGCAATTATTAGATCAAATTGCGGGGTGAAGACGGGTGTCCTACCGACTCTAGATAATGTTGCGGTGTCACCGTGGTACATAGTTCAGTGAGTTGACAGCTGAGGGGAAGAAGCCATTCCTGAGCCCGCTTGACCTGGTAACATAGATTACTATAGTGCCTCCCAGAGGGAAGGAGGGCAAACAGTCTGTGATTGGGGTGAGAGGTATCTTTGATGATACTGTGTGTCTTCCACAGACACCATTGAGCCCTGTCAACATTCAATGATCCTTTTATGGCAGCAGTAAACACAGACCTGATAGCCCGTCTCGCCTGCTCCAGTGAGGAGGTATGGAGCATGAGCGCATGCACATGTAAAACGAAAGAAGGTGAAGTCAACAACATAGCGAAACCATAGCCAAGGGAACGGGTTCAGCAGCGGTTGGCCGGACTCTCATTATTATGAGCTTGCTTCTCCATGGTGAATGAGCTGGGTCTACAAATACATATGTAAGAATACCAGGCCCACACGGCTCTATGAGGCAGGGTGCCCTGGGTGCAGTGTTTGAGACAGAGAGGTTTAACTGTGGGCTGAAGCACTTGGAATACCAGGTGCATGCGGTTCTTGAAGGCAGGTATACCAACCAGAGTGTAGTGGCTGAGTGTAGCCCAAAGGTTGTGGCTTGCTGTTACCGGGGATCCCTGATGGGTGTTTGGGGCTGTGGGTGAGAGAGTGGAATCCTTAGCGGTTGCTATGCCCAGGGCGTCATGTGTGTGTACTTGTCACCTAGGCAAGCAAAGTGTGACAATGACACAGTACCCTCTAGTGGACCGTATTACACACTTTGGCTTGATACCGGTTAGTGACTAGAGGCTGGAGAGGCTTACAGCTCACACAGGCTGGGGCTGTTAGGGGATACATATGGCTCATGCTCCAAGTGTATAGTTGGAGAAATACACACACTCACACACACACACACACACACACACACACACACACACACACACACACACACACACACACACACACACACACACACACACACACACACACACACACACACACACACACACACGTTCAGGCTTTGAGCCAAGCAGCAGTGGGTAGTATTATTGTCATCCAGAATGGAGAAACAGGGAGGCGAAGATAAAGCAATTATTCCCAGCTAAGGGCCGTCCATTTCAGGCTTTGAGCCAAGCAGCAGTTGGTAGTATTATTGTCATCCAGAATGGAGAACCAGGGAGGGGAAGATAAAGCAATTATTCCCAGCTAAGGGCCCTCATTTCAGGCTTTGAGCCAAGCAGCAGTGGGTAGTATTATTGGGGGTTGGTTTGAGGGCGTGGGTGTAAAAGTGACTGCTAGAGGTCTCTTAAAACGTTACTATAGGTCTTATATAAGCTGCTTTTACAAATGACCTATATAATAATAAATAATAATGCAGGACCTGCTCAGAGGTCTTTAATTGGCATGCAATTATCCTCAACACACACACACACACACACACACACACACACACACACACACACACACACACACACACACACACACACACACACACACACACACACACACACACACACCGGAACACACACGCATGCATTATCTCTGTAGGATCGCCGATGCGATTCGTCACTGCGATTAACCCATCCCGTCGTCCTTCCCCCCCCAAGGGCAGCCGGGAGCAGACAGGCGCCAACGTGAGCTGTGCCACGGGACCAATCCAAGTGCTCCTGTCCGTCTTTGTCAAGGACGCCACAGCGTTAGCGATCTGTTGTTGTGCGTGTCTTTCCATTGGGTTTATCTTATCGGGGGGGAAACCCTTGCGAGCACGGGGAGAACATGCAAACTCCACACAGAAAGGCCTGGGAGATACCCCACCTGGGTACCTGGCATCATGGAAACCTGGTCCCCAAGCGGGAATCGAACCCTGGACCTTGCGCGGGACCCTTGAGTAGTTACCCTTAACAACCATCCACTCGCCTCTTAACAACCATCCACTCCCTTAACAACCATCCACTCCCTGTTTACAAAACCATGTATTATTTTGGCCATTAGTGGCGCTGTTGCGAGTTTGTGGATGCTGCGCCGCTGTATCCACATTTAGGAGAAGAAGGAGAACAGAAGAAGAGATCCGTTTGCAGAGCTGGAGAATCGCGTTTTTTTTCAACCTGTTAACGTTTGAAGGTGAGTTTAAACTACTAAATACGATCCTAAACACTGTCACAACAGCAGTCATATATGTATATTTTCAACAATACGTTTGTTTACCAATAGGTTATTGGGTTTGTGTTGCCGCTGTTTAAAGAGACTCCAATTGAATTGATTTACCGAGTTCGTTTTTTTTCCAAATGTAAACTACAGTATAAGATCCCAACAATGTCACAACAGCAGTCATTCATAGTGTATATTTTCAACAATACGTTTGTTTACCAATAGGTTAAACTGTTTTTGGGTTTGTGTTGGCAGTTTCAACAGTTGGATGTACTCACTCAGTGAAGCTGACTGAGTCGTGTTTTGTTTCTGCACAGCAGAGCTATCATATAATAACGATAATACATTGTGTCCTATCTATCTATCTCACTATCTATCTGCTATGCTTTTATTTTTTACTCCGTTTATTTGATCAGGGACAGTGCATATGAATCAACAGTTATACATTTATAAATGAATACAAATTAAAAACTGTAAATATGCCAACATTAGCAGGGTTGCTAGTTTTCAGTTGTAGTCCCTGGGCTAGATGTTTAAGCCAGAAACAAACAGAAAAATAGAAGGCCATTAAAGCTAATATAAAAACAATTTAAAACATATTCTGTACTCACAAGTCACTACTAGGCATTCATGCATCTATAAAAAAAAAACGGTGTACAGGGACAAATCAAAGCCCATACATGTACAGTATAAGCACTGTATATGCAGGCAGGCACACATATACACAGGGAACAAAATTTACTTTTTGACTTACCAGCCATTTGGCTGGTAGATTTTAAAAACTACCAGCCAGGGAGATTTTTTACCAGTTTACTTTCTCTCAATAACAATTGATTTTTAAAATATTTTTATTTAATTTGTTTATGTTTGTGCAGGCAGTCAAACGGTCAGTGTCCCTGTCACCACTTTGCCGCCAGCCCTGCAGCCACACCAGGCTGCAGTGGAGAAGATTGTGAGGTATATATTTTTTCTCCCACCAACCCACCCCCTCCTAATGTACAGTCTCCTCACCGTCATATGTATATAATCCATGTTAGGATCTATGGGTAACAGTACTGTATATTTGCATATCGTATATGTCACAAATGTAACAGTACTATATACCTGTATGTCATAAATGTCATGATGTCATGTATGTTGTGTATGTCATAAATGTCACTATGAATTGAAAAAGGGGGACCCTGATGTAAACAAGACAAACGTCTTTCTCTGGTCTGCATCCCCTTAACAATTGTGTGTATTGAGCCGTACTGTATTGTACCCATTCTATTCATG
The DNA here is from genome assembly GCF_963971535.1 of Notolepis coatsorum. Taxonomy (NCBI): domain Eukaryota; kingdom Metazoa; phylum Chordata; class Actinopteri; order Aulopiformes; family Paralepididae; genus Notolepis; species Notolepis coatsorum. The sequence continues at coordinate 203,353,035 of NC_140165.1, forward strand.
CATCTATAAAAACTGTGCTGTGCAGGTACTTTACTGAATATTTTATATTGTGTATTGTTTGGAGTCAGTTGTGTTGTGTCATGTCTGTATGTATGTGTCTGTGGCTGTAGTGGGTGTAAGCCCAAGACAAATTTCCCAGCTGATGGGACAATAAAGTGACTCTTGACATCACTTGTTGTCTATTTTTCACCAGTTTACTTTCTCTCAATAACAATTGATTTTTAAAATATTTTTATTTAATTTGTTTATGTTTGTGCAGGCAGTCAAACGGTCAGTGTCTCTGTCACCACTTTGCCGCCAGCCCTGGTGCCATTGGCTGAGGGCTGCCTCCAGGAGTCCCCTGTGTTCCAGGCTGCAGTGGAGAAGATCGTGAGGTATATATTTTTTCTCCCACCAACCCACCCCCTCCTAATGTACAGTCTCCTCACCGTCATATGTATATAATCCATGTTAGGATCTATGGGTAACAGTACTGTATATATGCATATCGTATATGTCACAAATGTAACAGTACTATATACCTGTATGTCATGTATGTCCCTATGTCATAAATGTCATGATGTCATGTATGTTGTGTGTGTCATAAATGTCACTATGAATTGAAAATAGGGGACCCTGATGTAAACAAGACAAACGTCTTTCTCTGGTCTGCATCCTTTTAACAATTGTGTGTATTGAGCCGTACTGTATTGTACCCATTCTGCAATCTGTTAAATAAAGTTTTCATTTATTCATTCAGTGAGATGCTGGAGAAGCAGCAGCAGCAGCAACAACAACAACAGCGGCTCCCCAAGAGGACACACAACTGCCTCGCCTGTGGTCAGCCAAAGTCCCGGTTCCTCAGAGATGGCTCCACCATCCACTTTTTTTTTTTATCAGACTGGAGCGGTGAGATACTGTACTTCTACTGCTCCACTAAGGTCTTCCAGACCTATGCAGCAGAAGGACTCACCAATCCCAGGATGCCATTCCAGGACTTTGTTGAGACAGAGTTTTTTCAGAGGGAGCTGGAGGCCTGGAGGGATGTTTTATTCCCCATGTCTTTATTCTCCTTTATTTTATATATCAGAGGATTTTATAGTATGTCTGCACTTTATGTGCTCATTTCATCATTCATGTATTTTACATTCTACTAAAACTGAATCAAACCATAAACAAGGTGGCCCTAAAGGATGTTAGATCCTAATGTGAAAAACTGTGATTTTATATGTCTGCTCATTTGACTTATTTCTACTTTTATCTTTACGCCCCACTATCTGCTGGGTGCATACTATAACCTTATCATGTTTTGTAACAGATTACAGAAGCATATTGGAACGTGAGGTTCTGATATGAATTGATTAATATATCTGCATTATTTTATCCCACTTTATGCTTTGCTCTTGCTGCTTGTTTTACACTGATTTTATGTTTTATTTCTTACTGATGTAAAGCACTTTGAACTGCAATCCCCTGTATGAAAGGTGCTATACAAATAAAGTTATTATTCTTATTATTCTTATTATTATTATTATTATTATTACTGAGACACAGTTCTTTCAGATAGATAGTTTTTAAACCAGCTCAAAGCCGTTTTACCAAGACCTATATGCAGCCAAGCCTCTGCAGTAATGCGTGATCCACAGAGTCAAACGCTTTAGACAGATCAACAAACAATGCTGCACAGTGTTTTTTCTTGTCTAGTGCTTCAATTATGTCATTTGAGACTAGCATAGTCGCTGAAGTACTATGGATCTGAAGCCTGACTGAGACTTGTTAAGAATATTATGGTCAGCTAGAAACTCTTTCAGTTTGTTTACAAGAGTTTCAAAGACTTTGGCCATTACAGACAATCTGGAAATAGGGCGATAATTATTTAGGTCAGAGGGTTCTCCGCCCTTTAACAAGGGGAGAACCATGGCCGACTTCCATGAGCTAGGTAATTCACCAGATATGATATGAACATTTCCTGATGACGCTGCCATTTTAGCTCTAATTAAGAATGACAGTGACCTAGCTGACTATTATTTGGAAATCCAGTGGTTTGTAAACTGGTGCGACAATAACTGTCTGGTTTTAAATGTTAAGAAGACTGAGGAGATGGTGTTTGACCCCAGAGGTGTTGGGGACCACAGGCCTGTGGTCATCCACACACAGTCCTGTGCATAAATTAAGAAACATGATTTAAGTTGACAAAAACCTCTGCCGCTACAATCTAATGATAATCTAAATATGTGCAACAAGGAGAGACAGGGACAATTAATGAATGAAAACTTTATTTAACAGATTGCAGAATGGGTACAATACAGTACGGCTCAATACACAAAATGTTTAAGGGGATGCAGAGCAGAGAAAGACATTTGTCTTGTTTACATCAGGGTCCCCCATTTTCAATTCATAGTGACATTTATGACATACAGGTATATAGTACTGTTACATTTGTGACATGCAAATATACAGTAAGGAACCTGACGCAAACTTTGCCATCACAACCATTGAACTATTATAATAGCTTTACTATTATAATCTAAATCTGTGCAATATTCATGTTTATTTAGTGATATTCATGTTTATTGATTCAACATAGCTGTTTATCTTTGATAATGTATGACAGGCTTTTGCCCCGACCGGGATTCGAACACGGCTGCACGAGAGCAGTTCAGCTCCTTGGACAGCGTGACAAATGCACCCATTTCATTGGCTGTCAGTCTGTTACACCTATACACGGCTGGCCGCTTGCTGTGAGGCGACAGTGTTAACCACTACACCACCGTGCCGCCTATGGGGTGAGGACAGGTTGGAACACAATAAGTGGGACTCTGGAGTGAATGCGGTACAAGGGTTAAAGGGTACAAAACTTGTAAGTCGCTTTGGATAAAAGCGTCAGCTAAATGACTAAATGTAAAATGTAGACCTTTAGATTCTTAGTCTTGTTTCAATGTACTCCACAGTTTGAAACTGCTGGGAAAGCAAACAGAATATCACAAGAGACCTCTGGATCAGGTAATCATACCAATCATGTTTGGTATCTGTATGAGTGTGTGAACAGAGATAACCCATAACATGTATTCCCTCTAAGCACTAACCATTATGATCATTATGTGATGTCTGTGGTTCCAGAGAGCTGCATGATCCCAGCATGATAACTGTAGTGGCGTGTCCTGTCCTGCTGAGCTGTAGCTGGCTACTGTTCATCTCCAGCCTCAGTAGCGATCGAGGTACATTCTCTAATCACCAACGTAAATGCAACCTAGCTGTTCATCTCCAGCCTCAGTAGAGACTAGGAGCTTGATTTATGTAGGTATACACACCCTAAAGAAGTAATCTTCATATTATAATCACTAAACTAAATACAACAGAGGTCATACAAGATTTAACTAACAAGAAACACTAACTACCAATCAAACAGCGTGGATTAAAAGGGGCTTCTGGGTCCACTGAGAGCTGCAAAACTGTTTAAAGGCTTTCTAAAATGTACCCATTATGAATGTCCACCAGATATGCACAAGGGCATACTATCTTCAAACAGAAGGAACGCAGTTGACAAAAGTGAATCTGACTAAAAAAGCTATTGGCTTCTCTTCTGGAAGAGTTTAATGTATCATCTCCAGCATGTAATTAACTTGTCTTGGCCTGGCCAGGAAAAGTGAAGCACATTCTGAATAAAAATCAAATAGAATGTTTCAACCTGCTCTGAACGTCTGCTTTCTGACTCCTCGACTGACATTGAGCATTGGAAGTTAATATATTTCAGTGGTAATTTAATAACTTAAATAACCCCCCACACACACACCTTCTTGTAACTGATCCCCCCACCCGCTGTTGTGCCAGGCAGACACTCTGACTGCTGCTGTGACCCACTGGCACCGCCATTTATATTATAAACACTGAATCGTAACCTGCAATGTTACTCACTGTGCCTTGTATATATTGTATTTCTCTACTTGTACCTTATTTGTTAGCACTTGCTTGTATTTAAATATGTTTAGTTAAGTATTGTGTGATTTTGTGTGAAGGGCGGACTAGCAAAGTAAGATTTTCATTGTATGGCAAACTGTCTGTTTAACTGTGCACATGACAATAAACAATCTTGAATCTTATTGATTCATTTGAATAATTTGAGTAACTGTCTTTAACAGCAGCTGCCTAACTGTGATACTGGGCGATAGAGCTCCCTGCCTCTATTCAGAGAGTGGTTCCATCGATCCTCTGTCCTTCAGTGGTCCAGATACTAACAGGTTAAAAACAAAGGGACAAAACAACCTTTTTATAGGCCCTGTAAACAGCCGGGTCCAGACAACTACACAGACAATCAATAAGATCAATATGCTTCATTTATGAACCCCACTTTGCCAAAAATCTAACAAATGAATAGCTTATCGTAGGCAGATACTGAAATGGAGGAGGTTGAGAGAAGGTTGATTCTTCTTTTTAGACAAATAAAAAACATATTTTTTTATTTATTTAATATTTTCATATACTGTATTATACTCCAAAATGTCAGTGGGAAAAATATTGGAGAGCTCAAGCTTTAAAGATCCCCTCCACTCAAAAACATGTTTTGTTTATGGTTAACCCCTCTTGGATGACTTTGACTATACAGATTGTTGTGCAGACCTTGTCACCAGCATGCCTTTTTCACATTATTCCCCTGAAGAGGGAGAGCTTCTCTCTACTTCCTTGAAATTTGAGTTTCTTGTGTGATGTCATTAATAGGCCAAATTTCTCATGGTTCGATATGTGGTAACTTGACATGTACAGTAGCGTCAGCATAATACAGAAAGCTGAGTAGGTATTGAATAGTTTAACTACATTAAGTGTCAAGACTCGGGCTGAATTGAGATCAAATCCAACAATCCGGCACCTTGCTGCAGGGTGGTGCATTTGTGTGGATGGGCCATTTGTGTGACCACATGCTGTGAGACCCCCCCCCCCCCAATCTCTCCTGTTCCGCTGTGATTGATTGGCCACCGTGGGCAGCGGTTGCGTCCGGAAAAAGCTGTTGGAGCCCAACGCAACTACCCCCCAGTCAAACGTATGGTTTTCCCCACATTGTCGGATCTTATCTGAATGAGCCCTTAGACATTCTGTCTAAACAGCAGCTGCCTCAGTAACCTATTCAGAGAGTGCTTCCATCGATCCTCCATCCTCCAGCGATCCAGATACTAACAGGTTAAACAAGGGGCAAAAACAAGCTTTTTATAGACCTCGTAAACAACCAGGTCCAGACAACTACACAGACAATCAATATTCTGTATTTATCAAACGCACTGTGCCATAATGTAACAAATTAATAGCATATCGTGGGCAGAGACTGAAATGGGAACAGTTGAGAGAGATTACTCTGCTGCAAGGCCATGGTTCGTTTTTGTTATGTTCTTCCCCACTGCACTGGGCCCTGTTTCTCGTACCTGGTTCAACTAAGTCGATCAAGATGTCATTATCCAGATTCAGTTAACCCGATGTTTGAAGCCGGGATTTTCCTGTTTCTCGAAGGTGGATTCAGTCTCGTTAACTCGATTCAGACTTGAGACCCAGGCTAAGTGCGCGCGGCCGCTTCAGGTAAAAAGCCAGCACGTATCGATGGCAGAGATCCTGATTCTCTAACGGCATTGATTGATTAATTGATTTAAAACTTTATTGACAGATTGCAATACGGCTCAATCGCCTCGCCGACAAGTTAAATGCGTTATCTATAGGCTAATTTTAAGTCCCTCATTACCTCAATCAATCAGATTATATTTCTTTAAACTTGCCTGCTGGATTGAATAATCAAATGAGATCTTGCTAGCGAAAATAATTAGTTAAACTGTTATACAGAATTACGATACGGCTCTCTTACCCATTGATTGATGTATAGTCGATCTTTAACTTATCTCCACTGTGGTCTAACGGGTTGTTCTTTTGACTTTCACGCAGACGACCGGGGTTCGAAACCCTAGTCTTTTCCTTCTTTTTGCAATATAGGAATAATTCAATTTGGTGCACGTTGAGAGCTATATAAAGAATGACATCCTCAATGCATGTAGATTTATAATATTTTAACTTAAAACCAGGCTACTTTGGCGTATAATCATTAATATTATATTCAAAAAAATTATATTGGAAACACGGGGTTTCAAACACCGGTCGCTGGGTTGGCAGGCTAGAGCACTACCGCTGCGCCACTGTGCCAGATGGGATAAATTCATTGTTTATACATTAATGAACGAGAGACCCGTGTTTAGAATATTCTTTATTTTGAATGACGTTTTATTTCTTTATCCTCATTCATTAATGTGACGTCAACGGCTCATTCAATTTCTCAAATCCGTCAAACAGCGCATCTCATCAGACATCTTAATCCCAGTTACAATTAAAATAACCACGTCATAATGTGTACATCGCACCGAGCGAGCGCCACGGTATATATAACGTGCATTATTTAGGACAAAGTGAATTTAGTATCAGCATTTTGGGTCTATTTTATATTTCAAAAGCCCCCTCTGGAAGAATGGAGCACAAAAACGTAATTCAGAATGGTATAATGCAGATCGTAGACTGTGGGAATAATTTCAGGAAACGGGCTGTCACTTTTTTGCGGGGGCGTGGCGATGGTTCAGGCTAACTTGAACTTAAACTCTGCTTTCGACCAGGCTCAAACTTTTGGATCTGTTGTCATGGTGATTTGGAAAATCCAGGTACGGGGAATCGGAAAGTCCGGCTTAAGTCAGACTTACCCGAAAGTTATCCGGCTAACTCAGTTATCCAGGTACGGGGAACGGGGCCCTGGTCATTGTTATTATTTGACCTTGCATATTCTAAGACATCAAGAGATTCTTAAAGGTGAATTTTTCTCTTTAGACATACAGTATGAAACAACTCTGTTTTATTTATTTATACATGTTTTACTCCAGAAGGTCATGGGGAAAATATTAGAGAGCTCAAGCTTTGCAGAGTTGGTTGACATGTTTGATCAGTCTATGAGAGCTACTGGTTGGTCTGCAGTCCAGTCCATAAGATAAACGGCATGGTTGTCTACAGTATACCCTCGCTTGACAAAATATACATATTTTGGTTGGTCTACTACAGTACAATTCATAATAGAAATGTTACCGGTCCCAATGGGCTACTGGGTACCGGAACAAATAATTTTCGCAGCCGGTCTCCATTCACTCCCTGAAAGCATAGAATATGATCAAGAGGAGTGAAGACACGTGCGTCTCAGTTTACTCCAGAAACTCCTCTGAGAGATTTATTGTCATCAATAACGCTCAATTAACAATTCGGTATCAAAACATCATCTTTACAGTAATTACATATGTATGCATTACATTTGTCTGTCTGTTCCTGTGTCTCAATCAATCAATGTCAAACGTTATCAAGCTATTCATTGAAATCATTTACTTTCACCTTTGTTTCATTATCTTTGGTTCTCAAACCATTTATGTAAATCAGATACACATGCCTCTTGGGCTCAATATCAATGGTCACTTAAACCAATGGTCACTTAAATCATAAGCGACATCTTCATACTTCTCTTTACTGTAATACCAAACATTCACTCTACATGTGCATGTGTGAGCTTTTCGGATAACTCACAATGTAAGATCACACCTTTAAACGAGGGGGGGCGAGGGGATATGAAAGATAGAGGGAGAGAGGGAGAGAGAGAGAGATAGAGATAGAGAGAGAGAGAGAGAGAGAGAGAGAGAGAGAGAGAGAGAGAGAGAGAGAGAGAGAGAGAGAGAGAGAGAGAGAGAGAGAGAGAGAGAGAGAGAGAGAGAGAGAGAGAGAGAGAGAGAGCGATGGCTTAACTATTCCTCTTTTAACCAAAGGCTTGAACAGTCATTTCCATACTATTACAATGTGCTATTGAAACAACAGGTCACCACATGTTATCAATGTCCATAGGTCAGAGAGCGCCAAAGTCAAACCTACTTTGGGTAGTTTAAGACTGTTCTTAAACTTCATGGGAAATATTCCTTTCCTAGAATCATTTGCTCCTATAAAAACTTCACAAAACGGTGTCTCCTTAACATTCAGTTCTGACTGGAGGTGTATAATGACAAGTGCGTCCTGGTGACATATGCATACTGCGGCCTTCAGACACATTTTCAGGGAAAGTGATTACCCTTATTCCATATTTTTGTTAGGTCACCTTATTTCACATTATAGTCAAACGACCTTACTTCACATTATAATCAAGCGCTCAGGTTTCAGCATTGGAAAAACAAGTCACAATGTACCTTAATAATATAACGTCTTTTATACCCCAGCGGCAGGTATGCGCTGCTAGTATTTGATAATGTGGAAAACGCCATTTTCCCTCACGGCAAATTCATATCACAATGTGCGTGCACATAACATATTTTATATTCTTACTGACATTGTTAAACATTCAACTCGTTTCACAATTCTTGTTACTCATTTCACCTAACGTTATAACTTCTAAACGATAGTGTTTTCGGTACTTTTCACTGTGTACTGACCTGAAAGCATAGAATATGATCAAGAGGAGTGAAGACACGTTTACTCCAGAAACTCCTCTGGTGTGAGAGGGCGGAAACCGCCACCTAGGGGGACCTGGCGCATCACCTGAACTACATGGTTCCGCTCTTAACTTCCTGTCTAATCAATTCTCCATCTCACAGTCAATGTGAACTTGGTTAATTATATTAACGTATAGCTGGTAATTTAAACCATAATTCTTCTAATCATGTGAATTAGATAGGTACAATTGCAAAAATTACACAAGATTATGCACATATTCTTGAGGATACTACAGAAATGTTGTGGTTAGTCTACACCAGGGGTGTCAAACTCATTTTCACAGAGGGCCACATCAGCATTATGGTTGCCCTCAAAGGGCCAAAGACTGTATAAATGTTAATGTAATGTAAAATAAATGTAGCTACTCATTTACATATTGTTAAACATGTTGTTTCTGTATTTATTACTTATTCAAGTTATACATATTGCATATGCATTTGCATAGATGTAAAAATATATGTTAGCTTATGTTATTTTAACAAATAATTTTAGTTTATCAGAACCCCATATTACTCCATCAATCAATGATCAAACCATTCAAGTAAATAACAAAGAAGAATATCATCAAATACAAGCTATGACATTAAGTTTGTTCAAAACCTTTTTGTCACAGTCAAGAGGGGCAGAACTAACAACTGTGAGCTGCAAAGAACGCGTGGGACAGATGTAGCAGATGTTACAAAAACAAATGGCTGCACACAACCTTGCAGAGGCCATACATCCAACTAATGGAAGATAGTTAATTAACTTTAATTAACAGATTGCAGAATGGGTACAGTACAGTACATCTCAATACACACAATTGTTAAGGGGATGCAGACCAGAGAAAGACTTTCGACTTGTTTACATCAGGGTCCCCCATTTTCTATTGGTAATGAAATTGCTATTATGTGTCTGCATGAACACACAACTGTAACTGTACTCAAAAATAACAAAATAAGGGTTGTCTCAGTTCACAACTAGATTGGTCAAGTTTTGGGTGGGACTTGTTTGCGTCCCTACTCCCTACAGCTTCTTATTCAATTGAGCGAGATGCTCGGTTATGTCACACAGCCAGCTTGCATCTGACAGTTCAGACAATATTTCTTCAACCCTTTGTTACCTATTCCGCCTGGATCTTTTTTGTATTTTGGGCTGTAAAATTGTCAAAGAATGTTTGAGGAGTAAGTGCTTTTGGCTTTTTTCCTTTGTTACTTCATCAATACCTCAGATGTTCAACACACATGTATGTGTAAGAATGTGTAATAACTAAGGCTGTCAAAGCTTTATTAACGCATTAACCCACAATTATTTTAACGCCGCTATTTTTTAACCCAAGATTAATGTTAAAAAAAAAATAAAAAAATAAAAATAAAAATCTTTTTTTTTACCAGAGCTCTTGGGGGGGCCACATCAAATGACATGGCGGGCCGTATTTGGCCCGCGGGCCGTGAGTTTGACACCAATGGTCTACACTGTACACTGGTCTACAGCACATTTCACAAGATAAAACTGCTCAATAGGAATACATCATAATACCGTCAAACAGTGACCTCTAGGCAAAAGAGCCCCACTTGGCATTGCACTTTGTGCAAACTTGTTGTTTTGGTCTGGTGTGTGGATTGGAGTTGAATGGGGATGGGGATATAAGGTATTAAACTCCAATCCACACATCAGACAAATTGTCCATTGGCCTTAGGACTGTAAACAGTTAAATTGTGTTGGCTTATTCTTTGTAGAGATGATTATGTGTCATATTGCTCATTTGCACTGTGACCTTTGTTGTGTTGATGAATTGAGCAGATTCTCACATTATATACAATTACTTAGATTTTTTTGCTTTTATTGATGTTATGGGTTTTTTTGCTTTTATTGATATTATGGGAGATGTGTGCCCTTTAACACATTGTCGGCCACTGGGATGAGTCTAATATCACTAGAGATTACCAGCATTATGTAAACAGACAGGGCTGTTTGTAGAGCTAAATCTATACTTTATATTATTGCTATAATGTCCATTCTCATTGCCAATTGAGTCCATAAACCGTCCCTTCAAAATGGCTTAAAGAATTTTTTTTTTCATCAATACGTTCTCATTTTATAGCGCCGTGAATATAAGCGCTATACGGCATTTGGTCTAGTATATTTCCTGGAAGGCTAGATAAAGGGCTAATAGCTACTAACGTTATATCCAATGGCATGTCCGTTATACATAAGCTACAGTTAAAACTCAAACTGCATATGATCGGCACGATCCTCAAGCATGTATGCATGAAAGGGGGGGGGGGGGGCGGGGGACGTCGTTTCTTATGATTGATTATCAATAACCGTGTTCGTCTAAGTAGCCACATACGCTAATCGCCTGGTTGAGTATCATAACAAGGCCCGATCAGCATGTAATTTACGTGAAAAAGATCTTACCATGAGCCGGTTGGATCCCCCCGAGCATTTCCCCGTTATCGATCGCCATCTGGTAGATCGATATGTCCATTGGCTGATGATAAATCCCCTTATTGCATAGTGAAATCCGCGATCCAAAACATATTCCGTGCAACAGACAATAGCTATCGCTTCAGGTGAGTAGAAAACTACATTAGAGATAAACAAATTAAAAAGACAACTTCGGCCACAGGGAACACTGCATTATCGCGATAGCGCCCCTAAGAGGATCTGGCCGGTAATGCACTTTCTCGAATTCAAAGAGTAGGGTACATCTGCAGTGCAGCTCGGCGACCTTGAATAGGTTATTACAATGGAATAAAAGCCAAAACAACTTGCCACGGATATATCCGTCCTTCGGTCCATTAAGCATGGATTCGAAACATGTATATATCCGTGGCCGGGCGCCATTGTGTTAAAATAGAAAGAATGTCATCTTTTTATTGTCTAATACATTTGAAACACTGCCTTCCTCCGACTGTGGAACAAAATGAGGATATACCGGGGTGACAGTGGCTCAGAAGGTAGAACGAGCATTTGGTAATCAGAAGGTTCCCAGTTTGATTCCATCTCCTCCTGGCAGTGTGTCAAAGTGTCCTTGAGCAAGACACTTCTTACTGCTCTCATCTGCGATGAGAAGGCTAGCACCTTGTATGGTTGCCTCCGCCATCTGTGTGTGAATGGGTGAATGTGAGGCACAAGTTGTAAAGCACTTTGGATAAAAGCGCTATATAAATGCAGTCCATTTACCATATACATTCAGCAGTCATGTTATTGTCCACTGTGTGTACACTTGGAGCACTAACGAGCATTTAGAATAGTGCATTAATGTTATCCTCCTCACATCATCATGATCATCCATCCGCAGTGGCCAACACAGTAAAACACATCAGTCATGAGAGCCATTATCATTTAAAAATGTTCAACCGTTTTTTCTTCTGAAGATGTTTACCTTTTGGAAATACATGTTTTTATCTGACAGCAGTGAAGAGAAACGACAACAACAACAACAACAACAACAACAACAACAACAACAACAACAACAACAACAACAACAACAACAACAACAACAACAACAACAACAACAACAGGAGCACCAACACCAACAGATAAAAGCCCATTCACATCAGCACCAATCACTCTGAAACCCCACAGAGAGGTATTCCATCCCAGTTGTCTGAGCAGTGTTGTTGCTGAGCTGTGGTCTGAATAGAAATCACCATTCTCTCCCGGAGACACTTGCTTTGACCTCAAATCACTCCAAGTCATCTGGCCTCCAATCATGGTGGAGCAGCACCTGTTGATTACTGGCTGCCCTCCCAGGAACCCAGGAGCCAGAGAGAGGAACGGAGGATTGGTAGCTATTACCGGCTATATGAAATCAGAAGCGCAACAAAGCAGAGCTGACAAATATGGCAGGAGTCCAAGAGACAGATGACCTCTGGGTCTGAGAGAATCACAACCTGATTGGACAAAGAACATCATAATCAGCACCCTGTTTTCATTGTCGTCCCATGTCTCTCTTACTATCTCTCAAATATAATTGTCACTTTGATGAGCTGAGAGGACTGGTTGTGATGTAAATTAATAATCAGAGCACAGAAGTGGAGACAGACAGACAGACAGACAGACAGACAGACAGACAGACAGACAGACAGACAGACAGACAGACAGACAGACAGACAGACAGACAGACAGACAGACAGACAGACAGACAGACAGACAGACAGACAGACAGACAGACAGACAGACAGACAGACAGACAGACAGACAGACAGACAGACAGACAGACAGACAGACAGACAGACAGACAGACAGACAGACAGACAGACAGACAGACAGACAGACAGACAGACAGACATTGAAAATACATGTAGGCCTAATAATAAACAAAGTAGCCATAGATAGCTTAGCTGTGTATTCTGTAGCTGTGAGTGATATACAAGTATGTTTGTTTTCTTGGTTATCTTTTATGTCACCTGTTTCCAAAATGAGCTTATTCAGATGTATCATAATAATGAGGTTTAGGAATATGAAGACATGCAATTCAGCTGCAATTTTAAAAGAGAAACAACACACTGGCTTATTTTTAAAGCTTTTTATTGTTGAATAAAATAACATTAAACAGTGAAACATTGAAGATGGAAAAGAAAATACTGAGACAAATGTTGTCTTTTTTAAGTTTGTAAATGCAATTATTATTAGTATTATTATTGCTAGCTTGTTTCTTGTATTGCTAGCTTGTGTCCTCTCTTTCTGTACCTTATTCCTCCCTTACAGCAGCAACCTGGGGGCCATGTCCCCTGTAGATGTCAATCACCTCGTTGTGATTGATGGGGATGTCTTTCTCGATAGCAAGGAGGAGGAGATCAGAGAGCCTCTCTTCCAGTGGCGGCCGGCCGATAGTGGGCGCTAGAGCGCCGCCCTCCCTGGTTAAAAGAAGAAGAAGAAGAAACTATATATATATATATATTTAAAATTTTTGGGCCCTAAGAAATAAAATAAACATGTTTAAACATGCAATAATATTTACTCATTTTAAATATGTTTGTGTTTCCAATGCACAATATAACGTTAATATATCAAATATAAATAATTGTTTTCATTAACAGGAAGTGACTGCTGATAGAAAATAATACGTGTCTATACTTTCCGTAGCCGCATTTCTCTCGGGCTAGACGCAATAGCGCTTACAGTGGGCGTGCACTGGTTTCATTGCTGTATCCGTCGCAGCCAATCAGTGCGTAACGCGCTGTGCATTGAATTATGATGTATTATGATGGAAGCCGGCGCGTTTTCAAGCGGCCTATATCATCTAAGCAAGCAGCGTCTATACTTTCCGTAGCCGCATTTCTCAGAGGCGCTCTCTGATTGGCTGACGCCAGTTTCTACACTGGTTAAGCGTAGCCACTCTTCGAAGTAGGTTAAGGTTAGAGTTTGTCTTAGAGAGTGACGGCAAGTTCTTTCGACGGTTAAGCTTAGGCACTCTTTCAAAGTTGGTTAAGGTTAGAGTTTGTCTTAGAGCATGGCGATAGAACACCAGGTAGTTTGCAGGCTGTTCGACGCGGAAATGGGCAAAGACAGTCTGTAAGACACAGCTCATCAGTACTTGTGTTGTGCTAACAATAAGCTATTTGGATAAGCTAATAAGCTAGCTGGATGCGGTCTGGACAGTGGATATACATCAACAGTCTGGGACAGTGGACATATACACTTTATCAAGCCCTCCTGCTCCTGGACCACATTTCAACTAAACAGTGAGTTAATGCGGTCTCTCTCTCTCTCTCTCTCTCTCTCTCTCTCTCCTCTCTCTCTCTCTCTCTCTCTCTCTCTCTCTCTCTCTCTCTCTCTCTCTCTCTCTCCTCTCTCTCTTCTCTCCTCATCTCTCTCTCTCTCTCTCTCTCTCTCTCTCTCTCCTCTCGCTCTCTCTCTCTCTCGCTCTCTCTCTCTCCTCTCCCAACACAGCGTGTGTTGTTGTTAATTTCGCAGCGGGTGATGCATAATGGATGAATGAATGAAAACTTGTTTAAAATGACAAGATATATATGTGTTCATTATTGCATTGATCATATGTGTACTATAGCCCCTTTCGTGACTGTGGTTTGCAAGTCAGCTGTCCACTTTCAATGGTCAGCTGTCCGCTTGCCCCCCCCCCCCCCCCCCCCCGGCGCCCACCCAAATGTAGTTCACACCGGCCGCCACTGCTCTCTTCTGTGCATAGACTTCTGAGTGTTGATTTGACCAGTTTGAGCTTAGAGAAGGACCTCTCCACTGTTGCTGTGGACACTGGAATGGTGGCATATGTCCACCAGTGTTGGAAAGATGTCATGTCCGCTGTTGTCTCTGAGAGTTGTTAGCATCCCCTTTACTGTGAGTGTGTTTGGGAAAGAACAGCCTCAGCAGAGTCAGGACCCATGGCATCTTTACCTGCCCAGTTGCTGGCCTTCGTCAAACTGTGGAGTGCATTTAGGATCTTGTTCGACTGTATCTCCCCATCCCCCCTAAACCTCCTGTGTAATTCCTGAGAGAGGACATCAAGGAATGGGTAGAAGAGCTTGACTCTGTAGTAGTCTTCCACTGTTGTGAAGGTGTGACTCTCTGTGGCTGCTGTGGAGCTTTGTTTGTACCTGGCAGGCCCCTTTCTCTTCAATCATTATCTGAAATGAAGAAAGAAAATAAAAAAAGATATCTAACCCTAACTGTCATGCACTTGTCCTAATATACTAACCAACACTATAGCACTCAACACTTTGATGGACATTGTTACTCAGCTGATAGAGTTGTACCCTTCCTGCTGTCTTGTTGTACAAAACTTGTAAGTCGCTTTGGATAAAAGCGTCAGCTAAATGACAAAATGTAAATGTAAATGTCTGTCTCTGTTGTCCTGGAGTGACTATGGGGATGCTGATTCCAGCAGCTTCTGGCTTCTCTATGGCACTCTTGTACAGTTTGGCAAACTGTTTTTCTGTCCTCAGGTTGGTCAGGGTATCCACCACTCAAGCAACAAGGTGATAAGCCGTCGACAAGTCAATACCTTGATTCTGGAGTGCATCGGAAGCATGTGCAGTGACCTAAAAAACTGGCGTGGCAATCTCCAGGCAAAAGAAGAACTTGAAGTCGATGGCTTTAACACATTCACGGCCAGGGGCGCTGTTTACCTTCTGGGTAGAATGCCAGGGCTGTAAGTCAATGGGGCGCTTTGGTCACTTGCGAGTGCTTAAAATATATTTTTATTATAGCTATGGATCTGAATTAATGAATTAATGAAAACTTTATTTAACAGATTGCAGAATGGGTACAATACAGTACGGCTCAATACACACAATTGTTAAGGGGATGCAGACCAAAGAAAGACGTTTGTCTTGTTTACATCAGGGTCCCCCATTTTCAATTCATAGTGACATTTATGACATACACAACATACATGACATGTATGGCATAGGGACATACATGACATACAGGTATTTAGTACTGTTACATTTGTGACAATACGATATGCAAATATACAGTACTGTTACCCATAGATCCTGACAGGGTATATACATATGATGGGGAGGGGACTGTACATTAGGAAGGGGTGGGTGGGTGGGTGGGTGGGAGAGAAATATACATACGGTGGGGAGAGAATATATACATGCGGTGGGGAGGAGACTATCTATTAGGAGGGGGTGGGGGTGGGGGGGTTTGGACATTTACGGTGGCCAGTTTCGAAATGCAGCCTCCCGTAGGTGCTCTTTAAGAGCGGTTTTAAATGTGGGTAGGGATTCACATTCCTTTACAGCTTTGGGTAGGGCGTTCCACATTGATGTGGCATAATTGCAAAACGTGTTTAGTCCCTTGTTTGAGCCGAATCTGGGTTTAACATGATTTGTTGAGCTGGTGTTGTGGTCGTGGTATTCACTGACCTTGGGAAGTATTTTGACATGTACATGGGTACCTTAGTCGTATAGTGTATCTTGTAGACCAGGCCCATTATCTAATCATCCGGAAATCAACGCTAGATTATCGTTATTATCCTTCCTCATGCAAGAATGAAATGTGGTTTAGACCGGCGCGACCCTCCCCCCACCCGCCCCCCCCCCCTCCTGCCACCAACGGCACACACACACACACAGCTTCAATCGCGGGAGAAACAAATATCAGATCAACGCAATATTTGATATATAGTGTTCTTACCTTGTCTCTGATGTAATGCAAAAAAAATTATCCAATTATCTGATCGCCATTTGAAGTACTGGGCGCGGAGGTCCGTGCCACATTCTCCAGCATTGCATATGAACGAGGGGGGGGGGGGGGCATAGGTGTGATATCGTTGTAACATGTTACCTCGCCGGAGTATTTAGATACAATATAAATATATATAAAAAGGTGAGAGGAAGGAGTTCATGGGTTGAAAGCAAACCATTGGTAAATTGCCCCCAAATATGACTTTATAAACCCAGAACTTTTTAATAATAATTATTATTATTATAACTTATTGTGTGCGTTCTGCTTCTGAAATGGATTATATATTGCTGTTAGAACAGTTAGATGCTGGCTGCCCAGGCTGTACGCATAGAACGCATATTTACAACCTCTCCTCTCCTCCCTCTCTCCTCTCCTCTCCTCTCTTCTCTTCTCTGCTCCACACCTACAAGTTCTGAGCGCACTCAGGGTTTTAGCCACAGGGACCTTTCAGAGAGAGATGACAGGTGACAGATACCAGATCTGTCACCTGTCATCTCTCTCTGAAAGGAGAGAGCATAGGATCAGCGGCATATACTGTAGATATCAGTATACTGCGTGATTGGTTATTGACAAGCGCACAGTCGTTCAGTATTGACTCAAACGATTTATTTTGCACTATACAGTACGTATAAGTATAAGTATAAGTCTTTATTTGTCATCAGATTAACACACACACATGCGATGAGCGATCCACAGGAACACACACACACACATGCACTGAGTCGCAAGTCGTGAGACGTGTGTGTGTGTGTCATTTTGAGATCAGTCGCAAATCGCTTCTTGTTGAAGGGATCAGATGCCGAACCACGGCTGTTTTACACATGCCTCATTCACCTTATAAGGAGATGGCGGCGTGTCTGTATGCAAATTAATTGAGTGTGAACACGTATTTCAGTTTAAGCATGAGTGGGATTCATCATGCAAGACACCTGGGTAAACGCAGATTTGGACGTTAACTCATTGGACGCCAGACCCAATGATAGTCGGGTTAACTCGCCATCGCTTGAGCGCTAATCACGAGTATAGTCTGGTTTTAATCGTTATTTCTTTTATTAGCGATATCCATTCATTTCATCCATCCAGCCTAATGTTATCGTTGGGAATGGGTCGTAGCTCGCAAAAGGGCAAAGGGGGGGGGAGCGGCACGCCGGTCTAAACAACATTGCATGCGTGCACGAGGAAGGATAATAATTATGATCTAGCGTTGATTTCAGGAAGATTCGATTATCAGCCGAAAAATTACAACGTGTTTTGTGTATTCCAAGGGCTATTATGGCGTTTTTCTCAGGAATGACTAGAAATCACCAAAACTATACTTCAAAATGGTATAAAACGGAAATGTACCGATGAAAAAATTATCCGTTTTGTACATGTTGACTGCAAGCAACTCACTGATAATCGACGAGTGTATTAGACCCATAGCCATAATTTAAGATATATTTTAAGCACTCGCAAATCTCCCACTCCTCCCATTGATTAAAGTGGTGGCCATCTAGACCTATATCGGGCATATAGCTCCGGCGCTGAATGAGTTAAGAACGGCTTGATGAATGTGGCGGTGGCTTTTCTTATTGTTCTCTTAACAGACAGGTAAGCAAGAATATAAGAAAAATAATAAGAGAGTATTGTTGAATGAGCCCAATGAATCTGGATAAGCATATTTTACTAGGATAAGGCAACCAAATACACAAACAGTTCGTCAGACATCACAACGTTTCATCCGGATTGTCTCTAAACAAACATCATCATTGTTTACAAACAGTAAAACGGTATATACTGTTTAACTCTGCTATTGATTGTGCAGATTGGATACTAATGGTTGAGAGGAGGGAGGTGTGGTGATGAGAACAGCTGAACATGTCCACAGCGGGACCTGTTGTCCTACATAATTGCGCAGCAAGGTTAATTTGTTCAGCCTCTCCGCCTCACCCGGCTCCCTACAGAGGGGGATTGTGGTTAGAGGTGGAAAGTCGTGGGTAAAATAACAGTGTAAAAGCATCTCTCTCTCTCTCTCTCTCCTCTCTCTCTCTCTCTCTCTCTCTCTCTCTCTCTCTCTCTCTCTCTCTCTCTCTCTCTCTCTCTCTCTCTCTCTCTCTCTCTCTCTCTCTCTCTCTCTCTCTCTCTCTCTCACTCTCACGTTCTTTATCAAGTAGTGTTAATCAAGGCCAGCTCAAAATAGCCAAATAATATTGTGTTACTAAACACAGTGCATGCATAATAAGTCAGGTGGCAGTAGTAGCCTAGACAGCAGCTTATAATCAATTGCAGACAGTGTATTGATATCTGTATAGTAGTTCATAACATAACAAGCCAAAATAGAGATTACAAGATTATTTATATTAACATATTATGTGTGTTAGGATTAAACATGATGTCCAATAAAAGGCTGACCTGCATGATCACATGGCGTTGTTTAGAGAGCATGGTTTGTCTGTCAATCACATATGAAACATAACTGAAACAATAAAAACTTCTACTAAATTAACTATTTCACTTTTGATTCAGACAATGGTCCCAGTGTTATGGTTTGACACCGACCCAAACGCTACGACACAAAGAGAGTTGTTTCAGAGTTGCCAAAAACAAGGGCTTGTTTTATTTCACTAAATAGCAGCATAAACTTGGTAGAGAACAAACAAAGCATAGATGAATGTTGCTGCTCTGAAGCTTCTCCCGGGATGGTTCGTCTGGGGAAGCAGACGGTGACGTCAGAGCCGCTCTGCAGATTCCTCTCGGCAGCTCTCCGAGGTGGTAAACGGGACCGAGAGGGAGAGAGGGAGCGGGTTAGCTCAGAGTACAGTTGGGAACAGAGCAGGTGACAGGAGAAGTGACTTGTCCCAAAACAGAGTAATCCAAGTGACTGAATCTTCGGTGTAAATACACACTGTGAGTAATGTCCCAAACACAAATCCACGTGATAGAATCTTCGGTGCAAATAAACACTGTGAGCGAAGTCCCAATAATAATCCAAGTGACAGTATCTTCGGTGTGAATACACACAGTGAGCGATGTTCAAGCAAATATTATCCCAATGAACAATCCAAAAAGCTGACACTGGGTGAGTGACAGTCTGACAAAAAGCAGGAATCTCTTCAGTGTCTAAAACACACGAAAAACGAATAGGGTCAAAGACAGTCTTGCAAAACTCACCCAGGCACTGTGCGTAAAGAGAGCAGGATCAAACAGGGCGAGCGCGTCGCCACGGGGAACGGGTTGTCCAAGCGGAATACTTCTTGAATATCCTGGGAGGCAAAGCACAGGGAAAAACAGCAGGCAAGGAAGGAACGGCGAATGCTGATGATATATTAAAACGATCCAACCACACTTGATGGGGAATCGGGGTATATATAATCAGAGGAATGCTTAATGACAAGCTGTGACAGCTGCGGGATGAGATTGACAAGCGTGTGGTTGGGGAAGCACCAATCAAACGGCGTCTACAGGAAGAAGCGTGTGAATAGGAGAATGCAATTGATTAACAGAAAACTTAAAGGAACAGAGTGAGTGGGTGAGCAGCGGACCAATCATCACAGTACTTCAAGAAGCCCGTGGTGGGGAAAGAACCAAACCTTACACCCAGTGGTTGAATAAATCCAATAACAGAATCAGCCAGGAAACCTTCTGTAGATAACAACTATTGGATCAGTCAGGCAACATTCTGTAGATAACAACTACAGAATCAGTCAGGCTGTGAGGATTGGTTCATTCCCCGCCACACGCTCCGCTCCTTTAAAGGGGAACTCCAACATTTTGGGAAATTAGCTTATTTAACATCTTCCCTGGAGTTAGACAAGAAGATACATACCTTTTTTGTCTCTGTGCGTGCATTTAGCTTTGGGAATAGACGCTCCGTTAGCATAGCTTAGCTTCATCACTGGAAGTGAGGCAGATCCGTAGCCTTACAGTGCCTTACAGTGTATTGCAAGGTCTGACATTGACCAAACTTGATATGCATGACCTTGGTGGGCTCTAGGTCAACTCCTGAAAAGGGGGTCAATGTCAGACTTTGCAATCAAAAGTTAGGGGGCTAATAACCCTTGCCATAATTTCAGTGCGCCCCCTAACTTTTGATTGCAAGGTCTGACATTGACCCCCTTTTCAGGAGTTGACCTAGAGCCCACCAAGGTCATGCATATCAAATTTGGTCAATGTCAGACCTTACAATACACTGTAAGGCACTGTAAGGCTACGGATCTGCCTCACTTCCAGTGATGAAGCTAAGCTATGCTAACGGAGCGTCTATTCCCAAAGCTAAATGCACGCACAGAGACAAAAAAGGTATGTATCTTCTTGTCTAACTCCAGGGAAGATGTTAAATAAGCTAATTTCCCAAAATGTTGGAGTTCCCCTTTAAGGTACTGTGTTGATTGGTGCATTCCCCGCCACACGCTTTTGGAGCAAGTATCAATTCCAGCACGCACCTGTCATAGTTTTTGATTAGCGCCCCAGAGGCTTTTTATACTGGGACTTCCCTTCAATCGATGTCGGGTCGTTTTGGATACTTCTGTTTCTGCCTGTTGTTCCCCGTTGCTGTGCCTCGTCTACTCTCCCTCCAGGACATCTGTGGATTGCCGCTGGTGAAGACCTTGTCCCCCCGTTTTGAGCTGCGCCTCGTTTTACCCGCTTTACTCTTGCGCTTTGGTGAGTTTGAACCAAACCCCTTTTTGGACTATTCTGTTTTGTGTGTTTTGAAGAACACTGAAGAGTTCTATTTTTGCTTACACTTGACTCAGCTAAGTTGTGTGTTAAAGGAGACACTGAAGATTATCATTTTGCTTGCACTGGACTCAGCTGGGGTGTGTGTTTAGTAGAGACACTGAAGATTATCGTTTTTGTTTTGCACTGACCCTCAGCTAAATTGTGTGTTGTGGTGAACACTGAAGATATCGTTTTGTTTGTTCTGGACTCAGCTAAGGGAGGAGGAGACCGCACTGCCTCTGTGTGATGTGGACTGTTATTGATCTCTCTCTCTCTCTCTCTCTCTCTCTTTTCCACCTCGAGTTGAAACTGGGAGTATCTGCAGAGCCGCTTCGGCGTCAACACCGTTTCCCCACCTCGAACACCAAGAGGATCTGCAGAGCCGCAGATAACTCTGCTGAAGGCAGTCTCCCTTTGTTTCAAGATTGTTACTTGCTCCTTTTTGACTCTGAAAATAAATACGTCCTAGTATTTGGCTAACTCTGAACTACCTGTCTGTGCCGTGCGTTTGAGGTCGGTTTCAAACCCTAACACAGGCAACCTTCTGTAGTTAACAACTATAGGATCAGTCAGGCAACATTCTGTAGATAACAACTATAGGATCAGTCAGGCAACATTCTGTAGATAACAACTAAATAATCAGTCAACCTACTGTAGATACCAACTGCAGAATCAGGGAATCAACCTTATGTAGAGACCAGCTACAAGGTCACCAGACTGAGAAGGGAGGATGATATGGATGAGAAGACAAAAAAGGGACATCTAATACATTACTGTAAAAGTACTTAGTCTGCTCTTTTCTCTAACTTTATCCTCTCTCTCTCTCTCTCCCTCTTTCACTCTCTCTCTCTCTCTGGTCTGGCCACAGGCTTTTTAAATAAGGCTTGATAAGCAAAGGCAGTTATTTATATGGTAATTCTCCAAGGCAACATGTCACGCATTACCTGCTGTTCAATAAAATGGAAATGAGATACAATGTGTGTGTGCATGTGTGTGTGTGTGCGTGTGTGTGTGTGTGTGTGTGCGTGTGTGCGTATGTATGTTTGTGCATGTTTGTGTGTTTGCCTTAGTGTCACATTGTATTATTTATATTGTTTGGTGTGAGATGTGTGATTAATCCTGTTGTCAACAGACACTTCCCCTTATGATGCATTAACAATCCCATCAGTGGATTAGAGGCAGGATTGTGAACACTGTTTCTCTCTAGGATTGTTTGAATAGAGATTACACCAAACAATCATTTTGGAAGCAGTTTTTTTTATGGGATTCAGTTTAACTGAACAATGAGAAACGGTATATAATAATATAATATCACACCAGCAGGGCTGTCCCACTGCTGGAATGACCCAGTTTGGTTTAATCCATAGGCTACAATAGTTAAACTTGTAATGATTTAAAAAATATTCCAGGAATGATTGTTTGAAATGAGCCTTTAACTTTTTCTCCCATCCCAAGTTATGTCAATTCCATCCTGGTTGTTGCGCTGCTTCTGATACCTGTGGAGTCACCAGCTTCTTCTTTTCACCTGACGGCTAGGAGTTTCACTGAGAGAGCGCAATGCATGTGTTGGTTCACGCTATATCCTTCAGATCCCCTCCCTGCTGAACTGGCGCCCCAATGCACCAGTAGGAATTGATATTGCAATGACCAGGACTCATACCCCACCGGCTTCCCACCCGAAAACACTGCCAGCTGACCAAGCCGGAGGTACCGCTGTTAGGAATTTAAGTCTCTGTGGTGGTATGCCAGTGTTTAGACCTCTCCACTACCCAGACGTACCTAGTGCTTAGACCTCTCCACTACCCAGACATACCTAGTGATTAGACAACTCCACTACCCAGATGTACCTAGTGCTTAGACCACTCCACTACCCAGATGTACCTAGTGCTTAGACCTCTCCACTACCCAGACATACCTAGTGTTTAGACCTCTACACTACCCAGACATACCTAGTGTTTAGACCTCTACACTATCCAGACGCTCTGAAATTGCCATTCTTAATGAAAAAGGAAATGTGGAAAGCACAGCCTATAGAGAGAGTGAACAGTTTTAAGTACCTCGGAGTCCACATATCCGAGGACTTGACATGGACCACACACATTGACAGTGTTATCAAGAAGGCACGACAACGCCTCTACTTCCTTAGGCGCTTAAGGAAGTTCAACCTGAGTCAGAAGATCCTCAAGAACTTCTACTCATGCACAATAGAGAGCATCCTGACTGGCAATATCACCTCCTGGTTTGGGAATAGCACTGCACAAGACCGCAGCAGACTACAGAGAGTGGCCCGTTCAGCCGAACGCACAATTGGAGGGGGGTTTCCCACTCTTCAAGACATTTACAACAAGCGGTGCATGGGCAAGGCAAAGAGAATAATTAAAGACTCCAGCCACCCAAACAACTGCCTCTTTGAACTGCTGTGGTCAGGCAAGCGATACCAGAGTATCATGGCAAGCACAGAGAGACTCAGAAGGAGCTTCTATCCCCAGGCCATCAGGATGCTCAATGAACAATGAGTGCTCATGAACGAGCAAGGAATGAACAATGAACAATCGTAACAACCATCAAATGCACTCACAGCACACACATCTGTTACGTTCTGGTTCGCTGACTGCTGTCTGTGAACCACCCACCATTCTGTCATCTGTCACTTGGCTACTGTCACCTGTCTCCCTTGTCACTTAGTGCTGTCACTTAGTGTATGGGTCCTGATTGGCTGTCACAGGGGTGTGTGTGGAATGTTGGAAGGTGGTTGCTACTTAACCCTTCTATCTTTTGTTTGCTCTTCGTCAGGTCTTCATTATAACATTCGGAGATAACGTGGGCGGTTCCGGTTTCTAGACCACCATTAAGCTTCATTTATATATTCACTCTTTCTTTCCTGCCACTCGGCAATGTATCCTAGTATTACTCTTTGTGTTCTTTACTATTAAATCAAACCTACTTAAGAGTACACCCTCTCCGTCTCCTTGATTGCATACCACAACTGGAACTCACCTACCTCCATCCTGACACACATCCACACACACACACTCACTTTAAACAAACAACTCACTGCTGCACCCACTTTACCCACTTTAGAACACCTAAACACACGTTATATTTATTGGCAAATAATTTGCACTACAACCCATACCTCATTACACCTTACTGTAAATTGTACCTAAATTGTACCTCATCCCATTTCTGCATTGTACTGTATAGTATATAGTATATTGTATTGTAACTCAGTTACTTTTCTACTCTGCATTGTACATTGTATATGTATATATTGAACACTTTTTGTCTACATACCTGACTTCTATTTTATACTTAATATACTTGTTATACTTATCTATTTTTATCTAGCACAATCTCTGGAGCATAACAGAAAGAAGCATTTTATATAAAAGTATTCTGTACTTCTGTATGACAACTAATAAAGAAACTTGAACTTGAAACTTAAACTATACTACTGAACAATATTGGACAGATTAAACCCAGTTGAGGTGAGACGGATCTTTAAAAAAGTGGATATCAGGAAGGCAGCAGGACCGGACGGCATCCCCGGCCGCGTCCTAAAAGTCTGTGCCGACCAACTGGCCCCGGTATTCACTGACATCTTCAACCTGTCCTTGGAACAGGCAGTCATCCCCACCTGTCTGAAGAAGTCCACCATCATCCCTGTACCCAAAAAATCTACGCCCGCTTGCCTCAACGACTACCGCCCTGTAGCCCTCACCTCCATAGCCATGAAGTGCTTTGAGAAGCTAGTGAAGGGCTACATCTGTTCCTCCCTCCCCATCAACCTGGACCCTCTG
Organism: Notolepis coatsorum; assembly: GCF_963971535.1. Taxonomy (NCBI): domain Eukaryota; kingdom Metazoa; phylum Chordata; class Actinopteri; order Aulopiformes; family Paralepididae; genus Notolepis; species Notolepis coatsorum. The sequence continues at coordinate 203,378,189 of NC_140165.1, forward strand.
CAATTTGCATATCGCCCCAACAGGTCCACGGAGGACGCCATAGCCCATGTGCTGCACACAGCAGCATCACATCTGGACAAGAGGCAGGGGAACTATGTGAGAATGCTGTTCATCGACTACAGCTCAGCATTCAATACCATAGTCCCCTCCAAACTCATAGCCAAGCTCAGGGACCTGGGCTTGAACTATGACCTGTGCCAGTGGGTCCTGGACTTCCTGACGGGCAGACCCCAGGTGGTAAGAGCCGGCAACTGCACCTCCTCATCCATCACGCTCAACATAGGGGCCCCCCAGGGCTGTGTTCTGAGCCCCCTCCTCTACTCCCTGTACACACATGACTGCGTAGCACAGCGGAACAACAACACCATCATCAAATTTGCTGATGACACAGTAGTGGTGGGCCTGATCTCTGCCAACGACGAAAGGGCCTACCTGGAAGAGGTAGAGAACCTGTCACAGTGGTGTCAGGAGAACTGCCTCTCCCTGAACGTCAGCAAAACAAAAGAGATGATTGTGGACTTCAGGAGGTCGGGGGTCAAGGACTACAGCCCCCTCAGCATCGACGGGGCACCGGTTGAGAGAGTGAACAGTTTCAAGTACCTCGGAGCCCACATATCCGAGGACTTGACATGGACCACACACATTGACAGTGTTGTGAAGAAGGCACGACAACGCCTCTACTTCCTCAGGCGCCTAAGGAAGTTCCAAGTCAGTCAGAAGATCCTTAGGAACTTCTACTCATGTACAATAGAGAGCATCCTGACCGGCAACATCACCTCCTGGTTTGGGAATAGCACTGCACAAGACCGTAGCAGACTACAAAGAGTGACACGTTCAGCCGAACGCACAATTAGAGGGGGGCTTCCCACCCTCCAGAACATTTACAACAAGCGGTGCAAGGGGAAGGCTAAGAGAATTATTAAGGACTCGAGCCACCCGAACAACTGCCTCTTTGAACTGCTGCCGTCAGGCAAGCGATACCGGAGTCTTAAGGCGAGCACAGAAAGACTCAGAAGGAGCTTCTATCCCCAGGCCATCAGGCTGCTAAACGAGAAAAAAAAAATCGCTAAACGAACAATAATCACTATGCAACAACCATCAAATGCACACAGCACACACACCCACACGCACACACTCACTCAAACAAACAACACACTGCAGCACCCACTCTCCACACTTTAGATCACACAAACACACTTACACTTTATATTTATTGATAAAGGATTTGCACTACAACTCGTACACCTACTGTGAATTGTACCTAAACTGCACCTCGTCCATTTATGCCTTGCACTATATAGTATAGTATTGTATATTAGTACACTGCACAGTATTGTATATTGTATGGTAACTACGTCTACGAACATTGTACATATGTCTAAACTGAACACTGTGACCTCTACTTTTTATTTCATACTTATCTTGTCATGCACAGTCTCTGGAGCGCAACAGTAAGAAGCATTTTGTACAAAAGTATTCTGTACTTCTGTATGACAACTATTAAAGAAACTTGAACTTGAAACTTGTCTACTGCTGGAAAGAATCCCCACACAGCAGTGGTGAGAGACAGTTCAGTCAACCTTCTGATATGTTGCTTTTTGCATTCTTTCTTTAATTTCTTATAGAAATAACTTCTTGAGATGTCACAAATTCACATTTCCTCAAGGCTTATTAATATGTTCTCGATTTCCAATGAAAGTATTATATATCACTATCTCTGTGTGTCTGTGTGTGATTATATTTGAACTCATCTGATGATAAAATGTGCCTCGGTTTCAAAGTAAGATTTTATTTTTCAAGTAAACATTTATTGTTTTTAGTATTGCTACAGTATAATTACATAACGCTGTACTGTAGAACACGATTGATTTCAGAGCCTCATGTCAGAGAAAGATTCCTTGCTGACTTTGCTGAAGACATGCATCATCTTGTTTAATCTATATAAAGGAATACTATATCCTGCAGTTACCGCTCATACCATTTGTTACTTTCCCTGTCTCATATCAGGTTCAGCTGAATGTATTTGCAGTTTGAGCTTCCAGAGTAGAGCTGGTGCTGCTGGAATAAGCTTTGTGAGTTGTCTCTGAACCGAGAGGCTTTTCCACTTAAAAATGAGAAACACTTTTATTGCCAGGGCACCTTTACAAATAAATAAATGAATAAAAAGCGAGACATGAAACACAAAGAAGCAGAAATATAGGCACAGTGAGAGGTGGCGCTAGATACTAGAGAAGTTAGATGAGAGAAGGAGAGGAAAATAAATACCTAGTGGTTTCCTTGAGCTACTGCAACCTTTCCTTCCTTCTATCTGCTCATGCGTCTTCCTATCCACATGATTGAGGAGAGGGGAAAGGTTGCTAGGCAGCCAAGCTCTAAAGTGAACTAAAATAAACGTTTAGAAAATATTTTGTTCCTAACTTGAGGATGGCATGATACACTTACTCAGTCCATGTGTTTGGTCCATTGTGGCTCCAGTTCCAAAAAGGAATAATAATAATATTCTCCTTTGGTCCATTACAATTTACTCAAGCATAGTAACAGACACAATATTTCTGACACTGGGAATACATTCCCTGAGGTCCATAGATGTCCATAGCCTCTGAAAATCTGCCTAAAGTACATACCTAAGTAAATGGAATATTGCTCCACTTCTACAAGGTTAATTTGCTTGTTATTTGTATCTAGGGACATCTATGGACCTCAGTGAATGTATTCCCAGTGTCAGAAATATTGTGTCTATTACTAGGCTTGCTTAAATTGTGATGAAACAAAAGAGAATATGAATTATGATTTTTATTTGCATATTTGACAGTGAATAACACCATGCTAAAAATGACCAGACATGAAAAACTGCCACTGATCTCGTTCAGTACCTTCTTGAGATCACGTGTACAAAATCTAAGGAAATGAATAAAGGGAAGATGATTAAACAGAAGGTTTTGTAGATACAGTACTGAATTCTCCCATCCGGACCAATGCAATTTGACATATTATTATAGAATATAGAATAGCAGGCTTATAAATGACCTTATAATAGCCAATTCGCACATTTATGGATTCTGCCAAATCTTATCTTTCAAATGTCCGAGTTCAATTTGGATTTAGTATCACCAGGCGTGCATAAGAACAGATAATAAAATCTACTGTATGTACAGTAGGTTTATTATTCTGGCCAGAGTGACGCCATTTTTAAACTGATTACAAATCTGATTGTTGCTAAATGCTCAAAATAGGGGAGACAAACTAATTGCGCTCCAATATATGCCAATAACGTAAAGTTTTGTGGTATATTATCCCGAGTAATAATAGATATTAAATAAATTCATACAGAACCCATTTGCTTTTTTGCTCTAGAGGCCTCTGAGAAGTGTATTTCTGAAAAATTCCAACGCTCATCGAAAGCTCTGGATGTCCTCTTCAAAATGGCCGCAAAAAGACTACAATTACCGACGATAAATTTTTCAAAATGGCGGAAATTTGCGAACTAAACAACAGAAAAACTAAAACTTAAATCTATCTAATATCTAGCTTTCACCCAATCTCTGCCACGCAGTTTGACCATCTTATAGCTCTCACTGCCAGCGCTGTAAGCCTATGGAGTCGCTCACCTTCTTTGCAGTCCTATAACTTTTTAAATATTATAGCTATATCAACATTACTATGGCCCATTCAACATCGGGTATCTATCGTTCCGGATGTGGGAACGTTATATTTCTCCATTCATACATTGTCGTGTTAATACCGTCGTGAATATAAGTATGTTTTCAGAGTGGTCTGCAGTATATCCTAGAACGCGAGTTATAGGCCCAACGCATATTATACATAATCGATTGGCGTTTCGTCCCAATACACGCTACATTAAAAAATTCAAATGCATATGATCGGTATACATTATGCTCCATCATGCGTGAAGGAAAGGGGGGGGGGGTCGTTTATGATTCCTTGATTGTCAGTAACGGCTTTCTTTAGTACGCCATCATATGTTGATCAGATGGATTGCAATGAAATAAATGGACAATCAAGCTGGAATTAACGTTAGATTCCTCTTACCTGTGGCCGATGAGTCTGGAGAAAAAATATTCCAATCATTTGATTTCCATCTGCTAGATCCGTTTTCCGTTTGTACGATGCCATGAACGCCTAAAGCATATTTATTCTTGCGTCTTGAAAGCGATCCAATGCACTAGAGTGTTTGTCTGGATCCACATACCAAGAGAGCTCTGCCCGGAACATATTTGCTAATGCACAGATCGCCCCATCCGGTTTAGAGTGGGTGCAACATCGCCCGAAATCCACCAGGTGGCGGTATTGAGCCGTTGCAATATCAGACAGAGTCCAGAGTCTCCCAGAGCCTTGCTGGATGAATTATGAATGGCAATAGCGAATAAAGGAAATAACTATCTATATATAGTAACGATTTAACAAAGATAGCTACAGTACCACCACTAATGAAAGACCAGGAGAAATAAGAAGAGCCACTTCAGCTCTCAATGCAGACTGGAGCCTTCAGATGATTCACTTAGTTTTGGATCAAACCTGAAAACTATAATGTACATTCTCCTTTTCTCCTTTATCAAGGATAGTGGATGGTCCTCTAGTATTTATTTTGACAGCATGACATTAAGAACTGAAGAGTAGGGGAGGGATTACATGAATATGTGACAGCTTCAAACCCATAGAGTAGACCACTGCACATCTGCGTTAAATTGAGCGCAGGGGGAGAAAATTAATGTTGATGAGAGCCTTGACATAAGTGGTTGTAGCTACAGCTGTGGGGGTGCTGGAGACATGATCCAATAGACTTTTGTATACTCCTGGGTCTCCTTAACATGGGGGGACCAACCACAAGGTGATCGGCACTTTCCCTGCCAAGCTATAGTCACTTTTTCGCACCTCCATGAGCTCAGAATACTGGAAGTGTTGCGGTAGTCTATTGTGTAGGCACGGTCTAGGTCAGCTTATGCCAGCGTGCACGTTTCTTCAGAAAATCTCAAAATGTTGCGCAATTCAGACATAGGTCGAAATTGAGATATTGGCCATTTTGAGTGCTTTGAAATGTTCTCTATCGGTTTCCTTATTTGCAAAACGTATTACGACTTGTAAATGTGTTAATTATTGTTCGATTGTTGACAGTATTATTTTGCTCGCTGTGTGAAAAAACTACAGTTGTGAGGGAGGGGAGTGGCTTCTGTCAGTACTTTCTGTCTAAGGTTTCGGAGACGAGACATGCCGAAATGACAGCTGGCACCAAAATCCCTTCCAAGACAACGGGCCCAGTTCTTTGTTAGCTGTGTGAAAATATGCCGACAAACATTAATATCTTTTGAACCGTTTGTGTTAAATTGGATCTGAATCAGGAGATCTCTCCGTCAAAATTTAAAGTGTATCTCTCCGTCGCATAAAGGCTGGCTGGCAGTGCGCATAGGATAAGGCATCTACTCCAGCATGCGCTCTGTAAGCTTGCACATAACGGAGTATAGAGAGAGGGCTCTATAGCAGAGGTCCCCAACCACCTAGCCGTAGATCATTTAGTACTGGGCCGCAAAGATAAATTAAAGTTGTTCTCTTAACAGGCACCCAGAAAAGTGACAATTTGTTTACTTGATCTTGAGGACTGCATACCTTTTTTTGCAAAGCTTAGCTTTATACTTTATAACTATAGCACATTGTAATGATGTACGTAAGACTTTGTAGTGATGTAGTAGGTAAGTAAGAAGACTCAGGATACAGGATCAATCTTTAGCCTTTAGCATGTTTACTTAACTTGTTGCATGGTACACAGACTTCTTCTGTCCTCACCTGTATGCTCAGATTCAGATTCAGATTCCTTTATTAAGCCATTTGTGTAAAAACACATTGTTATTTGTTGCAGCATTACAGTGTATGCATTTTTCATATCTTTTTTCACAGTAACAACAACACCAATACAGACACAGGACAAAAAACAGTGCCGTGAAGGATTAATAATTTAAATAGACATATATATATAAAGGGGGGGGGGGGGTCGTTAGGGATGCTAGATATTGGCTTTTTTACCGATACCGATATACCGATATTGTCCAACTCTTAATTTCCGATACCGATATCAACCGATACCGATATATGCAGGGTTTCCCCCCCCAAAAAAATTGAATAATTTCAGGTAATTAACATTACATATATCTTGTTGTGGAATTAACACAACATTATGCATACTTTTGACAATAAATAAAATCCGAATTTGTTCTTACTTGCTTGCCTGGGTAAATAAATGTTATAGAAATGTAAAAAAAAAAAAAAAAAAAAAAAAAAAAATTGAAAACAGATACCGATATTTTCCGATATCACATTTTAATGCCGATATCGGCCGATAATATCGGACATCCCTAATATATATAAAGTGTAAAGTGCAGAGTTCCAGTAAAGACCAGTGCAGACAGGTATCGGGGGCGAGGGCATGGAGGGACTTGTAGGTGAGGAGCAGGAGTTTGAAAGTGATGCGGAACTTGACTGGGAGCCAGTGGAGGTGGATGAGGGTGGGGGTGATGTGAGTGAGAACTCTGGCAGCTGAGTTCTAAACATATTGGAGCCTGTCCAAGGCTTTTCTGGGTACCCCGAACAGGACTCCGTTACAGGAGTAGTCCAACCGTGAGGTGATAAATGAGTGGATCAGGGTCTCAGCCACAGAATCTGAGAGTGAGGCTCGGAGACGGGAGATGCTTTTGAGGTGGTAGAAGGCAGACTTGGTGACGGATTTGATGTGGGAGTGAAATGAAAGTGTGGAGTCAAGGGTGACGCCCAGGTTACAGACTTCGAGAGACGGGAAGGTTGGAGACCTCCCCGTGGAGGAGGTCTCCAACCTTCCGGAGCAGTGCCTTGGGAGCCACAACCATGAGCTCTGTCTTTTTACTGTTCAGTTTGAGTAATTTGATTGACATCCAGGTTTTTATGGCGTGGAGGCAGTTGACTAAGGACTGTGGGTGGAGCTGGGAGGATGGTGAGGTGCTGAGATAGAACTGAGGATCATCAGCATAGCAGTGAAAGTTGAGTCCGTAGTGACATATAATCTGACCGAGGGGGAGCATGTAAATGGTGAATAGTAGGGGACCCAGCACGGAGCTTTGGGGGGCACCGTGGTTGACTGGGCCGGGGGGGAGAATGAGCCGCTGACGCTGACATACTGAGATCTATTTGTGAGATATGAATGAAACCAAGACAAAGCTGAACCGGTGATGCCAAGGTTGTCGGAGAGGCATTTGAGGAGGACTGAGTGGGATATTGTATCGAACGCCGCGGAGAGGTCGAGATGGATGAGGAGGCTGATGTGTCCGGAGTCTGCAGCAAGGAGGAGATCATTAGTGATCTTGATGAGGGCGGTCTCTGTGCTGTGATGTGCTCGGTAGGCTGACTGAAGGGGTTCGTAGAGCTCATGGTTGGACAGATGTTGAAGAAGCTGGGCGGCGACTGCCTTCTCCAAGGTTTTACTTAGGAAAGGAAGGTTGGAGATCGGCCGGTAGTTATCCCGCACCTCAGGATCCAGACCAGGCTTCTTTAGGATGGGAGTGATGGAGGCGGTTTTGAAACAGGAGGGAACTATTCCAGGCTGCAATTCGAAACTGGCCACCGTAAATGCTCAAAACCCCCACCACCTCCTAATAGACAGTCTCCTCCCCACCGCATGTATATATTCCCTCCCCGCCGTATGTATATTTCTCTCCCACCCACCCACCCCCTCCTAATGTACAGTCCCCTCCCCATCATATGTATATACTCTGTCAGGATCTAGGGGTAACAGTACTGTATATTTGAATACCGTTTATGTCACAAATGTATCAGTACTAAATACCTATATGTCCCTAAGCCATAAATGTCATGTATGTTGTGTATGTCATAAATGTCTATATGAATTGAAAATGGGGGACCCTGATGGAAACAAGACAAACGTCTTTCTCAGGTCTGCATCCCCTTAACAATTGTATGTATTGAGCCGTACTGTATTGTACCCAAACCCATTCTGCAATCTGTTAAATAAAGTTTTCATTCATTCATTCATTCATTCATTCATTCATTCATTCATTCATTCATTCATTCATTCATTCATGACAGAGATATAGTTGAGAAAAGCGATCTGGGGTGATTTTGCTGTGAGGTGATGAGGGTGGAGTAGTACGCGGTCCTGGTCTTGGAGAGAGCCTCCTTGTAGGACCTCACGTGGTCGACGAAGGCGAAACGGTGGACGGTGAGGCCAGACCGCTTGGAGAGTCGCTCCAGTCAACGACCAGCTCGTTTCATTGAGCGGAGGTCAGAGGTAAACCATGGGGCAGGGCGAGGAAAGGACACATTCCGGCTTCTGAGGGACGCCAGAGAGTCCAGGCTGAGGGAGAGGGCGGCATTGTAAATCACTTTTAGTGCTAATGAAATAGAGTAACAGAGGTCTGAACTTGAGTTGAACTTGAACCTGTGTACTCACATTTTTCTCTAGTGGTTGCAAGATTCCATATTCCAATATTCCAGCATAGAAGTATGAGCTGGAAAACACTGTGGTTCCATAGCCTGAAGTCTTATGTAGTACAGGTCCAAATTTTATAAAAGTCTGTTCAGAAATGAGTCTTTGAAAGACGTCCAAGTAAAACCGGCATCAAAAAAAAAAGCTTTCCAAAATCCATTTCCTCATCCACCGCTGTGAGTTCTGAAGTGTGATTCACTTCTCGTTTTTTGCTCGTCAACTTTCATTTACTTCCTGTATTTGCACCCCCCATGTGGGTTATCGTTGGAAATCTACACTTGTTTGCTACAACGCTATCCAATCATTTTCACCATCAGTGGATGATTGGGAGTTCTGGAGCGCCCGGAGTCCGGGGTGGTCATCTGACGCGCAGCGTAAAAAGACGCTCGCCTGACATATCGTCATGTAACTCGAGAACCGAGGCACGGATTTGGTCGAGTGAGGTGTCATTCGAACAGCAACAAATAGATAATTCAAACTATATATTATATGCTCGGCGATAAATGCAGCCTGAGCCGCTAGACGCTTGCAACATGCCTTGACTTGCACGCAAGGGCAAAACAGCACTTATACATGCTGCCAGTGCACGCTGAGATTAAAATTAAATGTATTTTATTTTCATTAGTCTTCCAGGTATTTGAATTAGAGAAATTGCCACTTCTGCCCGTGCCTCACTCCCGACTCAGTAGCAGGTTTTTAATAAATGCTGGCTGGCAGTGCGCATAAGGCATATAATAAAGGCCTAACTGTTTGAGTATAGAATTTCTCTAACGAATGCATCTATTTCAGTCGCAAGTCAGACATGCTCGTGCTGCTTGCTCTGAGGGCAGCACACACACAATACACACATACCACAGAGTGCCTGTACACTGTCTCACATCATATTAACAAAGCCACATCCTTGCTCCCCTGCAGCTCCCCTGGAGAAGGTGTTGGGTGGGGGAGGGGTTAGGTGTGTTGCAATGTGGGTACAGTAGTCCTGCATGCATTGTTAAGAGAAACAGTCCAAGGATTTGAAGCATTGTAGCTCTAAACAAGCAATTGTGGTATCATCTTGGTTAATAAGACATCAAATAGACAATAAGTATCCGCCCAATTTGTACATTGAAGATTCCTCAATAAGACCTAATTTCTGTGCCTGGTCACAGCTAGGCTACAGTATACTTGAACAGTTCACCTGGGGTAAAGTGCATTAACTCATTCGGGGCCAAACACGTACTATTACATGTTTCACCGCCAACGCTTATCTGCTCGCCTCAAAACCTATAGTGTCCCGTAAACACATGTAATTACATATAAACGAGTAATCGCGATCGCCGATGGGATCATTGGAATTATTCTTTTTCTTGAAGAAAACAACATCTTAGAAGAATTTCAGTCAGGATTCAGAAAATATCATAGCACTGAAACTGCCCTCACCAAAATAATCAGTGACCTCAGACTAAACTCTGACGAGAATAAGATCTCCATCCTTATCCTGTTAGATCTCAGTGCAGCATTTGATACAATCGATCACGATATTCTAATCGATCGTCTTGAAAACCATGTCGGTTTCTCAGACCATGTGCTAGGCTGGTTTAAAACATACATCAGAGGGAGGAAATTCTATGTTAAACTAGGAGATCACATGTCTGCTATATACGACAACAACTATGGAGTTGCACAAGGGAGTTGCTTAGGTCCTTTACTCTTCTCCCTTTACATGTTACCGCTGGGTGATATCATCAGAGAACATAATGTAGATTTCCATAGCTATGCGGATGATACACAACTGTACATATCTGCTGAACCAAATGATACAGCGATTAGCTCCATTACAGACTGCTTACTGGCAATACATAAATGGATGAGTAAGAACTTCCTGAAACTAAACGAGAACAAAACTGAAATTCTAATTATCGGCTCCAAAACTAAAAAAGAAACATTAATAAAGAACCTGGGGGGACTAACCCCTTGGATCAAATCTGAGGTCACTAGTCTTGGGGTTGTCATAGATTCAGAACTGAACTTCAATTCTCATATTAGCAAAGTGACGAAAACATCGTTCTTCCATCTCAGAAATATAGCAAAAGTACGACCATTTATTAATCAGAACGATGCTGAGAAGCTAATTCATGCATTCATATCTAGCCGGTTAGACTACTGTAATGCACTTTTCACAGGTCTCCCTAAGAAAACCACAGAGAGGCTTCAGCTAATCCAAAACTCTGCAGCCCGACTGCTAACTAGAACCAAAAGGAGAGAGCACATTAGTCCAGTCTTAGCCACTTTACACTGGCTTCCTGTAACATTTAGAATTGACTTTAAGGTCCTTCTCCTTACATACAAAGCTCTAAATGGACAGGGACCTAGCTACATCGCCAACACTCTAATAAATTACACACCAGCAAGAACACTGCGATCATCAGCTGCTGGACTAGAGGCTCCCAGAAGCAGTCAAAAGAGGATCGGTAATGCAGCCTTTATCAACTATGCCCCAAAACTATGGAACAAACTACCCCAAAACATCAGGGAAGCCAACTCGCTAGACATCTTTAAAAGACAGCTTAAAACCTATCTCTTTGCTCAGGCATTTCACTGATAGATATCTGCTACCACCTAGTGGCAAGAGGAAACATCAGGGATATCCTGACACAACTTGTATTTATTCTTACCCTGCCTACTCTTTTACACTGCCTATCAAATTCATGTGTCGGTTATTGCACTTTTTACTTCTTACTGATGACTATTTTTAAACTGAATCATTTTAAACTATTCTTATTATTTGCAATGCTCGCTCATGCCTGTTTTTTTTTTTTTTTTTTTTTTGTATGTCCGTCGGTTAGTGCTGTAGCATTGTAGTAGAACCAGGTTAACTGTGTCCTGGCTGTAGTAGTAGAACCAGGTTAACTGTGTCCTGGCTGTAGTAGCATTGTAGAACCAGGTTAACTGTGTCCTGGCTGTAGCATTGCTGTAGCATTGTAGTAGAACCAGGTTAACTGTGTCCTGGCTGTAGTAGAACCAGGTTAACTGTGTCCTGGCTGTAGCATTGTAGAACCAGGTTAACTGTGTCCTGGCTGTAGCATTGTAGAACCAGGTTAACTGTGTCCTGGCTGTAGTAGCACTTTTTAATTACTGAATAGAGAGCCTATTAGGATGCTAGATCCTAATGTGAACCAGGTTAACTGTGTCCTGGCTGTAGCATTGTAGAACCAGGTTAACTGTGTCCTGGCTGTAGTAGAACCAGGTTAACTGTGTCCTGGCTGTTGTAGAACCAGGTTAACTGTGTCCTGGCTGTAGTAGAACCAGGTTAACTGTGTCCTGGCTGTTAGTAGAAACACTATGCTTATGGCAGATCAATCAGCATGGATTGTCTGTAAACTTTAATACATGGCAGTTTGGTTTGTTAGAACAGACTGTAATCTTATGCTTATGGCAGATCAATCAGCATGGATTGTCTGTAAACTTTAATACATGGCAGTTTGGTTTGTTAGAACAGACTGTAATCTTCACTTGCTTATGGCAGATCAATCAGCATGGATTGTCTGTAAACTTTCACTTGCTTATGGCAGATCAATCAGCATGGATTGTCTGTAAACTTTATGCATTGTTGTCAATTGCCATATCTTGCTATGCTCGCTCATGCCTGTATTTTTTATGTCCGTTCTATTTTATAATTTTTATTTTATTTTATTTTATTTTTATTTTACTATTTTTAAACTGAATCATTTTAAACTATTTTTACTATTTGTGTTACTGAAAACTGTAAGCGGGGAGCCTATTGGGATGCTAGATCCTAATGTGAAACACTGTGATTCTACCTGTCTATCTTTTTATGCTCGCTTATGCCTGTATTTTTTACTGTTGTGAAGCACTTTGAACTGCAACCTCTGTATGAAAAGTGCTATACAAATAAAGTTATTATTATTATTATAAGGTAAGGACCCCCTATGTCTATTTTACCGAACCTGAAACATGTTTCTGTAACAATCACAGTTTCTTACTTTACCGGACATAAACCAAGCATTTTGTAACAATCGCATTTTCGGGGTAAGACTACCCCCCCCCCCTTGATAATTTTGTGAAGGCACATGTGTACATGGTATATACCTTTGATTTGGGAGTATTTGTGGTTTCAGGGGATCAACCAGAACGGTTTGGGCTTATTGCATATACCGCATTTTATCTCGCGTCTATGGCAAAACACTGGATTATCTTGGAAATGGGCGATGTTTAGCTTGTAATAAACTACGAACTACAGTGTGTAGAAACAAACTCTTTTTTACATGTTGGACTAGAAATAGTGTCTGTCAAATGAGCCATACTATTGTCTCCATAGCTATAATATAGAATATACAATAGCTCCGCAAAGATCGTGAAATATCGTGAAAATGGTCATGAAAAGCTGGCGCTAGACCAGGGGTGGCCAACCAGTCAGAGACTAAGGCGCTTTTCCACTGCATGGTACCTACTCTACTCTACTCTACTCTACTCTACTCGCTTTAGGTACCTGGTACTTCGTTCCTTTTCCACTGCAGGTACTAAAATAAAGTACTCAGTTTGTCTCCGTGTGGGGAGGTGGGGCTGCTGGTGTACAGCTGAGAGCTCCATAGCTCTGTGAGAGCTCCAGCATAGCTATGTCCGTGAGCTAGTAGGCGCAAGCCAGAGTAAAACACAGTTTTCAATCAATCAATAACAACATTAACGAGACTCTCGTTGTGTCTATTCTGCTAACGCTAACGTTACCTCTCATTGTGTCTATTCTACAAACGTTAACGTTAGCTAGGCTGTCTATGCTAACGTTAACGTTAGCATTAGGCTAACAAGCTGTAACGTTACCAGTCGCGTCTATTTGCTAACGTTAGCATTAGGTAATAACCGGTTTAAAATGGATGGTGATTACCTCACGTTGTGTCTATTCTACTAGCATTAACGTTACTCATACAAACAATCAATAGCGAGTTATATTGATCACGCTATGTACGATAGCCATGCTAAAACGCTAGCACAACATTAGCACAACATAAGCTTAAGCCTTAACAAGTCAGCGATCTTTTTGCAAGACTAAACTCTCCGCTCGGTGCCAAATTGTGTTGAGGTCGGTTTTGTTTAATCAATAAATGAGGCAGAATACACAGTGACTGTATCGTTTGTTTATTGAACTTGTGCCTGCTGCAACCATAATGAAATCCTATGCGAGACATTAAAGATGGCGGCTTTCTGTTTTCGTTCAGACTCTCCAACGAGTGACGCGTCACTCTTCTGACCAATCAGTGGTCTGCAGTGTTTCACGTGACTTTTCTAGTACCAGTTCTACCCGCTTGGCTCGCGCTTGGAACCACAACAGAGCAGGGACTAAAAAAGTACAGAAAAAGTACCGAAAAAGTACCTGGTACCAGGTACTTTGGTAATGGAAAACCGAAAATACCGAGTAGAGTAGAGTAGAGTAGAGTAGGTACCATGCAGTGGAAAAGCGCCATAAGAGCCACAAAAATGACTGTGGTACCACAAAGAGCCACAACATATATACCAGCGTTTCTCAACCTTTTTTTCAGTCACGGCACCCTTCATGTGTTTATAGGTCTCACCCTCTGGCCTCTGAAGTTGCTGATGTCTTTTTTATTTGGGCCTCACAGGGTGAAAAGTACCCTGTGAGACCCAAGGTTGCAAAATTACAAAATCACTTTTAGCCATTTAAAAAAAAAAGTCTGTAAATGTTTATTTAAAAAAATGTAAGCACATGTATGTTGAGGCTGAACAACATGATTCTGTTGTTCAGCCTCACAATTCTATTGGATAGTAATTGTGTTTATATGTCCCACCCTCTGGCCTCTGAAGTTGCTAATGTCTTTTTTATTTGGGCCTCACAGGGTTAACCTCTTAAGCCTGAGATATACAGTAAAAGTGTATATTTTCAGCATTACGTTTGTTTACCAATGATTTTAACTGTTATTAGTGAAATATAAGATTATAGAAATCCCAGGGCATTGAGTCGGAAACCGACGCATATTGACAGGAGGAAGTGGAGCAGCCAAAAGTGAGTGTAGTCTTTTGAAGGAAGAGACCCAGGGCTTTCGATGAGCTTTCAAATTTCGAAAAACTACACTACCCAGCTCACGCCAGCCCGTCAATCATCTGACTTCTGAATTTACTTTTTTATTTCTCATATTTTTTGGGATTATCTCCCACAAACCTGGACGTTATTGCCATAAAACAGAACGCAGTTAGTTTCTCTACCTTTCTGTGAACGTCTAGCAAAAAACTGTGTTGCAATATGATGAAATTTTTTTGAGAAATGTACATTATAAAAAAGTAATTGTACTTACAGTAGATTTCAATTTCAATTCTCCTTTGGTTCATTACAATTTACTCAAGCCTAGTAACAGACACAATATTTCTGACACTGGGAATACATTCCCTGAGATCCATAGATGTCCCTAGAATCAGATACCAAGAACATGCAAATGGCCATTTAAAAAAAATCTGTAAATGTGTATTCTATGTTTTCCTTATCGAAAGAATATATATATTTAATATTTGTATTATTATTTTGGCCACCCCTGCGCTAGACAGTGAAGGATGGGGGGACTTGTGGCGCTCAATGTGTTAAAAGCCACCCACAAAGGGCACTATGCAGGGAAATGATCACGAAGCAACTGTAACTTCTTGGTATCCATGAAGTACTGCGTAATATTCTGTATGATTAAACCTCTTATCGATCAGGCAAAACATTTAGCTAGTTTTGCATAACACGCCTGATGATTGCATACCCAACGTAATTTGCGATTTATTCTTGAACCACTTATAGGACATCCATGAGTCTGGTCTCTTTTGAAAGGAAACATTCTGAAGAATCACTCTCTCAAAAGTTTTGTTTACTTGTTGCCAGATTTTGCCTGTTTTTGAGTTCCAGCTGAGAGGTAGGAGTTGGAAAACATAACGGTTCCATAGCATGAAGTCTTATCTAGTACAGGTCCAAAGTTGATAACAATTTGTGTTTTATGCATGTTTTTGTAATGTGTGTACAGTCAATAATTCGGCATGATTATCCAAAATGGCCATCCACTCTCATTCATTCAGAGCCCCCTTGGAGAGGCAGTTAAATAATTTTGTGTCCTGTACTGTGCAGGACCGTGATGCAACAGTAGCAGGACAGTGGATCACAGTGATGTAACAGGACAGTGCATCACAGTGATGTAGCAGGACAGTACATCACAGTGATGTAGCAGGACAGTGATGTAGCAGGACAGTGATGTAGCAGGACAGTGATGTAGCATCACAGTGATGTAGCAGGACAGTGATGTAGCATCACAGTGATGTAGCAGGACAGTGCATCACAGTGATGTAGCAGGACAGTGATGTAGCAGGACAGTGATGTAGCATCACAGTGATGTAGCAGGACAGTGATGTAGCATCACAGTGATGTAGCAGGACAGTGATGTAGCAGGACAGTGATGTAGCAGGACAGTGATGTAGCATCACAGTGATGTAGCAGGACAGTGCATCACAGTGATGTAGCAGGATAGTGATGTAGCAGGACAGTGATGTAGCATCATAGTGATGTAGCAGGACAGTGAATCACAGTGATGTAGCAGGACAGTGATGTAGCATCACAGTGATGTAGCAGGACAGTGATGTAGCAGGACAGTGATGTAGCAGGACAGTACATCACAGTGATGTAGCAGGACAGTGATGTAGCAGGACAGTGATGTAGCAGGACAGTACATCACAGTGATGTAGCAGGACAGTGATGTAGCAGGACAGTACATCACAGTGATGTAGCAGGACAGTGATGTAGCAGGACAGTGATGTAGCAGGACAGTACATCACAGTGATGTAGCAGGACAGTGATGTAGCAGGACAGTGATGTAGCAGGACAGTACATCACAGTGATGTAGCAGGACAGTACATCACAGTGATGTAGCAGGACAGTGATGTAGCAGGACAGTGATGTAGCAGGACAGTACATCACAGTGATGTAGCAGGACAGTGATGTAGCAGGACAGTACATCACAGTGATGTAGCAGGACAGTGATGTAGCAGGACAGTGATGTAGCAGGACAGTACATCACAGTAATAATAATAATAATAATAGATTGGATTTGTAATGCACTTTTTGTTCGCTGGGATCCCAAAGTGCTACACTACATGGTTAAAACAGTTGAAAAAATAGAATAAAATTGTTATTAGTAAAACAAATAAAATAAAATACAGAATAAAAATAGAACATAGTTAATTAAAAACATAGTATAAACAGACAATTTAAAAACAAAGCGCAATCAAATTTAAATAAAAAGCTAACAGTCAAAGGCCTTTTTGAACAGATAGGTTTTCAGGCCTGCTTTGAAAGAGTCCAGGCTCTGTGGTGCCCTCAGCTGGATGGGGAGGCTGTTCCACAGGCGTGGTGCAGCCGTGCAGAAGGCTCGGTCACCCATGGTGCAGAGCCGGGTATTGGGGACCTGAAGGAGCAGGCTACCTGCTGATCTGAGGGTGCGGGTGAAGGATTGTGGAGTGATGAGTTCCTGAAGGTAGAGGGGTGCGTGTCCGTTTATGCAGTTATGGGTGATCGTAAGGATTTTGTAGTTGATCCGGGATGAGACGGGGAGCCAGTGTAGTGAGTGAAGGATGGGGGTTATGTGATCTTGTTTACGGACTCTCATCAGGATCCTGGCAGCGCTGTTCTGGATGTATTGCAGCTTTTGGATGCTCTTGCCAGGAATCCCGATGAAGAGTCCATTACAGTAGTCCAGTCTTGAGGAGATAAAGGCATGGACAAGCTTCTCTGCATCTGACAGGGACTTGACCTGCATCTGACAGTGATCTAGCAGGACAGTGATGTAGCAGGACAGTTAAAGGTGTATTCCACCCAAATGGTTAGCAGGACAGTGCAGGACAGTGCATCACAGTGATGCAACAGTAGCAGGACAGTAGACAGTGGTAAAATGGCTGCAGGACAGTTAAAGGTGTATTCCACCCAAATAGTGTTAAAGGTTATAACCCAAATGTGTCTTCCCCGGATGATTTTAAAGGTGTATTCCACCCAAATTGTTTTAAAGGTTATAATACAGTAGCAGGACAGTGGATCACAGTGATGCAACAGTAGCAGGACAGTTAAAGGTGTATTCCACCCAAATGGTTAGCAGGACGGCCCCATCACAATGTGCAGGTGTGTACAGTAGCAGTACAGTAGGTGTACAGTAGCAGTACAGTAGGTGTACAGTAGCAGTACAGTAGCAGTACAGTATGTGTACAGTCGCAGGACAGTTAAAGGTGTATTCCACCCAAATGGTTAGCAGAACAGTACATCACAGTGATGCAACAGTAGCAGGACAGTTAAAGGTGTATTCCACCCAAATGGTTTTAAAGGTTCTAATACCAAAATGTGTCTTCCCTGAATCATTTTAAAGGTGTATTCCACCCAAATGGTTTTAAAGGTTCTAATACCCAAATGTGTCTTCCCCGAATCATTTTAAAGGTGTATTACACCCAAATGGTTTTAAAGGTTCTAATACCCAAATGTGTCTTCCACGAATCATTTTAAAGGTGTATTCCACCCAAATGGTCTTAAAGGTTCTAATACCCAAATGTGTCTTCCCCGAATCATTTTAAAGGTGTATTCCACCCAAATGGTTTTAAAGGTTCTAATACCCAAATGTGTCTTCCCGCATCATTTTAAAGGTGTATTGCACCCAAATGGTTTTAAAGGTTCGAATACCCAATTGTTATGGTGTCTTCCCCAAATCCTTTTAAAGCTTATAACCCCAAATAGTTTGAATGAATAAATGAATGAAATGGGACTATGAAGTCTTTATTTGTAACACATGTGAGATGGGCAGCACACACGCATTCCTTTGGGGGGTTGCCATTGAAATGTCATCTGCGCTTGACCCATCCTGTCATCCTTCATCCTGTTGTGGGTCCGCTCGAATACAATACCTTGCCAATCCAAGTGCTCCTTTTCATCTTCATCAGGGACGTGACAGCATTAGCGATCAGTTCTGCATGTTTTTCCATTCTTTCGTTTTTATTTTTGTATGTGTATTCCCACAAATAGCGTTAAAGGTGTATTCATCCCAAATGTTTCTAAAACTTTATTCCACCCAAAGTTAAAATACTACTTCATGTTCAACTCCTAAAGGTATATATGCTTGAATTACATTCAAGTAATCTCATGACTTCCAGCTTGCTAGCCCATACAATTCCTTCAGGAAAATGTTTGCTGTTTTAAGGAATGACAGATGACAACTTAATAGTAAAAATTTTTTAATTTAACAAGAAACATCATAAAAACCTCCCAAAAAATCCTCGGTCTCCCCCTGCCCACACTGGATGACATATTAAGAACATGCTGCCTCCGCAGAGCTAGCAGCATCCTGAAGGATGAAACGCACGAAATCGTTCTAAATGTGTATGTGTCCGGGACATCTACTACTGTTCGATACAACAGAGAATTACTTCTCCGGATCCGCGACGATGTTCGGGAAGTTTCCCACGTTAATCCCGAGCTTAGATGCAAGGACTTCGTTGCATGTCCCTCGGCAGGTGACGGGAGCAGTCAAAGACGCAGACACCGGGGCAGGCGAGGCGGGGTGCTTGTCAAACTCCGCGAGCGCCCTTTCAAGCCTCCACTGCCTTCCATCTACCTGGCGAACATGCAGTCCTGCCGCCGGGATTCGCTGTGTTTCGCTCAGACCGACTGAAGGAATGTACCGGCAAAACCAAAGGAGGAGGGATCTGTCTTCTTGTGAATGAAAAGTGGTGTACCGATACTACGGTCATGAACAAGACCTGCAATACTAATCTTGAATGCCTAGTCATTAAATGTCGCCCCTTTTATCTCCCTAAAGAATTCCCAGCCATCTTTCTTATTGCTGTTTATATACACCCTCAGTGTATTTTTAGCATTTGTCCTTTTTATACTGTCTGTGTTTTTACATATTTTTCCTGTACTGTTTACACAGTGTTTGCTCATGTACCCGTATTCCAATGTGGATTCGTCCATACATGGCAATACAAATCTTTGACTTGACTTTTTTTACTTTGACTTGACCCCTCTCACCACCTCTTCTCCCTGTTGCCATCTGGGAGGCGATAGGCCTACAGGGCCTTCAATGCCCGCACCTCGAGGATGCAGAACAGCTTCTTCCCAAGAACCATCACTGAACTGAACAATCACCCCCCCCCCTCCCCCCTATTGCGACCACATCTATCTATCTATCTATCTATCTATCTATCTATCTATCTATCTATCTATCTATCTATCTATCTATCTATCTATCTATCTATCTATCTATCTATCTATCTATCTATCTATCTATTATCTTTTTGTATTTTCTAGCCGCTACTGGTGTTCCGATGAGTTCTTCTCCTTGGTATCGGTTCATGCCTTCATATTTATTCAATATATAAAGACATGCCTAAGGGAAGGAGGGACAGACATTAGTAATACAAAATAATATCATAACAATTCATAAATGATGGGCAAACAAACTATTATTATACAAACAAATTATTTGGGATGGGTATCAAATCTCTGCACATTCCAGTAACATAATGCTGCTTGCTAAATCACAGCAAAAATGTGGCAACTGATTTTGGTTCCAAGGAGAGCACATAATACATTCCACAATTCCATGTGTGCCTACAAGTAATTAGTAGGTGTTTTTGTTACCAAATAATAAGGTATATTAACCTATAGCTTTTTAATTATAATTGTTAACATTGATCAGAATTAATGCATATACCGGTAGACAAATTAGATGTATAACAGCTACATTATCTATAATCCATATTTTTTATAAGATTTTTCTCTCTAAGAAATGAGATCACGATTCTCTCACACGATTCTTATTTTTTCAATAAAATCATTTATTGCACTCTCTTAATAGACACCATAACATATATCAAAGTGCTTGACTTAAACATAAACATAACATATATGAAAGTGCTTTAAAAGTAAAAAAAAATATATATATATAACTATTTTTTTAAGTTAATTTTGAAATGCGATTCGCATAGTTTTATTTTTTTACGATTAATGCAGTGCAGCCCTAATTACAATAACATTCCCACATGATTTAGATCTTCCAGATTTCAATTACTTACAAAAGTGCTACCCGATTTCTACTTACTCACATAATAAAATGGTTTCCTGTCTCAGTAGTTGCATGACCCACAATTCGTAGGAGAAGCACTTTAGAGGTTGACGACGTGATAGCCTTCATGAAAATAAAGCATAATACCACACAAGCAGTTATTCAACAGCCTTAAGTGTAGATATATTTAAAACTTGCATGTAGTTAATATTTTAAATGCCCATGACTGAATTAGAAGATTACCTAATAGCAAATACTTATGTCACTACTAACATAACTGTTAAAAGTTTAAGATATCAAGGCCTACCTGTAATGATCTTGATATCTCAACACATTCACCTTTGTCCCAGTTCCTGTGCCACAGTATAAATGCGTAGATTGGCAGTGTATGTACCTGAGATAGAAATATGTGACTTAGATCATTCCTGTACTATGTCTTGAGTGCAAGTTGACTGAATGTTAATTGCAATTGGCTACTTACATTTGGAATGTTGCATCCAATCTGCCACACTATTGCCTCCAATGCCTTTAAAATAGATA
Organism: Notolepis coatsorum; assembly: GCF_963971535.1. Classification (NCBI taxonomy): domain Eukaryota; kingdom Metazoa; phylum Chordata; class Actinopteri; order Aulopiformes; family Paralepididae; genus Notolepis; species Notolepis coatsorum. Next base: position 203,399,288 of record NC_140165.1, read on the forward strand.
GATCATCAGGTTATGTTAGGCCCCATATTAAACAAAGGTTCCTAACTAGGTGGTCCTGGAGTGGTAATCAGAAGGCTACCAGCAAAGATATGTATTGTCTTTTGTGTTTACAAAGACATTGTAATCAGTAGCGGCGCCAGAGAATTGGCCTCGCGGGAGCTTTGGAGGGGCTGGATTGTTTATAGCAGGGGCTAATGAATTTTAATGCAACAAACAAAATAACGGCTAATATAGGCTAGGGGTCGGCTATTAGGTTTGGCCACGGGCCAGATTTTCCACAAGCCGTTGCTTGGCGGGCCAGGATCAAAAACAATGGCTAATTTAATATACTGATATTGAAAAAAAAAATACGTTTTTCTCTGGTCTGCATCCCCTTAACAATTGTGTGTATTGCGCCGTACTGTATTGTACCCATTCTGCAATCTGTTTTTCATTCATTCATTCATGAACAGCAGATCAGCTGTTGCAGTCAGATCACCTCGACGGGTGACGAACAGATCAGAATGCATGCAAACACGACTCACCATACCTTGTTTGTTGTTAAATCCTCCAAAATCCCTGCTAATGTTTGAAACATGTCACATATCCACTCGCCGCCCTCCAATTCCAGATTGGCGTTGAATGCAGCAGCTACTTTATCTGCCAACTTGCCTCGTTGTTGTTGTTGTTGTTGTTGTCGCCACATATTATGCAGAGAGGACGTCGGCTCGGCACGCAAGAATCACCGACTTGTTGCGATAAACCCGTATTTTATGTATGGCTCCTGTTTATTAAAAGAAGCGTTATATTTCCCCGTTCTATCCAAAGATGTTTGTTTTGTTTTTTTAACTCGCACGCATCTCGAACGCGGAAGTGAAAGTACGTTAGGGAAAGAATATACATGCGGCCCGGTGGGACTATTCCATTGGTTCTCCCAGTCCATGTGACCATTTCTAGCATTTCAATTGGCTATAGTGACAGACATGCTTTTGATGACGTCCGGTAGATAGATACAGCTTCACAATAAAAGAAGTGGAGATACTCATCACGCAAACCCACGATAATGTTGCCGTCTCTCTCTGCCAAATTTCTCAGTTCTTCGCTTGATATAATTAATACAAATGTCCAATATAACGGAATTCGTAATGTATTTTATATATAAATAAAATAAAAAACATAACTGGGAGGGGGGGCTTAGAGGGGGCTAAGCCTTTTTCAGAGGGGGCTTAAGCCCCTGCTAGCCCCTCCCCCCCGCCGCCTCTGATTGTAATAATGATTGATCTTAAGCATGGCTATAAATCCATCTGTGTCTCTCTACCCCAGTCTACAGGTCAGGTTGACGCCTAGTACAGGTACATAGGGGTGTCTCTGGGCCACGATAAATCACTCACAATCCTTAAAAGGTCAAAGATTTAATGTTGAGAAGCAATGACATCTAGACAAATTACTCAACTTCTGTTTAATTGTGTTGATATTAATATCTTTCTCTGATGTGTGGGTCATAGTTGAGTGGGGACAGAGAGTGGTTGTTCTTGTTGACCACGTCTAGCTGTGCCGAAAGGGTTAGGGTTAGTATTGTGGCTATATGATGCTAATTATGTGAGTTAGTCAACTGGCCTACTAGAAGGCCTTTTATATGAGATATTTGGTATGGTCAAATATTCAGTATACTCAAGTCCCATTATGGAATATGGGTTTATTTCTGTGGCCACTACTGATGACCATTTTGTATAATGCGTCATTGACAGCAACATCATGTGAAAATGTGCCCCATTGCATTGGAGCCTGGTGAGAGGATACAACATAGTGCTATGTTTCTAAGTACTAAAGCGATCAGTGAAATCTTGGCCTGTACAGCAATATCAGAACCTGAACCAATAACCTGGTTTTAGGTAGAAGCATAAATGTCATAACCTGGCAGATCTCAAAACAAACTGGTCAGACTACTGCTTGACCTTACTCCTAGAACCCACCTCACACCTGCCCACTTTGACAACCTAGGATGGCTTAGAGTAGACGACAGAGTACAGCAACTTGCAATGGGCCTGGTCAACAAGATACACTATACGACTAAGGTACCCATGTACATGTCAAAAACTTCCCAAAGGTCAGTGAATACCACGATCACAACACCAGAGGGAGCTCCACAAATCATGTTAAACCCAGATTCTGCTCAAACAAGGGACTAAACACGGTTCGCAATTATGCCACATCGATGTGGAACGCCCTACCCAAAGCTGGAAAGCAGGGGTCAGCAACCTTAGGCACGAGTGCCACCATTGGTACACATTATCTAAACCAACATGGCACACTAGCAAATGTGTAAGAGGAACCTTTTTGGAAATGTTGAGTTACCTCCCCATGCAGTTACCTCTTTCACAGCCATTGGCAGTTGCACAGACTGTTATTTATGGTACTGTAGGTTGACTGATATACCAGGGATATTTCATGGTCAGAGCCAATGAGAAGGGTCAGTCTGTTGTTGTTTGCCGAACATTGAGTGTTAAACGCCATTTTGAGACCAAACATGAGAACTTTAAAGGATGAGGCAGACAAGGCTGAATGTGTCCAGGTATGGCAAGCAAGCATCTCATAAAGACGGCAGCATTCTCTTATATATTTATGAGAGGAAAATTGTTATTAAAACTATTGCTATGCACGTTGCCTATATGGATGGAATAGAATTACAGATCTGTTGGAGATTTACATTGTGATGTGGTGTCATTAACCTTAACATTGATATGGCACACTGGTTAACAAGAACATTTTAAAATGGCACTTCGTATCAAAAAGGTTGCTGATCCCTGCTGTAAAGGAATGTGAATCACTACCCACTTTCAAAACCACTCTCAAAGAGCAACTACGGGAGACTGCAATTCGAAACTGGCCCCTGTAAATGTCCTAACCCAACCCCCTCCAATGTACAGTAAATGACCAAGTATGGTTTCGTCAATATTCCAATGTACAGTGTTGCTTGTACAGTTGTACAGTGTACTTAGTATAATAGTAGTAGTAAAGTATAATTTCTGGGTACTTTTTACACCCCTGTTTATGATTAATTGAAAATGGGGGACCCTGATGTAAACAAGACAAACGTCTTTCTCTGGTCTGCATCCCCTTAACAATTGTATGTATTGAGCTGTTTTGATTGATTGATTGAAAACTTTATTAACAGATTGCAGAATGGGTACAATACAGTACAGCTCAATACACACAATTGTTAAGGGGATGCAGACCAGAGAAAGACTTTCGTCTTGTTTACATCAGGGTCCCCCATTTTCAATTCATCAGGACATATATGACATACATGACATACAGATAGACAGTACTGCTACATCTATGTACTGTACTGTACCCATTCTGCAATCTGTTAATAAAGTTTTCAATCATTCAAACACAACTACTGTACATAACGTTAAATAGACCGTGGGCGACGTACCCCCCCCCCCGCCCCCATACACAACCTACAGCATAACTTTTATATCAGTATAATACAACTCTCAAAGCCAACGTGGAGTTTGTGCACTACTGTACATTTTAACTAAACAGACCGTGCTCCACTGTTATCATCCCACAGTAACGTTAACCAAATACTGTGGGCGACGCAGCCCCCCGCCCCCCTCCCACATACAACCTACAGCATAACTTTTATATCAGTATAATACAACTCTCAAAGCCAACATAGAGTTTGTGCACTACTGTACATTTTAACTAGCACTTACCAGCCTCAGGAGTTGTACAATGTGTGGTAGAAAAGATCGCTCCTGTGAATTAGAAAAGCAAGCCCCGCCCCCAGCCTAGTGAATGAGAAAAGCCTGCCCCTAGTGGAGCAGGACAGTCCCTACACAGTACAGTACACAAAATGATCACTGTGATGTACTGTCCTGCTACATCACTGTCCTGCTACTGTTTAATCACTGTGATGTACTGTCCTGCTACATCACTGTGATCCACTGTCCTGCTACTGTTGCATCACTGTCCTGCACAGTACAGTTTATGATGAATTGAAAATGGGGGACCCTGATGTAAACAAGACAAACGTCTTTCTCTGGTCTGCATCCCCTTAACAATTGTATGTATTGAGCTGTTTTGATTGATTGATTGAAAACTTTATTAACAGATTGCAGAATGGGTACAATACAGTACAGCTCAATACACACAATTGTTAAGGGGATGCAGACCAGAGAAAGACTTTCGTCTTGTTTACATCAGGGTCCCCCATTTTCAATTCATCAGGACATATATGAGTTGACATATGACATACAGATAGACAGTACTGTACTGTACCCATTCTGCAATCTGTTAATACAGTTTTCAATCAATCAAACAACTCTCAAAGCCAACGTAGTTTGTGCACTGTGGTAGAAAAGATCGCTCCTGTGAATTAGAAAAGCCAGCCCCGCCCCCAGCCTAGTGAATGAGAAAAGCCTGCCCCTAGTGGAGCAGGACAGTCCCTACACAGTACAGTACACAAAATTATCTAACTCCTACTGCCCCCTTGTCATGGCAATCAGCCCTCGCGTGTGATACGGTTGGCTCCAGAATTTCATTGGCTACAAAGGCGGTCAATAATTTTCACCATCAGATGTGACTTGTCCATTCAGGAACACTCCAAACCGGACGTGGTTACTTGTCCGAATGTCTTTGAATGTCTTGTCAAATGACGCTCGCCGGTTGTTCGGTCTTGTAATTCGAGACTGGAAACACCCAATAGGTTGAGTATGGTGTTGTTCGAACGGCAGCAAATATAACTTTCCAACAATGTATTGGTTGATCGGGAACAACCAGCCCAAAGCCGGGAGACCAGGGCAAAGTGCTGTGACGTGCGCTTGTGTGCATGCATGACGGCTTGCGGCCAGACCGTCCGATGAAAAGGTTAACGCTCTGGCCTTTATGGGGACATGACAGAGCTTCCTAAAGTTCTGTATGCTTTATGCCTCTAGAACTGTGTTTCCCAAGTAAACACACCAGGGAGTAGAGCAAATGGGTGGTTCCTACTGATCAGAGAACAGCTGAGTGTGGCTAGATCAGTCCAAGGGTCTACATCATTATGTGCCAGTAATTGCCAGTCATGTACAGTATGTCTCTGAGGGAACATGCATATAATAAATTATGAATACGCTGGAGTATACTGTGCATGGATAAAATCCATCTTTTATCTCTCTGCAAGGTTCAGAGAACAACAGATTGTAAGGCAGACTAGTCCAAAGTGGCCCTGTCTAAAGCACTTTACATTACAGCTTTAGTTGTACTAATTACTATACTAATGGATTCCTTTCTGCCTTCCCAAAGAGCTGTGTTGACCCTTTGTTTTGATAAATGAACACTGGACACATGGCCATAATGGGATGACATCAGATGTGGACCATACTGTATTGTCCTTTGGATTTTTATTATGGTAGATGTCTTAGTGTGGTCATTGCATCAATATTCTCTACTGAATGGGGAAAGTCTGAGGAATAATTTAATACTCTCTTAGCTGTGATAAGTGTATCATTGGGTTGTACTATTAATAATAATAATAATTCATTTAATTTATATAGCGCTTCTCAATAACCCGAAGTCGCTGGAACTTGTTTTGAACAGTGAAACAGTGAAACAGTGAAAAGCTCAAAAGACAAAGACCCTATTGTACTATGATGGTGGTGATGTTTATGTCTGCAGCAAAGTAGTGAATTATCAAAAGACATTTTGGTCTGTCTCCAGCTCCTGATTCATACATTCAAAATGTTTCTATATTGAATGTAATTTTGGTAATAAGAAATATATAATTTTAAGTATATTCCTGTCAGTTGTTGATGATGCCATATAATCTTTCTGGCACCCACCAGAATGTGTGGTTTCTTCACATTTATTCTGTCATTATTTTGTAAATAATGTTGAGATTACAGCAGGAGTATATTATAAAATGTTTTATTAAATCCGAATGTGCATACAATTATCTGTTTTGCTTTGCCCTGTAGTTTAGCTTAGCACTAGGTGAAGGAAAATATCAATTCCGTTACCATCCTTCATCACCTCGGTTAATTAGTCGACTCTGTGGCTTTAAATGTACAATTATGTCATGTTTTTATTACTTAATATGATAGATGTTGTCATAACTAATATTCTTTTTTTGTATCCACTTTTTCCTCCTATTTTTCTGTATTTTCCTCCCATCCCAATTTTAGTCGTTATGCCAATTCCCCCCTCCCCTTCCTGGTTGTTGCGCGCATGTGCCCCCCACTGGTCGGTCTAGGGAGCCCTGAAGTATATCACATGCTTCCTCCGATACATAGGAGACAGCCAGCAGCCTCTTTTCACCTGGCAGCAAGGACTCTCATTGGTGAAGTGTAACGCGTGGGTCCGTGGGAGGTCACACTACTTTCACCATTTCCCTCCCTCGCTGTGCAGGCGCCCTGACCGACCTGTAGGAGTCGCTGTTTACAACGACCAGATTACCACCCACTGGGTTCCCTCCCACTGACACTGCCAATTGTGCCAGTATGACGACCGGCCAAGGCGGAGGCACTGCTGACAGCCGTATTCGATACCAGTGTCTCTGCGGTGGTAGACAGAAGCTTAGTCCGCTGTGCTACCCGGCCGCTCATAACGTAAGGTTATGTATATAACCAAGTTCTGTGAATTATGGTGACGCTCAGCATCATTCTGCACTGTACTTCACTTCGTGCACGATCACTGAATAAAAAATTCCACCATGTACCTTTACATCCCAACATTCGTCTGGCCACACCCCCATCCGCATACCTTCATAAGCAGGTGTGTGGTCACCTACTCGCCTCCTTCCCAAACTTTCACCACAAGGCGAGATCAAGGGCCGCGGCGTCTGATGCTGAGAGTCACCATAATTCACAGAACTTGGTTATATACATAACCTTACGTTCTGTTTCATTATGGCTTACGCTCAGCATCATTCTGCACAAGAGGAGCTGAGCGGGAGCCATAGCTCGACAAATGTACCCCGCTGAGGCCCCCCACAACCATCAGACCGGGGAGGACCGAGCCCCCCGACCCTCCCTAATGGAGGATACCCTCCCTATTGGAGGCTTACGGGAGGGAGACAGATCCGACCGTGCGAAGAGGAACTCAAGCAACTCAACGCACAGGGTGAGCAGACCGTGGCTTGACCCCACGACTACGCACACGCACAACCCGCATGCCACCAGGGAACGAACGGAAGGAACAACCCTCGTTACTGCCCCCAAAATAACGGGGTCAAGAGCAAACCCAACCCCGTGGCAAGGCTGTAGCAGCGGAGCGCGAAGGAAGACCCAGACCCACTGAAGGGACTGGATCCCCTGGAAAAAGGGGGCCGGGAGAGGTCAATGACGCGAGGCATCAAGACCCCACCAGGCGGTCGTTTAGTGACACCGCCCCCCACATCGCCAGCGTATTCGGATAGGGCCCCTCCAAGAGCGGGCCTTTCCCCCCAATAGCACACCGCCTGGCACACTGACCCTGCAGAACAGGCAGTCAGCATGGCCGTAAGCACTCAAAAAGTCCAACCAACGGACGCAGGCAGCGCACCGGGGAAACCAGGCAGCAGGCTGTAACCTGAGCCTGGAGCACTGCGGACGAGACAGGCGCCAAAGGAGTCAACTGAAAACCGGCTGAAGGGGCGTATGCTGGCGTTGTTGAGCACCATGACAAAGCCTCCATTAAAAAAAAAACACCCAGAGGGGTCGAGGCAGAGAAGGCTGACACGATTGGCAGACGTCATGAACGTGCAGGGGCACACTAAACCGGGTAACCCGGGAGTTGACTCTGCTCCAACACACCAGGGAATCAACCACCCTCTCGGTACACAGACGGTGGTTGTTCCTATAACCCCTCAAGAAAAAACTCCAAAACACACCTGCGGGTATACACCAGCTATACCGCAGTACAAGTGTTTCAGTTTCCAAAAAAGGGTTATCCCAGGCCTACGGTATCAACAAAACTTTACTTCGGACCGGGCCCGGCGGCCCGGGAAGCACACAGGATTACCAGAGGTGGTCCAGAAGACCACCCCAACAGCCCCCTCTTCGCCATGCATGAGAGAGGAGCGAAAGAAGGAGAACCAGCCCCTTACAATAGTGCCAGGTACAAAAGAGTACCCAACAAAGGGTCTCCTTAACGCCTAACCCTGTGACACCCGGGCCGACCCGGCATTTTTTCCTGTGAAAAAAGCCCAAGTCCCTCAGGGTACCAGAACAGCAGATCTGCATCCCCGGCGGACAAACGGGTTAACTGACCTGGACCAGCGTGACCAGAACCAGTCCCGTGCCCTAACCACACCGACATGCCTATTCCAGGAGAAGGGGCAGATATGCGTGTTGATCTAAAACATGAAAAGAGTGCGCCACCCAGACGGGCCGGTTTGAACCGTGCTCGGTGGCCCACCCCAAGGGCGTGAGACCCCTCTACCTATGTTCTGATCTATTCCGTTAACATCCCCCAGATATGAACAAGAATACGTCAAGACCCAGTAACAGGCTCTCGGAAGAGGAAAAAAAACCCATCCCAGTTGCTTTATAAAAACGCTGTTTTAATAACAAGTAACCAAGGCGTACTAGCCACCCACATGATTCTTATCAGAAACACCCAGAGCCAGCACTATGTATGTGTCGGGACACAAAAACACATCAATGGACAGTCTAACCAGACCCCACATTGATCCCTCAAGGCGCCTGGGAGAACGACAAGGGTGTGGTGCTTCATATTCTCCACACTCTTTTATTAAAAAAGAAAGAAACACCGACTGACATGAATCCCACTTGACGCAGCTGAGAATAAACACTGTTTACATTTTTATATCCCGTCATCCCTACCATAGAGGATAGACTGAACTCCCCAGAGAGACTTCCCACGTGACCCATAGATTGAAAAGCCATGGTAACATTTGAGTCATGTGACCAACCGACTCAAGTTACGTGTATATAGAGCGTAGTGGAACCGTAATTCCTACGCTCTATCCCGACACTTGACAATAACAGACCCTACATACGGGTCTAACTCACGGAAGCCATTGTCCAATAGTAACGTGCGTAGTGACGTGTGCTATGATGGGGAGAAACCCAAGACTCAACGCCTGTGATAGGTGCAGAGTCTGGGAAACCCTCCCCCCCCCCCCTCCCTGCCAAGCTCCCTAACAGCTTGGCCCTGACTGAAATAATAAGAGAGGTAATAAACCCCCTGACCAATCAGAAGAGGGAAGGAGGGGTTTATCCGGTACCCCCTCACAAGCCCAACCCTTGCATACAACAACAACAATAGCCATATGATACCTTTAGTAGCAATGCTAATGAATAGTGCAAGCTACTACAATGCACGCTAACCACAGACAATCTGTGAACAGGGTTTATAACAAGACCAAGTCGCGTGTGTGTGTGAATCCTACACCCGCATCCATGTTGTAACACAGAAAAAACATTGATAGAGAGAGAGAACGGCTGAGCCGTGGTACGTTTTCATACGAGCATTACTGCAAACCCAACACAATAGTGTTGTAGCTCAATATCACTGTGTAAGCAACAGAGCACACAACTAGCCTCTACCTTTATGTGGAGATTCAGGTCGAGGCAGAAAAAACCCTTTTTCAACCGAGTGTAGGCTGCAGGCCTTGCTTAAGCTCTAACATGAATGTAACCCTCCTATCAACCCATACTAGCGAAGATTCACACGTTGCAACCCCATCATATGTTTGGTGAATGAACACACAGTTTGTTAACAAAAAATCGCCTCCGGGCGTAGATGGGCCGTGTGTATCACTTCCGCAACGGATTTAGTCGGATTTCGGTTTCCGGGTTCGCCTGATTGGCCGCGACGGCCACGTGACACGCCGTGGCACGCCCCCGCGGCAGCGGCAGACTTCACTGCCGCTTTCCCACTTCAACGCCAGAGCAATATTGTCGCGCCATCTAATAATATTGTCGCGTTGTGGAAAGCAGGATGGGAGAGTGTAGATTTCAGTGTGTATCATTTGTGTCATCATCATCATCATCAGTGTTTATATTGTGCTGTGTCGTGCTGTGCTGTATTTATGTATTTATTGTGTCATGTTGTACTGTATTATGTATCCATTTGTATCTATGTTCCAGTTTCATGTATTGTAGAGCTATTACACTATGTACCGATCAATAATACCACCAACCAGGCCCGGACTGGCCATCGGGAGCACCGGGAGTTTTTCCGGTGGCCTGGCCTGCACAGATAAAAAAAAAGGAAAATTATAAAAAAAAAAAAAAATTATTTAATTTTTTTATTATAATTTTTATTTTTATTTTTTTTGCCAGGCCATTGTTTTTAGTTGTGGCGGCGGCGCGGCGCGATAGTTAGATAACCTAAATGGGTGGGGAACAACCAGGATTTCACTGTCTGCGACAGAGTTGGAGAACTATCTGACTCTCTCCCTCACGCGGATCACACACACACAATGGAGCCGTGCTGCCGCTTGTGATTGGGGGAGGCGGGACCAGGCGATACAACTGATTGACAGCGGAGGCGGCGAATGGAATGGCAGACGGCACTCAGATGCAGAATAACAGCCAGGCAATGAGCCAGGTAGTGAGGGACTCGGGAGAGATACAGTAGAGCGAAAGTCAATTAACGTTGATGTCAAGATGGACAGTGGAAGAAAGAGAAAGGGTGGAGGAGAGAGGGATAAAACAAAGAAAAAGAAAGGCCCTTACAGGAGAGAGTGGTTAACTGTATTATAATAGTAAATAGAAAAATATGTTGTGCTCTTGCTTTTTTCTTTTTGAAGGTGGAGAGAGTAGCATTGCTAGTGCCACAACAGTTTTATTTGAGGTCCATAACAGTACATTGTACTAAGCAATTGTTGGCTCATTAGTTTGTGATTGACATGCACTAAAATTCACCAGAATGCAGGAAATTAAGTCTTTGTAACAAAAAGAATCCTGGTGGGGGACCCCCAGACCCCCCGCTTAAAAAGTGGCCTGATTGGGGCTATATTTCACGCTATATCTCCCGGTATGAATTATTTCCCCAGTCCGGCCCTGCCACCAACCTGTTAAAGGTATCTTGTATCTTGTATCTTGTGTTGCGACTCGCGAGCGCCGTATCCGTATAACTATGACGTGCATTATTTAGGACAAAGTAAATCCATAGGCTGAATATGATTTATTATCAGAATTTTAGGTCTATTATTTTACATTTCAAAAGCCCCCTCTAGAAAAACAAAGCACAAAAACATAATTTAGAATGGTATAATGGGATCTGTGAGGAGAGCTGGGATTTCTTTGCGAGGGCGTGGCCAGGTTATCCAGCTAACTGAACTTAACCCTGCACTGGAGCAGGTTAAAACTTTCTGATCTGTTGCCATAGTGATTTAGACAATCACACGTCGGGAACCGAAAGATCTGGCTTATGTCCAGTTATCCTGAAAATGATCCGGCTAACTCAGTTAGCCAGGTACGAGGAACAGGGCCACGTATTAAATTCTGTAATTAGAGCTCCTGTAGCATATAAATATGAAACACAGAACAGACACAAAGTAGAAATGTGAAGGACCATTCCGACCACCTCCAGCCAAGTCCAGTCAAGTGCAGCCAATGCAGTGTGGCTGCATTCAATTAATTTCCAATGTAGAGGAGTGTATGTAGTACCTGTTGTGTATTGACGTACCACGCTGTTACGTGGTTACGTCATAGGAGCTGACGCGGGGCGTGCACTCCAGAGTTTGCAGACTGAGAGTAAGTCGCGTGCGGGAGCACGAGAACGGACGATGCAAATAAAAGACTGTTGTTTAAATACTGAGTCGTTCTTAAATGAAGAGATACTAAATATCTAACAATGGCGACGAGGATAAACTCCGAAGAGTAGAGTTATCACAGTGTTGAGAAGAGAACATGGACAACGTGCCGAAGTTTGAATGCTACAACGAGCCTGCTACACTGGGACCTAGGTGGACCAGGTGGCTAATGGCGTTTGAGCTGTACGCTGACGGAAAAGGGATGATTCTGTCTGTCGGTGTGGACGCCACAGTGAGACAGAGAAGAAGGGCTATGCTCTTACATCATGCAGGTACAGACGTACAAGATATATTCGCTACATTGCCCGACGGGGGAGGACCGACGGACTATGCTAAAGCTGTTAAGGCGCTAAATGACTACTTTGTGCCGCAGGTGAACACTGCGTTTGCGCGCCAGGCTTTCTACCAAGTATCACAGAAACCAGGTGAAACTGTACAGCAGTTTGTGACGAGGCTTCGGCAGGCTGCCAGAGACTGTGCATTTGCTGCGGACATTAGCAATCAAATAAGGGATGCGGTGCTGAGCAGGGGCACGTCGGACTATGTACGGAGAAAGTTACTGGAGGAACCACAACTTATGCTGCCGCGTGCGTTGGAAATAGCGTTTGCAGTGTGAAAGAGTGGAGCTGCAAATGGCGGCGATGAAGATGAGTGACGGCGCTGAGGGGAGAGAGACGGTGAACCGTGTCTTCAAGAAAGAGGGCCAATTCCAAAAGTGGAGACCATCACCTCGTGGAGATCGTGGAAAAGGAAAAGAGAAATCCAAATCCGATAAAGTGTGCTACAGATGTGGACACAGGGATCATCTGGCCAACGATTCTGCATGCCCTGCAAGAGGACAGACATGCAGAAAGTGTAATGGAAAAGGCCATTATGCCAAAGTCTGTAAATCCAAAGGTAAAGAAAGACAGACTGTGAGATGTGTTGAAACTGAGGACCAGAACACTGGGAACAGAGACTATGCATTTGTGGTTGAAGATGATTCAAATACTGAGAGGGTCACATTTGATGTTGGGGGAGTATATCTACTTATGTTATTCGATTCAGGTGCATCAAGTAACATTGTAGATGAGAACACATGGAAAATGCTTAAGAGTAAAAATATTAAGTGTGTTTCTACCAAGGCAGCTAACAAACCGCTGTATACATACTCTTCCAAGGTGCCTCTTCCAGTAATGGGTATATTCAAATGTCATGTTAAGGTGGGAAAGTGTGACACTGAAGCAGAGTTCACTGTAATACAGGGACGGGGGGAGCCACTGCTAGGCAGGAAGACTGCTATTGAGCTAGGTGTACTGAGGGTGGGTACAAACATAGCAGCAGTGACAGATGCTAAATCTGAAATACAGAGGCAATACCCCAAACGGTTTAAAGGTGTTGGTAAACTGAACACAAAGCAAATCAGTTTGCATATTGATGAGAGTGTAACACCAGTGGCACAACCCCTGAGGAGGGTGCCATTTCACCTAAGGGAAGCAGTAGAGAAGAAAGTAAATCAGCTGCTAGACATGGACATTATTGAGAAGGTTGAGGGACCTACACCGTGGGTTAACCCTGTGGTAGTTGCACCAAAAGCAAATGAGGACGACATCAGGATGTGTCTAGACATGAGAAGAGCTAATGCAGCTATCATCAGAGGGAGATATCCAATACCCACAGTGGATGAGCTATTACAGGGAATGAACGGGTCTGTCATTTTCAGTAAACTGGATTTGAAATGGGGATACCACCAATTAGAGCTCACACCAGAGTCCAGGGGTATCACTAGTTTGCAGTACACACAGGTACCTACAGGTACAAGAGACTCATATTTGGAGTGTCATCAGCTAGTGAACAGTATCACCATGAGATAGCCACTGCTACAGCGGGCATTGAGGGGGTAGAAAATATCTCCGATGACATAATTGTTCATGCCCCAGATCAGGAGACTCATGAAAAACGACTCCATGCAGTTCTGAAGAGACTAGAGGACTGTGGGCTGACTCTAAACAAAGAAAAGTGTCAGTTTAACATGGACAAGTTGATTTTCATGGGCATGTTAATACCGCCGGAGCGTTGGTGAGGCCGAACAGCATTACCAGATACTCATAATGACCCCTGGGAGTCTTGAAGGCGGTCTTCCACTTGTCGCCCTCTCGGATACGGACCAGATGGTAGGCACTCCGGAGGTCCAGTTTAGTGAAGACGGTAGCCTGGGTGAGGGGCTCGAAGGTGGAGTTCATGAGAGGAAGAGGATACTTGTTCTTGATGGTGATCTCGTTGAGTTGGCGATAGTCAATGCAGGGCCGGAGACCTCCGTCCTTCTTCCCAACAAAAAAGAAGCCGGCCGCCACCGGGGAGGACGAGGGCCGAATGAGACCTGCTGTCAAGGACTCAGAGATGTACTCCTCCATCGCTGCCTTCTCAGGGACGGTCAGACTGTAAAGGTGGCTGCCGGGAAGGGGAGCCCCAGAGCGGAGGTTGATTGCACAGTCGTAAGGCCGCTGAGGAGGAAGGGCCTGAGCCCGGGACTTGCTGAAAACCTCCCCGAAGTCGTGGTACTCAGGGGGGGATAGTTGAGAGGTCTGGGGGCGGCACACTAGGGGAACTCCGGGGCGACGGACTGGACGCAGCCTGAAGACACTGGGCATAACAGGGGAGCTCCACCCCATGATGGTGCCGGAGGACCAGGCGATGTGGGGCTCATGCAGCGCGAGCCAGGGATGACCCAGAACTACTGGGACTAAAGGGGACCTGGTAATAAAAAACTGGAGTCTCTTATCGTGATTACCAGCAATGGTGAGGAGGACAGGACAGGTGCGTTGAGTGATGTCGGCCAGGCGGTGCTGATCCAACGCGAAGACCTCCAAGGGCCTCTCGAGGTTCTCAAGTGGAATGTTGGCCTGGGTGGCAAACTCAAAATCCAGGAAGCTCTCATCAGCCCCCGAGTCAACAAGTGCACCCACCGTTGCCCGCTGGTCCGCCCAGGTCAGATGGTTAGGTGGTGCATGGGTGTGGGAACAGGAAAAACGGCTCACCAGGATCTCCCGGGGTCCCATCAAGCCTAGTCTTTTGGCCGGGTAGGACAATTGTGGATACGGTGTCCATCAAGGCCGCAGTAGAGGCAAAGGCCGGACCAGAGCCGGGACTCCCGTTCGGCCGGGCTAAGGTGTGTGCGTCCCAGCTGCATGGGTTCCTCCTTGGTCACAGGCCGGGAGGGGAAGGGGCCACCAGTCGCGGAGGAGTCAGGACAATCATCAGTCCAGTCACGAGTGCGGGAGGTCTGGGGAACGGCTGGGGGTCCCCGTCGGGCTCGCTCGCACCTTCTCTCCGGGAGGCGTCCGTCGATGCGGATGGCAAGGCTGATTAGGGCCTCGAGCGAATCGGGCTCCTCCCGGGTGGCGAGCTGGTCTCTCTGAGCCTCGTTGAGCCCCTTCAGGAAAGTGAGATGAAGCGCCCGGTCATTCCAACCACTCTCGGTTGCGGCCAGTCTGAACTCCAGCGCATACGCGGTGACACTGCTCTGCTGGAAGGTGCCCAACCGGGCTCCAGGGTCCTGGCCACGAGCTGGGTGGTGGAAAACCCTTCGGAGCTCTGCCACAAAATCTGTGTATGAAAAAAGAAGTCAGCCCTCATGGACCAGGAAGCAGTACCCCACTGTGCTGCTCGGCCTGTGAGCAGGTTAGTCATGTAAGCCACCTGGGCTCCCTCTGTCGTAAATCTGCTGGGTTGATGAATGAAAACTAACTCACATTGCATGATGAACGTGGCACAGTCCTCGAAGTTACCGTCGAACAGTCGTGGGCTGGAGAGATGGGGCTCCCGAGGAGCGGGGTCGGGAGGTGCAGGGTTAGTCGCGGCGGCGGGTGGTGGTCCGGCTGGGACTCCTGCCACTGGTGGGGTTAAAAGCAGGGTGTTAAATACTGCACTGAGAGTCTGCAGCTGGTGTAGAATATCAGCCTGCTGATTACCCTGCGCAGTCTGCTGTGTGGTTAGAGTGTCTAGAGAAATCTGGATAGGCTGGACCTGGGCCCGGAGGTCCTGCACAGCAGCCGCAGCCGCCCCTAGCTGTTGGGTGTGGTCGTTGGTCAGCTGGATCTGACCAGCCAAGGATGCTCTAACACTGTCTGTGTCAGCTGGGGTCGACATGGTCGGGTCGTAATGTTATGGTTTGTAAACAACCCCAACAGCACGACACAGACAGATAGTTCAGAGTAAGGGCATATTTATTTACAAACAGAAATGAGCAAAAAAACTACGTAAAAGCATTCAGGGGGAATGTCCTTAGCAGAGTAGGCTCTGCGGCTCTGCGGCTCTGCCCAGAGCAGAGTTGGCTCTGTGGCTCTGCGGCTCTGCGGCTCTGCAGCTTATTCGATATCCACTCGGGGAGGAACAGAACAACGGAGAATGTCATTAATCGAACGTAGGGAATACGAGGCAGTCCAGTAATTAAGCAGAGTCCAGTACCAAAACAAAGAGACACTTCTTCAGTGTTTACGGAACACACAAACAGAATGAAGGTCTTGAGTCCAGGAAAAAATTAGGAAATACGAGCATCAAAAAATGTACTTCCAAAAACTCACCAAGGGCAAAGTGAGATACGAGGCACGGGTCCACGGAGGCAGAGAGAGGTAACAGCGGTGACTTCCAAGGGCGTACTGGAGAAAACAACACAAGAGGAACAAGCAGTAGGTGGTGGTGACCAAAACGACCCGACACTGAATGCTCAGAAACCCGTGTATAAAAGGGCTCCCTTCGAGCTGATTGGGAACTCCATCCAGGTGCGTGATGGTAATTGGTACCTGGAAGCGCGCAGTACTGGACCAGCCCTCACACTATAGGCTAATTTTAAGTCCCTCATTACCTCAATCAATCAGATTATATTTCTTTAAATGAGAACTGTAAAACTGTAAGCGGAGAGCCTATTGGGATGCTAGATCCTAATGTGAAACACTGTGATTCTACCTGTCTATCTTTTTATGCTCGCTTATGCCTGTATTTTTTACTGTTGTGAAGCACTTTGAA
The DNA here is from genome assembly GCF_963971535.1 of Notolepis coatsorum. Classification (NCBI taxonomy): domain Eukaryota; kingdom Metazoa; phylum Chordata; class Actinopteri; order Aulopiformes; family Paralepididae; genus Notolepis; species Notolepis coatsorum. The sequence continues at coordinate 203,416,023 of NC_140165.1, forward strand.
CTGCAACCTCTGTATGAAAAGTGCTATACAAATAAAGTTATTATTATTATTATTATTATTATTATTATTATTATTATTATTATTATTATTATTATTATTATTATTATTATTATTATTATTATTATTATTATTATTATTATTATTATTATTATTATTATTATTATTATTATTATTATTATTATTATTATTATTATTATTATTATTATTATTATTATTATTATTATCTTGCTAGCGAAAATAATTAGTTAAACTCTTTCAGAATAAGTAGACAAAAACAAGCCCAAAGAGTATCTAATTGATATGAATTAATAGATACGTATGATGATATCTGTACTGTATGTGCTTAGGTATCATGTACTATATAAATACATGGTTCCCAAAGTTTTCAAGGTGCAACCCCTGAAATAACGTGTCAGAGAGGCTTGGAGGGAGGCTATACAGTTTCACTATTAATCAGGTTTTAATCCGTTTTTCAGACATCATCCATACATGCATTGAATTAATTAACCTTTGGTTTATACCAGTGACACCAGTCATGTTAATCACCTTCTTGTTCATTATCAGATAACACTAACAGTGCTTGAACAGATAAATGCATTTTCTCAAATGCATTCATCAAAACGTCAAAAGCTTGCAATTGCTCATTGATTTTCTCAAGTCACGTCCACGTCATCAAATCAAACAGCGCATCTCCTCAAACATTTTAATCCCAGTTACAATATCACAATAACTTGTGAGTGACAGTGATACAATTCAAAAATCCACATATTCAGATTTGTCGTAATTCATATCCACAATCCACGCATGAAGACGCTTCAATTTATGCTTGAATGAAACACAATCCGAGCACAAATACATCCACAGACGAGAATAGGAAACTAATCAGAGCCAAACACCCGATAGGTTTCATTCATTAAAAACATCCCCGCTTAGAAAGTTGTAAACACAGAGCCGATAGTGGACCAAGCTTACAGAATCGGTACTCGGAATCAAAGAAGCAACGGACCAAGAGTCATCATTGTTACTCTGCGCAAGACGGCAATAAGAGATGACATCATCAAAATTGCTCGCAACCAAAGGGGAAAGCTGAAACATGGTGAAAACCCAATATTTATCTACGAGGATCTTTGCAAAGAGGCCATCGCTCAGCGTTTCCCCTACAAGGAGGTGATGCAGAAATTGTTCAAGTCTGGCCTCAAACCAAGGCTAGTATACCCAGCGCTATTATCGATCGTGGGCAGTGACGGCCGTAGGGTAGGATTACACATGCCTAATGAAGCCGAGGAATACTGGAATCTACATGGAGCAGAACCCCCAAGGCAGAGCGATACACTGTCGAACAACAGCTAAGCCTTCTCATCTCTCTCTTTCTCTGTGTATATCAGTATTAGAATGACTTTATCCGGGCTCAACAAAAGTAGCAGATGATATGCATGCCGGCTACACCAAGGCATAATGTGTATAATATGATTCGTAATGCATTATATTTTTAGACCTCTGGTCTCCGTGGAGACAAGAATATATCATTGAGAATCATCAAGAATATATCATTTCAGGGGTACTACGACTATGCTTGCACCTCATGGTACCAAAGCACCTCAAAGGCGCTAAAAACAAAATTACAAACATCTCAAAACAAACTGGTCAGACTACTGCTTGACCTTACTCCTAGAACCCACCTCACCCCTGCCCACTTTGACAACCTAGGATGGCTTAGAGTAGACGACAGAGTACAGCAACTTGCAATGGGCCTGGTCTACAAGATACACTACACGACCTATATAAAAAAAAAAAGCAGCCATTTACGACCAAGGTACCCATGTACATGTCAAAATACTTCCCAAAGGTCAGTGAATACCACGATCACAACACCAGAGGGAGCTCCACAAATCATGTTAAACCCAGATTCGGCTCAAAGAAGGGACTAAACACGTTTCGCAATTATGCCACATCAATGTGGAACGCCCTACCCAAAGCTGTAAAGGAATGTGGATCACTACCCACTTTCAAAACCTCTCTCAAGGGACACCTACGGGAGACTGCAATTCAACACTGGCCCCTGTAAATATCCTAACCCAACCCCCTCCAATGTACAGTCATTTACCTAGTATGGTTTTGTCAATAGTCCAATGTACAATTTTGTTTGTTTGTACAGTGTCCCCCCCCCCCCCCCTCAATGTACAGTTTTGCTTGTATATACAGTGTGCCCCCCCCCCCCCCCCAACCACCTCCAATGTAGATTACCCAGTATGGTTGTCAATATCCCAGTGTACCCAACCCCCCCCACCCAACCTCCTCCAATGTACAGTTTCTACGTCAAATGTATATACTCCCTTTTCCTGACTCCTTCTGTATCACAAACAGTACTGTATTTGCAAATCTGGTATGTCATAAATGTATAGATGTAGCAGTACTGACTATCTGTATGTCATGTATGTCATATATGTCCTGATGAATTGAAAATGGGGGACCCTGATGTAAACAAGACGAAAGTCTTTCTCTGGTCTGCATCCCCTTAACAATTGTGTGTATTGAGCTGTACTGTATTGTACCCATTCTGCAATCTGTTAATAAAGTTTTCAATCAATCAATCAATTGACACTAAGAACAATCTGGAATATTCTGGGCTCATCGCTCGACTGCTCTGGGTCACTTAGAAATATCCCGAAAATACTAGCAGTCATGAACCCTGGGTAGGAAGATCATTCTGGAACATAACAGCAGTCTGTTAGTATATACTAGTGTATTCTACAACCTTCTAGAATATAATGCACCATTACAACGAAGGCCTGCAACTCTGACATTAACATCCGGTGTGTATAAGCATAAGCATATCAATTGACTGAAATTTAATCAGGCCTTAATAAGACTTTAAAAAAAAATCAACCACACTTAAACGTATGAGCACAACAAGGTTATTCTAATAATTTAAATAATCACTCCACTGATGTAGCGATTGGCACATTGTAGCTCTAAAAGTCTCTGTTTTTCTCTTTTATATATTTACTCAATTCTGTTCTAGTGGCTTCTCCACGTTGAGTTTTATTCTATCTCTCACTCCTTTTTTATTTTTTTCTCTTTTATCTTACATTGTTCTTTCCCATTGTTCTTCATATTAAGGTGTTAATGTTTCTCTACAATATTTTCCTTTTTTCTGATGTTTCCTACATAAGTTAGTAGAAGGTTCAAATGAATATATCGATGAAAGTGTATTATTCTTATTTTTTTCATTTTTCATAATATTTCATTACAGTAAGGGAAGGCGCAAGACCAAAAGTGACATTCTATTGAATTAGAATGAAAATGTTAGATCCTATGGTAATTAGCATAGGAAGATTAGGATTACAAAACTCAGTTTGGGCAATCCGGTGGCCTAAGGGAGGGAGTCATACGCGGAGGATGTGTTTTTGGAACACAGGCCTGTACGACTCTCTGGGTGAGGGGAAAAAAGGGGATTTTTATTTGTATATATGTTTTTAAGCTCGGCTCTCAACGGGACCTCAATAATTGGATGTACATCTATTGTAGCTTCGCACTCCAGTAGCATTACCAAAAACTACACAAAAACATGTATAGATTATGGCTAGTTTGAATATAATGATATGGAACACTGGTGGGATAAACAAACAACACGAACGCAAAAGCGTGCTCACACTGATGAAAAAAGAACATGTGGACGTGGCTCTACTAAGCGAAACGCACATTTTAGAGGAAGACATGGATACGTTAGCGGATAACACATATCATAATATTAGTCACTCTTCTTTTGGTACGAGAACTCAAGGTGTAGCCATAGTCGTCAGACGTAAGTTAAATATTGAATTAAAGGGGGTATGGTCGGATGCGGATGGGCGTATAACTATAGCTAGGATTGTACACAATAACAGGAAAATAGCATTGGCAGCGGTATATGCCCCAAATTTGTACGAAGAGGGTTTCTTCACTACACTAAACGATGAAATGTTAAACCATCCCGATTACTCATTTATAATAGGTGCGGATTTTAATGCCATTTGGAATCCAAGGATGGACAAATCTTACCTCGCCTTTTCCAGCGAACAAAAAAATTCATCTAAAGCATTAAAGGATTGGTCAAAGATTACAGGTGTAAATGATTTATGGCGTTCACTTAATCCCACGACCCGAAAGTACTCTTGTCGATCGGCGAGACATAACACATTATCCAGAATTGATTATGTCTTTGCATCCCCGAGACTATTTGATAAATATGAAGTGGAAAGGATACCCAATGCACTATCAGATCACTGTTATTTAATCCTAAAAGCAACATTTGGTATACTATCTTCCCGGGCCCCAAGATGGCGTTTTAATTCGATGCTGCTTAATAACAAGGAATTCATTACACAACTCAAAGAAGCTCTCACAGTATTCCTACGGGAGAATGCAAACTCGGTGCAAGACCCCAGAATAATATGGATGTCGGTAAAGGGTATGATCAAGGATTTCACTGATAGATTTTCCTCCATAATGCGCAAGAATCAATGCACAAAACTGTCTGAACTGGAAACGCTTTACTCAACGTTATTTAATTCTTTAAAATACAACAACTCAACTAGACTAGAAAATCAAGTTAACGTACTAAAAACAGAGATCAATGCCATATACAGACAACAATCGGAAATGCAAATACGCAGATACAAATTTGCAGATATAACTTCCATTAGAACACAACAAGTACTTGAAACAGACCCCAAAATAATAAACGATACATTCAAAGAATTCTACTCCGACTTATACAAATCAGAAACGACCTTTGATCAAAACAAAATGGACACATATCTTAATCAAATTATTCTCCCTAAACTTTCAGAGGATGACGCTAAACAGTTAGAAACACTGATCACACTAGAGGAACTCAAGAAGGCCATATCCGAAATGCAAAATGGTAAGGCTCCTGGAAGAGACGGTATCCCATCAGAAATGTACCTTTCTTGTTGGGACATAATTGGACCCTTATTACTAAATATGATCTTATACTCAGTCAAGGAGGGGAGCTTCCATAAAAATGACAATATTGCACTCATTTCAGTCCTTCTCAAAAAAGACAAAGACCCCACCGAGTGCGGTAGTTACAGACCCTTAAGCCTCCTCGGAACCGATGTCAAACTGTACTCTAAGGTATTAGCCATCAGATTACAAAAGCATATGATGTCTTTAGTTCATCCGGACCAAACTGGCTTCATAAGAGGTCGCCTGATCACTGATAACATAAGACGAATACTGCACGTACTAGATGCAGACAAGGAAGACACCATACCTAAGGCGATGCTGTCCCTGGATGCTATGAAAGCCTTTGACAGGCTGGAATGGTCATATCTATGGGCAGTATTAGAAAGGATGGGGTTAGGAAAAGGATTCATTGATATGATTAAAGTATTATACAAAGACCCATCGGCCATGATTACAACAGGTACATTCATCTCCAAAATATTTCCGGTATCACGCTCAGCCAGACAGGGTTGCCCTCTTAGTCCCGGACTATTTGATCTATCATTAGAGCCTTTAGCACAATATATAAGACAATCCCAATCCATAGAACCAATCGTAATCAAGGGCACACAACATAAAATTAGTTTATATGCGGACGACGTAATATTGTTCATGCAAAGCCCCAACACCACATTGCCTCATCTACTCAAGTTGATTGAGAACTTTGGTGATTTATCGGGATTTAAAATAAATTGGCCGAAGTCGGCTTTCCTTCCACTTAACACCCATGCAAAAAAAGATACAACCCTCCCAGGTGAGATACCTATGGTAAAACATTTTAGATGCTTGGGTGTGGAAATATTTCCCACCATAAGACAAACGGTGAAGCACAATTACACAAAAATACAGAACAAAATCAAAGACGACCTGGACAGGTGGGCAAAACTTAAAAACTCAGTACAGGCAAGGGTATCAATAGTTAAGATGGATGTACTACCTAGAATCAACTTCATCAGTTCAATGCTACCGTTACCCCCTCCAGAGGGTTACTGGAAAAGATTACACTCCTCCACATACAAATTTATTTGGAATAACAAACCACCACGCATAAAAAGATCCACCGCACAGAGAAATAAAGCAGACGGTGGCATGGCAGTTCCAGATTTTTTCCAATATTTTAAGGCGTACACATTAAGACCATTGACATCAAGGAACCCCGACCATCAACAAATCAATCTTAACTATATTCACAGGACATACTTGACTCCTATAAGACTGAACAGAATGGGTCTTAAACAAGACTCAAAATGCTCCCAATGTACAAATGGAGACGAAGGGACATTTATGCACATGTATTGGGACTGCCCACCAGTTAAGGCATTCTGGAAAGATGTGACCCATCAATTATCAAATCTCGTATCTTGGAATATACCAGTACACCCCTCTGTATTACTATTGAATGATGTTTTTGAGTTTGCAGTAAATCCACAGCTAAAGAGATTGGTTTTATCGGGTATCACAGTAGCTAAAAAACTGATCGCATCACGCTGGTTTCAACCGGAAAAAATGTGCCGGAAGGTTTGGTTTCTTACATATCTCGATGTGATTTATCAAGAAATATCTACAGCAAGAATTCTGGGTCTCAACTAATCCAAAATGTCAATGTGGTTAGAAGTGGTGGAGAGAATAAAAGCTAGCTTATAATGGTAGTGTCTGGTTAGGAGTGAGGGATAATGGAGGTACTATCCAAGGAGGGGTCCGGGAGGGGGGGGTTCGAGCTGGAGCATATGTGTGTAGGGTTTTAGATAATAGGTATTAGGGGTATATCCTGTATAAGGCATTGGTATAATTGGTAATTTCGTTGGATATACACTGTCAATCAATCAATCAATCAAATGTATTTGTATAGCACGTTTAAACATGACGCTTGTCAACCAAAGTGCTTCACATGGCTAAGCTAAGTACAAAGAAAAGTATAAAATAAACAGAGAAACAAAATAAAATCAACGGATAGACAAAGGAAAAACAGAACAACACGTCAACAAGTACGGCAAGAGTCAAAGTGAGTCAGGGAAGGCCAGGCGATATAGGTGGGTTTTGAGTTTTGATTTAAAAGACTCGATGGAGGGGGCAGATTTGATGGACATGGGGATGCTGTTCCAGAGGTCAGGGGCTGCGACCGCAAAAGCACGTCCCCCCCTAGACTTGAAGTTGGACCTACGAGTGGTTAGGAGACCCTTATCAGCCGATCTGAGGGCCCTGGCGTTGGTATAGGGGGTGAGGAGGTCTGCTAGGTAAGCAGGGGCTTTACCATTTAGGGCTTTGTACACCATTAAGAGGACCTTGAAGTCTATTCTAAAGCGCACCGGGAGCCAGTGGAGGGAGGCAAGTACAGGGGTGATGTGAGCTCTCTTCCGGGTACCTGTGAGCAGTCTAGAGGCAGCGTTTTGGGGGAGTTGTAGACGGGCTATGGTGGATTTATTTAGCCCCAGGTACAGGGAGTTACAGTAGTCTAAGCGTGAGGATATGAAGGCGTGAATTATTCTTTCCAGGTCTGAGGGGGAGAGAATGGCCTTGATCTTGGCTATGGACCGGAGCTGGAAAAAGCATCCCTTCACCACGAGTTTACCTGCCTATTGAAGGAAAACTCGGGGTCAAAGAGCACGCCCAGGTTTTTAACAAAGGGCTTGACTAGGGGAGACAGGTTACCCAGGCTGCTGGCAATGACATTGGTTTGGTTTGGAGGGCCGAAAAGGAGGATTTCACATTTTGAGTGATTGAGTTGTAGAAAATTGTGTGCCATCCAGCATTTGATGTCGTCTAGGCAGGAATGAAGACTGTCAAGATTGTTTATATTGTTGGGTTTCATGGGGAGATAGACCTGAGTGTCGTCAGCATAAAAATGGAAAGAGATGTTGTGTTTTTTAATTATCAGACCAAGGGGCAGCATGTATAGGGAGAATAGGATAGGGCCAAGGATGGAGCCTTGTGGAACCCCGCAAGAGAGAGAGGCAGAGGGGGAGGAGCAGTTTCCGATGTTAACGGAAAAGCTTCTGTCACTGAGGTAGGAGGTGAACCATGATAGGGCTGTGCCACTGACACCAACTGCTTGGTGGAGACGGTCAATGAGGATAGCATGGTCTATTGTATCGAAAGCTGCACTGAGGTCTAAGAGCATAAGGACAGCGCAGTCCCGGTTGTCTGTAGTGAGGAGCAGGTCATTGGTGACCTTAAGCAGGGCAGATTCTGTGCTGTGGTTGGCTCTGAAACCTGACTGAAATGTGTCCAGGATGTTATTCAAGTGCAGGTAGGGAGACAGCTGAGAGAGAATAGCCTTTTCAAGGACCTTTGATAGGAATGGGAGCTTGGAGATTGGCCTGTAATTATTGAGCTGGGTGGAGTCTAGGTTGGGTTTTTTCAGAAGGGGCTGGACCACTGCTTGTTTGAAGCAGGTTGGAACGGTACCAGTGACTAGGGAGGTGTTAATGATAGAGAGGATGCTGGGGCCAGTTGTGGGAAATACTTCTTTGAGAAGAACAGAGGGAACTATGTCAAGGGGGGAGGTGGTTGGTTTCATGGCTGAGACTATATCTGTGAGAGTAGAGAGGGTGATGGGTTGAAAACAGGCCAGGGTGGATGAACAGGGCGGCGAGACATCTAAGCTACGTGTAGGTGGTGTGATGTTGTTTCTGATTACCTCAACTTTGTTTATGAAGAATTTTAAGAATTCCTCACATTTGGTTGGAGACACATCCAGGCTAGTTCTAGGGGGGGGGGGTAATGAAAGAGTTAATGGTGGCAAATAGGGTCCTGGGGTTTTGAGAGTTACGGATGAGGTCTGAGAAGTATGCGGCTCTCGCTGCTTTAACTGCTAACTGATAACTGATGCGAGTGTCTCTAAGCATCTCGAGAGAGACATGGAGTCTATCATTTTTCCACTTACGCTCTGCTCTCCTGTACTCTCTCCGCTGGGCTCTGGTGGTGTCATTTAGCCACGGCTGGCCCTTAGACTTTGTTTGTTTTTTTAGTCTAAGGGGGGCTACTGAGTCCAGAATGGAGAGGCAGGTGGAATTAAACAGGGATGTGAGTTCATCTATGTTAAGGTGGGAGGGAGAGGCTTCAATAGTACAGATGTTAGGGGCAGCTAGGAAGGCGGAGGAAAACTTACTGGTTGTTAAGGGGTTAATGCTGCGGGAGAGACGCCCCGGGGAGGGGGATTTGGCTGGGGGGAGAGAGAGAGAGGAGGTGAACATTACAGCATAGTGATCAGAGGAGCATGCATTTTCATCAATATTCATATTTGACACTGATAAATCATGGGTTAAGACTAAATCAAGCGTATGGCCTAGTTTGTGGGTGGCGGTGGTAGTAAGTAAAGTGAGTTCGAATGAGTCGATCAATTCCATGAAATCAGACACCATAGGCTTGGATGGGCAGCACACATGAATATTAAAGTCACCAAGAATCAGGATTCTGTCATGGATGGACATGGTATTTGACAGAAATTCGGAAAATTGGGAGATAAAGTCCTTGCTGCTAGGGGGCCGATAAACGAGGGCGATTAGGAGAGGTTTGTCCAAGTCAACCATGGTCAACTGTACTTCAAAGCTGGAAAATTGCGCACAGTTCACAACACGGCAGTTAAAGGAGTTTTTATATATCAAAGCTAGACCACCTCCTTTTCCTGATGATCTGGGTGTGCTAAAAAAGCTACAGTCACTGGGACACATTTCTACGAGATGAGTGAGCTCACCAGGGGTAGCCCATGTTTCAGTCACCATCAAAAAATGCAGTCCGTTTTTGGTCGCAAAGTCATTTAAAACGAAGGTTTTGTTGGAGATGTGATTCGCGTTGATCAGAGCCATTTTCACTTCAACTGGGTCGGGGGCAGCAGTGGTAGTATGAGTGGTAGTATACGGTAAAATATTATTATAGACTTTTTTTTTGTTTTCTGTTTCTGTACTTGCATGTCATTTTAGCCACCTTAATTGTTAGTTTCATTATGCATTGTGTGTTGAGTACTGACTTTTAATAATTTTTGTTTTGCAATAAAAAAAAAAAAAAAAAAAACATCCCTGCGGGATTCACATTTGCAATGCTCCGACATTATTAAAATAACCACATAGTGTGTATATCGTACCTCGCGAGCGCCGTATATATGACGTGCATTATTTAGGACAAAGTACATTTATTATCAGCATTTTAGGTATATTATTTTACATTTCAAAAGCCCCCTCTAGAAAAACGAAGCACAAAAACATAATTCAGAATGGTATAATGGGATCTAGACTGTGAGAATTATTTCAGGAAGGGAGCTGGCATTTCTTTGCAAGGGCGTGGCCATGCAGGTTATTGAGCTAACTGAACCAAACCCTGCCCTCGACCAGGTTCAACCTTTTTGATCTGTTGCCATAGTGATTTAGAAAATCGCACGTCGGGGAACCGAAAGGTCTAGTTTAAGTCAAGTTATCCTGAAAATGATCCGGCTAACTCAGGCCAGGTATGAGGAACAGGGCCCTGATGTGTATTCTGTGTCTGAGTCTATCCTACTTTGATTCTATAGTCTGTGCTGTTTTTGCTCTGGTTCTTGTGCAGCAATTACAAACTCTCACTCAGTCTGGGGCCATGTTGCTACTGGATCTCAATCTATGTTGTTACTGGATCTGGATCTATCTTGTTACTGGAGCCATGTTGTTACTGGATCTGGATCTATGTTGTTACTGGATCTGGATCTATGTTGTTACTGGATCTGGATCTATGTTGTTACTGGATCTGGATCTATGTTGTTACTGGATCTATGTTGTTACTGGATCTGGATCTATGTTAAAATAAAATAATAATTCAGGAGTACAGTTTTGAGTAAAACATAAAAAAAAAAAAAAAAAAAAATCTCTTAAAGAAGAATGAAACAAAATAAGATTATATCTTGCGGCATATTTTAAGTTTTTCTTTCTTATATTAAAGTATTTAGTTTAATAATTGTAAAGGATAGGCAAAAATAAGCATGTGCTTCAGCTAGGGTGACCAGATGCAAAAAGTCCAAAAGTGGGACAACAGTAAGATTTTGGTGGGACAAAGTGGGACAACAGTAAGATTTTGGTGGGACAAAGTGGGACAGATAGATAATGTAATTTTTTTTATTAGAATAACTGAGTCTGGCAAAATGACAGGAGCTAGTTTCATACCACAGTCGGCTGACCTGTATGAATGGGAGTGTTGTACTGTGTGATAGACACTTGTTATCTCCGCTGCAGTGACCTTGTCCGTCTGGCTATCATTGTTTGGTTTAAAAATAAACGTATCCATAGATCTGGATGTTTCTTTTTGGTGAACCACTTTCAAGTGAGACTCACGTCCACTGTGGCGCTTCAAGTCGTATTCTCCTCCATGCGCAATTGAAAACGAACTATGACACAAAACACAGAAAGCCTGCTGCGGATTGCCTGCCATCTGCCTCACCCAGTCATGTGTCGTTTGCCAGTCTTTTTTGTAACTGCAGGTCCGTTTCTTTTTACTGCTTTCCATCTTGAACTAGTTCGCTTGTAATGTTGTTGTGTTTTTTTTGACCAATCAGATTTGCGATATGAGGTAGCGTCACAAGTTCAACTCTCACGAGCAGAGCAGTGCGCTAAATTACTATAACCAATCAGATCTGCGATATGAGGTAGCGTCACGACTCAGTCACGTCACAAGCAGGCAAGCAGCGCGCTAAAGTACTATAACCAATCAGAGCAATGTGTGTGGACAAGAGGCGGGTTGCTACGTTTACTGTCTGTAGGGAGGGGCTTTTAGACGCATGTTTTTTTTTGGCTTCGAAAAGAGGGACATCCTCTCAATATGAGGGACGCGGGACATTTGGTCAAATGGTGGGACAGTACAACCAAAAGGGGGACACCTGGTCACCCTAGCTTCAGCCTATTCCTTTTTTCGGTCATTGAGTTTGGATTTTGTGTGTGAGCTTACTTTGAATATGTACATTTGTCATTTTTTCTTTTCCTTTTGAAAGTCCACACATGTGCGTTTTTGATTTATCTGTAAACAAAGACCGAAAATAAACTATTCATTAATTCATTCATTCATTCATGTTGTTACTGGATCTGGATCTATGTTGTTACTGGATCTGGATCTATGTTGTTACTGAATCTATGTTGTTACTGGATCTGGATATATGTTGTTACTGGATCTGGATCTATGTTGTTACTGGATCTGGAGCTATGTTACTGGATCTGGATCTATGTTGTTACTGGATCTGGATCTATGTTGTTACTGAATCTATGTTGTTACTGGATCTGGATCTATGTTGTTACTGAATCTATGTTGTTACTGGATCTATGTTGTTACTGGATCTGGAGCTATGTTACTGGATCTGGATCTATGTTGTTACTGGATCTGGATCTATGTTGTTACTGAATCTATGTTGTTACTGGATCTGGATCTATGTTGTTACTGAATCTATTTTGTTACTGGATCTATGTTGTTACTGGATCTGGAGCTATGTTAATGGATCTGGATCTATGTTGTTACTGGATCTGGATATGTTGTTACTGGATCTGGAGTGATGGTACTGGATCTGGATCCATGTTGTTACTGGATCTGGATATGTTGTTACTGGATCTGGAGTGATGTTGTTACTGGATCTAGGTTGTTACTCGATCTGGAGCGATGTTGCTCTCATAGCACTGTTTCCAAATCAGCCCAGTGCATCTTTAAGTCCATATACATTTAGATCATTACCCCCCATTGCTTACCATAGACCTTTTTATCTCTATGAGACTGGTTTGGATACATACAGTAAGCGGATGGAGGCACAGCACTAACGCAGTGTGGAGAGAGGTCTGGCTATCCAAGACTACCAGTGGAATAAAACAATTACCCAAGGGGGTCCTGACTGAAATGGTTTGAGAGCCATTGCTCAAGAACAACCAGTCCCAGTTTTAATGGTGAGGTTGTTGCTGTATGTGACCTTGTCACCCATTCTGACCACTCTATTTATATCCAACTAGTTCTGGTTTTTAACCATAATGGAATCCCTACTTCCCCTTTCCCCCAGCACTGAATTTAGAGTGTCAATATATGATTAATGCAACTATTATAATGCTGGGATCACATAGGACAATGCTTGCATTTATCATCTTTGAATGTGTTGATCAAAACAGGTACATTTCCCCCCTCTATATTATGTCCTATTTGGTTGTGCTTGGAACATATCCAATTTGTTATACATTTAAATTTTTTCTTTCGTATACCAGTTCTATCATACGTACAATTCTAATTTGAATCCAGAACACTTTATTCAACAGCCTCTGACTTTTATCTCAGTTTAGAATGTCCTTCAACCTTTATCGCCGTGGGCGTCCACTTTCAGTTATCTTTGCCATCTAACTATGACCTAAGCCAGTACACTCACCACGGTCCCCGAGCCCCACTAAAGCCATTAGCTTCCAGGCTCTGCCATTTGATTAACTGTGGCCTTCGATTCCCACAGGAAATTAGCGAAGTAGAACATCACCTGATCAAAGCTGTCAACTCCCTAATAGGAAGAAAGCGATCAGGATAAATGGTTTTGGGAGGAAGGGAGGGATGGATTGAGAGAGTCCACAGCAACAAAAGAGAAGCAGGAAGGAAGACATCTTCATATGAAATGTAAATATACACACACATTCATTGTACCAATCGTGCCTGCTGTGCATTGTTCAATTACAGCTCCCAGTATAGCCTGAGGGCTTTACACGCTTTTGTTCTTTTCAGGGGGTGGGAGGTCCTGGAACAGCACAGTCTGTATGGCCACACACTCCATCAGGGTGATGAGCCGGCTTTGGGAGTAACAGAATACAGTAACGGGGCATTAAGTAATCAGGATACAATACAAATGTAACTGTATCCCAATACATTTACAGAAAGATGTGCACTAATGTGCTACCTTTTTGTGATAGGCCACTCCCATTGCCACACCCCCACTTGACCTCCATGCCCAATTTCAGCAACCGAGTAACCTATAGAGCTGCTGGTCGCAGCTAAAAAGACATAATCAGATTACTGATCCAAATTTTTTTGTGAATATATAAAACAAATGTTATATTATATTTTATTATATTAACACCCCCTCCATCTCCTCTCTCCTCTGAAATAATAACTAATTTACCTAGGGGTGTGTGTTCTGCACCTGTATGCACTCACTTATGTGTCAGTGGAAACATGAAGATAAAATGGCAAAAATGTATTGAAAAAATTATGAACAAGAGGCTACAAAATGAGTAGCATTTCTGTTTTGTGAAAACACCTAACACTAATAGCCTACTTTTTTTCTATTTCTCTCTCTCTCTCTCAAAAATAATTGAGACAACTGAAATGTCTCCACATGTTAATCACTCTGGTATGGCTAAATACAAGATTAAACTATATACCGAACATAAAGAAACAACAATTGTAATTACTATATGGTAAAGATAATCGTCTTGACAGTCCCAGTCAAACATGTATTCATGGGAAGAGAAAGGATATCTTTCTCATCAATATGGCTCATATAGAGAGGAGAGGGAGATAATCAGTGGATCTTTTTAGTGTGTGCTCTCTCTATCTCTCTCTCTTTCACTCTCTCACCAGAGTATTAACATATTAACTTTTAAAAGTAAATTCATCATCGATCCAGATGCCTTCAGTAAATAATTTATAAAGTGGGACTCTTTCAATAGTTGTACCAAATAAAGTGTTATCTGCTAGAACAGATTTTCTTAGCTCTTGTGAATAGCATATATTTAGTTTGATCAGCATTTAACACAAGTTTGAGATCAATACGTGCCTCTTGAAGAACATTAAAAGAAAGTTGCAGATTTTCAACAGCCAATTGTATTGAGTCAGCCCAACAATACAAAGTATCTGCATACAGATGGACATTACAGGTATTTAAAGAGCAGACAATATCATTGATATCAATTGTAAAAAGGACTGGTCCTAAGATTTAACCCTGAGGGACACCTTTTGTTATTGATACAAATGCAGACATGAATAAGAATATTATCAATATATTTTCTTTTATATGAATTTCATATTTGGCATTGAGGTAATCCAGAAGTAACTGAAAGTATACCAGATTACATTACTATAATATTGTGATACTAAAGAAAGTTACTGAATACACCAACTGATCATTTGTAATACATTAATAGAGTAACCCTCCAAACCCTGGTGATGAGACAAACGCCCCTCCTCCTCCCGTTTGAAGTGCAGAGGCCCTGGGCTGATCTGTGTGGTGGAGTTGTAGCTGGGCTTGGGCTGTTGTGGCGCTGCTTGGAGGGGTTAACACTCAGCAGGTGGGCCACAGCGGTGGCAGCTCAGAAGGGTAGCTGAACTGCTGTCACCAGCTGCTTCTTCCGAATGGTTGGCCTCGTCGTGGCAGGGGTGGGTCAGTGGAGAGGCTGGGCAGCTGGTTGGCTCTTGCTGGCTGCTCAGAGGGGTAGCTGACTGCATGCGGTTGCTTCCAGCTGCTGCGGTGGCTGCTACCCCTGTTCTCTACTGGTCACCCCTGCCTGCTGCTGCTGCTGTTCGGAGAAGGACTGGGCATCTGGGATGGGGTGGCTACTGTGGCCATCCGTTGACCCTACTGGCATAGCTTCCAGTGCGTCTTCGGGGAGCCCTTCTGTGTCCCTTCCCCATGACGGAGGGCCCCAGCCACACGCCAACTAAATTACTTTTCAAGGGCTCTCTGACACAGAGATGGTGCAAAACAGGTTGTTATTGTAGAGAGGTGCAAGGTGGTACAAGCCAGAGGACATGTTTCATGCTGGAGCTCTCTCCCTATTGTGTGTGGCTGCTTAAATCAGCTACGCCCACACCACACTTACCCAAATACATGCATTAGCTATTTATACAGCAGTTATTCAATAGGGCTTTAGGCTTTGTATTCCGATGTTAGTCTAGTTCGATTTTGTGTAGTCTACATTATGGCATGATTATCTCTCTAGTGTAACAGGAACATGTTCTTTTTAGCTGGGGGACTCACAGGTTAAAAACACTTGTTAAAGGGTTAAAAGTCACTGCAATGTGTGGCAAAGAACTGGTGACAGCACACACACACACACACACACACACACACACACACACACACACACACACACACACACACACACACACACACACACACACACACACACACACACACACACACACACACACACACACACACACACACACACACACACACACACACACACACACACACACACACACACACACACACACACACACACACACACACACACACACACACACACACACACACACACACACACACACACACACACACACACACACACACACACACACACACACACACACACACACACACACACACACACACACACACACACACACACACACACACACACACACACACACACACACACACACACACACACACACACACACACACACACACACACACACACACACACACACACACGCCAGAGGTGATCAAGCTTGCTGGAGGGGAGAAGCAACATTCAACCAACTGGCATTACCAGCTCTCCAGCCATGCCCAAGGACAAGTGGCTACCTGTCCCAAATGTGAATATCCAATAGGCAATGATGGCGCATTTAAAATGCCAACCTGGTGCTCTGGGTTTGATTCTGTCCATTAGATGATTGGCTGGCATAACATGTTCCAGCCTCAGGCAGAATACGGAGAGAGAGAGAAGTGTCTCTAAAATGTTACAGAAGGCTATTCATTCTAAGACACCAATAATAACAGAAATATAGCTTATACAGAGCCATAGTTTGACGGGATGACATTTTATGGCCAACTTTGCAACAAAAACCCTATCATGATCATGATCTATCTATACTATGTGTTACGGTCGAACCAAGTGGTCAAAAGTGGCAGTACCCCGGGACGCGTGTATCACTTCCGCAATGGATTTAGTCGGATTTCGGTTTCGCCTGATTGGCCGTGGCACGCCCCCGCGGCAGCGGCAGACTCGGCAGGCTTGCCGCTGTGCCCTGCTGTGGTGAGACGCTGGAGTTCACTTCCCCTTTCACATCGCCCCACGCTTATGCTGTCTAGCACAGTCTCTAACAGTAACAGTAAGAAGCATTTTGGATAAAAGTATTCTGTACTTCTGTATGACAACAATGTATGCCTTTCAAATGTTAAATGATAAATGATTAAATGATACACACTGAAATCTACGCTCTCTCATCCTGCTTTCCACAACGCGACAATATTTGTTCTTACTTGCCTGGGTAAATAAAGGTTATAGAAAAAAATATATATATATATATATAATTGAAAACCGATACCGATATTTTCCGATATCACATTTTAATGCTGATATCGGCCGATAATATCGGTAGGCCGATAATATCGGACATCCCTAGAAATTACCTATCAAAGACACTGACACATTGTGACAACCAACCCCATCACTATGTGTTTTAATGGGAAAAATCTTAAAGGGGACATGCATTGCTATTCCTTTCACTATTTGGGCAACTTGACACAATTCCTGTGAGTCTATGGAACACATCTGTAATCCCCCCCCCCCCCCAAAATGCATTGTTTTATATTTTTTATCAAGTACTCAAAAGCAAAAAATTTCAACTTCAAGATTTAAAGCTGTTTTGGCCTGGCTCCGCCCATACGCGCTTTGAGTGACAGTCACCCATAGTCTACGACTGGCAGACAGAGAGAGAGAGAGAAAGATTAAGGGGGATACTAATACATTTCGCCGCGGGGGGCATAATCCCACGGGACAATGCATGAATGAATGAATGAAAACTTTATTTAACAGATTGCAGAATGGGTACAATACAGTACGGCTCAATACATAAAATTGTTAAGGGGATGCAGACCTGAGAAAGACGTTTGTCTTGTTTCCATCAGGGTCCCCCATTTTCAATTCATATAGACATTTATGACATACACAACATACATGACATTTATGGTATAGGGACATATAGGTATTTGGTACTGATACATTTGTGACATAAGCGGTATTCAAATATACAGTACTGTTACCCCTAGATCCTGACAGAGTATATACATATGATGGGGAGGGGACTGTACATTAGGAGGGGGTGGGTGGGTGGGAGGGAAATATACATACGGCGGGGAGGGACTTGTTGGTAACTTGTTTCAAATGACAATATATACCCCTGGGATTATTATTGCACAGATCGGAATACGGGCGCGTGCGTGGGAGTCAAAGATATTTTTACAGTGATATGCGAGTGGAGAAGCCCCACACCAGCCCTGCACGCCGGTCGAGGTTGTGTGTGTAAATGCGTGTGTGTTTTCCCGCACGCCGGTCGAAGTTGTGTGTTTAAATGCGTGTGTGTTTCCGCGCACGCGGGTCGAGGTTGTGTGTTTAAATGCGTGTGTGTTTCCCTGCGGGCCGGTCGAGGTTGTGTGTGTGTAAATGTGTGTGTTTCCCCGCGCGCCGGTCGAGGTTGTGTTTAAATGCGTGTGTGTTTCCCCGCGTGCCGGTCGAGGTTGTGTTTGTGTAAATACGTGCGTTTCCCCGCACGCCGGTCGAGGTTGTGTGTGTGTAAATGCGTGTGTTTCCCGACAGAAGCTCCTGTCCCTCTACATCTCTCTCTCCCACTCGCTCGTTCTCTGCCTCTCTCTGTCAAAACCCGCTTGAGGAAGTGTCGGGTATTTCCACTCGCTCTGCTGTTGAGCGAATGGTTGCGCTACAACCATAGAGGGGGCGTTACTTCAGATCAGCTCCTTGCTATGTCGCATTGCGAGTCAAATCAGAATGACCTAATTCACTGGGGGAGGAGATTGTCTCAACTGAATTAGAGAAATCCGCCAACATGGTAATTACAGACACAGACCAATTGATACTAACCCCCATTGCTATAAAACAATGCTAAACACTGGAAAATGCCATTTATAAGACACCTTTAAAAAGAAGGCAATAAGGAAGAACTCAATTTGAAAGTTGAATTCCATTGACAAGTTGACAAATACATAACTTAATGCGTCTTAACATGAACATAAACAGGAAAGACATATTTAGGCTATCCTATATAACAAAATAAATATGCCTAACAATAATAGCCAACACAACTAGGCTACACTCATTCACTATCTGAGTTACAGTGGTGGCAAATGTAGGGTCTGGGCACTTTTTAAGGGTAACAATCGTTTCATTATAAACCAATTGGGGAAAAAAGCCTAGAAGAAAAATACTGAGGAACTGAATATGTACAATTCCACATGAAAAACAAAAAGTCCTCTCACCTAAAGTTCAACTGTCATACTCCAAAGAAGACTATGTAGGTGAGCTCTGATCCCAATTCTGGACATTTCCATACCAAAATATGGGAGAAAGCGCCTTTTGGTAGCGAAATATAATGAATGTGACAACCTACCCATGTGACAACCATCCCCGTTCTCCCCTACACGTATAGCGCCCTATAACTCAGCGTTTCAGGAATGATCCCGGATCACTCCTAAACTATACTTATATTCACCACGGGATAACGCACGAAAGTATGCATGCAGAAATTATCTCTTTTTTGCATGTTCGACAGAAGAAAGTCACTGTCAAATGACTATAGTATTGTCTCCATAGCCATCATATAGAATATAGATATAGCTCTCCAAACATATAGTGACGCACAGTGAAAATATGTTATGGAAACGTGGCATGTTAGCCACAAGGACCAGACTAATCCCTAGCGCTGAATGTGTTAAGAGGTAAGGTAGCAAGCGCTCTACATGCTCGATCAACAACACAACAGCAACACAACATGGACAATGCAACAATGTTGCAAGCACTCTGCATTAATACTTCTGCAATGGCCAAGCGCAGCGCAAGCAACATTGTACCCCAAATGTAGCTAGGTTCCCTAGCAACATAACGGATTTCCCTTCTCAACCAGTGGCGGCTCGCCACCGGGGGCGCTAGGACGCCGCCCCACCTGTTAAATCAGAGAAGAAGAAAAAAAACTTTTGTTTTTTGTTTTATAGCCCTATAAATAATATAAACATGTTTAAAATGAATAATATTTACTCATTTTAAGTATGTTTGTGTTTCCAATGCACAATATAACGTTAATATATAAAATAAAAAATACTCGTTTTCCTGAACAGGAAGTGATTTTTTTTTTTTTTTTTTTTTTTTTGGCCCGGGCTAGACGCAATAGCGCTCTGAGTGCGCGTCACTGTTTGATCGCTGTATCCGTCGCAGCCAATCAGTGCGTAACGCGGTGTGCGTTGAAATATGACTATTATGTTGGAATCCGGGCGCGATTTGAAGCGGTCTAGGCAGCAGCGTCAATAATTTCCGTAGCCGCATTTCGCGGAGACGATCTCTGATTGGCCGAATCCACTTTCTATGTTCCAATTCTAGCTTGGTGGTAGAGATAGTTGTGTTGTTGTGACTTGTGAGATGCAGCTATTTGTCTTAGAGCGTGACTGCAAGTTTTTTCGAAGGTTAAGCTTAGGCACTCTTTCAAAGTTGGTTAAGGTTAGAGTTTGTCTTAGAGCATGGCGATAGAACGTCAGGTAGTTTGCAGTCTGTTCGACGCGGAAATGGACAAAGAAATGAAGTACTTGTGTTGTGTGGTGCTAACTGCTAACAGCTAACACTTGGCTAACAAGCTATATGGCGGATGCAGTCTGGACAGTGGACAGTGGTCTGGAATACATCAACAGTGGATTATACACTTTATCAAGCCCTCCTGCCCTGGACGTTTCGACTAAACAGTGAGTCTCTCTCTCTCTCTCTCGCTCTCTCTCTCTCTCGCTACACAGCTGTCTCCGAGAAATGCGGCTACGGAAATTATTGACTGTGCTTGCTGAGACGAGACGATAATAGGCTAGCGATTCAAAACGCGCTGCTGTGTTGTGAACTATAACATTAATTTAGCTGCTGCTGATGCATAATGAATGAATGGTGAGTTGTTTAAAATGACAACATACATGTGTTAATTATTTTATTGGATTGATCCAAGAGACAGAGAGAGAGATTGCTCCAGAGCATCTCAGAGCATTACATTTTCAACGCGACCTAACGTGAACCCCCGGCTGCGACCCACAAGGCTGCGATAGTACCAGCCGCTACTGTTCTCAACCAACCCATTGATAACAACCCATATAATAGCTGTATAATGGCTGTGTTTGTTTGTTTTTGCTTGTGTTCTTGTAGTGTAATAGTTATATTTAGTTAGTTTAGTTTGTTAAGTTTGTTAGTTAAGTTAGTTTGTTGGTTTAGGTTAGTTTTACCGTTAGTTTAGGTTAGTTTTAACGTTAGCTATATTAGATAAGTTAACATTAGCTAGCAGCAGTGATGGACGCCGTTGTGCAAATGTAGCTACAGGCAATCGATGAGGAGGAAGAGCTGCTGATTTTAATCGGCAGGAGAGAGAGAGCATGTCAAAGCCGCTTCCCTAGCAACAAAGAATTTCCCTTCTCAACCAACCCATTGATAGCAACCCATATAATAGCCCTGTGGTGCGGTCGTAGGCACGACAGCGCAGCTCGAACTACCTGTTGTTTTAAATTAATTGATTGATGTTTACTTGACTTGTCCCCGTGTCCAGTCCTTTCGACTAGCCCCACCCATTCATTGTAAACAATGATGCATGTAATTATATTAACGTTACTGTGTGTTGTTGCTATGTTAATCAATTCTGAATGGCATTAATGTTAGTTGGGTATGTTAGCTAGCATGATAGTCCAGACAAACAAAGCTATTAGTTAGCTTGCTACTTGTTGGTAATCAGAAGTTGTCTGTATTTAACGTTACCTCAGGCTAATTGGACTGTCTCCCGGTGTTTAATCACTTCTAGTCAGGACAGCATGATGTAGCAGGTCGGCTTGTTCTGACTTCCACCTGCAGCTCCACTTTTCTTTTTCAATGTCCTTTTAATTCGGACAAACTTGTCACGGATTTTCTTCCATTCCTTGGTAGAATCAACCCAGTCCATCCCAATACTTTTGCTGATCTCTTTCCATGAGTTCATGGTAATTTGACTGTATTTGTAATCGCTACATGAGCAGTCATACAAGTGTTTGTATTTTCTCACTTTCTGATAATCTTTCTTGTAATTGGTTCATGGTAAAAATTAAATGTAACAATCAACTTCAATGTAAATATCAATAACGTTAGCTAGCTATTTTTGGATCTCGATGAACCAATATTATATGACAGCCCCGCCTCCATTCGCTAACCAACCAATCAATGCTGCACAACATCCACACAAACGGTTGTGTTGCTGTCGCTAGTTAGATTTTTGTGCTAGGTATGCGACACCCTCTGCAACCCACTCTGTGAAGGTTGCAGATGTCGCAGAGCCCATGTTGTGTTGATGTCGTGTTGCTGTTATGTTGTTGTCGATCGAGCATGTAGAGCCCTTCA
Organism: Notolepis coatsorum; assembly: GCF_963971535.1. Classification (NCBI taxonomy): domain Eukaryota; kingdom Metazoa; phylum Chordata; class Actinopteri; order Aulopiformes; family Paralepididae; genus Notolepis; species Notolepis coatsorum. The sequence continues at coordinate 203,438,339 of NC_140165.1, forward strand.
GGCAGCACATCAAAACACACCCACACAACATGTTGGCACGCTCTCCTTCTGTGTCCCCTTCAGCCACCTTTTGTCCCTTATTTTGTAGTTAGACCGTTGGCAACTCTAGCAAATGGTAAATGGTCTAAAAAGGTGCAAGTTCAACATTGTGTTGACTGTTTTACCTATTAAGATTGTGCCTTGCACAAACAACAGAAAGTTAACATCCCATGGAATTTTTCTTCCTGTGAAGAAGCCAGCTAGGGTTATTTGGGGTTATTTTGTGTCTGAGAGAGGCTGCTTAAGAGGTAAAGTGCCAGGCGGCACATCAAAAACACACCCACACAAAATGTTGGCATGCTCACATTTTGTGTCCCCTTCAGGCCACCTTTTGTCCCTTATTTTGTAGTGAGAAAGTTGGCAACCCTAGCAGGTGCTCTGAGCCTTTTGAGGAAGTGATGCTGGCAAATGCACTGACACAAAGGCACATATTTAAACAGTGTTTATGTTGGATTCTCAATAAGCTGTGTATAGTCTGTCTGCTATCAGGAGGAGGGAAGGTTTATTGACATCACTGCTGCACATGCCCACTCCATTGTTTTATTGTTTTATTATGGATCCCCATTAGTCTACACCAAAGTGAGACTACTCTTCCTGGGGTCCAAACATTAAAAATACAAACACACACAAAAAAAATAACATAAAAATATAAAACCACAAACATTGAAGTACTCACAAGAAAACATCACAACAAACAAAACAGTGAATAAAAGCTCATTCAATATTCATAAGTTAGATATCACAATTCTCAACCATAAAATACAAATTACATATTCAGTCCATAAGTACAAAACAGATCAAAATCATATACATGATTTTAACTCATATTATAGCATAACATTTCTCAAGTCACCGATCACCTTTATATTTCCATACTAATTTCAAAAGTCAATGGCCAAAATGTAACTCATGAGCGCAATTTTAAACTTTTTTTTAAACATACATTTGTTCCTTATCATAGTTATATTTCTGGGTATTTTATTCCAATAAGCAACTGATACATTACCGTATTTTTCAGAGCATTTGTTTTTGGTAGAGGTAAAGTAAAGCATGAATCTAATGCTTGCCTTGTGCTATATCCATGTCCATGTTGGGTACAGTTGTGAGTGCAAACCCTCCGGTTTCCCAGTATTACAAATATTAAACAAAAAACAAAAAATCCATCATTACCATGTTGCCAGCTGTGTCTGTAAAATCTCCATGGTGAGATTTGACAGTGTGGTGTGACGATTGGCTGATTTAAGTAGCCACGCCTGCCTGTCAAGGTAATTAGACCTGGGAGCAGGGGTCGCTGCGCCCCTGTTGCACATTGAGGTAATCAATGTGCACAGGTTAAATCTGCCATCCTCACACACACTGAGGAGAGCCTTTGTCTAGACAACACGGCCCATCTGCTCTGGCTTGTAACATTGTGCCACTATTCTTCAATATACCGGTCTGCTGTGTACCAGGCTATAACTGTTTTTAACACAATTATTATCATTATTCAATCCAGGCAATGGTGTTACTGTTGATGTTGATCCCTCTGTGGAAAAGCCTATTTGACACATTTGAACAGTGGTGAAAGAAGTACACAGTTCCTTTACTTAAGTAAAAGTATAATATAGTACTCTCGTAAAAGTCCTCCATTCAGAATACTACTTAAATAGAAGTAGAGAAGTATTTTATATTGAATGTACTTACATATCAAAAGTAAAAGTATGCATTCTACATGATGTTTGTGTATTCCAGTGCTTGGGAGCATTCAAACTTCGAACCCTTGAATCCTCAAACGGTGTTAGTAATGTATGTGGTTCAGTTCTGATTATGTCCTAATTTGTAAAGTAACTTTTGTGTTATGTTCCACCTGGTCCTGCCCACTTCCCCCTCCAATTCCTGGACTTATCCCTCCACCTCACTTCCCCCGACCTATGCATAGACTTCCCCCCCCACCTTCTCTTGGACAGTTCCCTTCACCTCCTCTTGGACTCCTCGTGCACTTGTGTGTCATTAAAATATCTATGTTCCTGTGTTCTCCCCCTCTTGCTGCGTCTCACTGTGTGCCTCCTGTCCTTTGTGTTCCCCTGTCTTGTTTAGGTTTATTATTCTTGTACTTGTGTAGTGTCATGTTTCTAGTGTGTTAATCTTCTTGTATTTTTAGTTGGTATGGTATGGTATGGTTTATTTCTTAATCCCAGAGGGGAAACATGGTTTGCCAGTAGAGTGAATACACATATACAAACATGAAAGAAACAGTTACATGATACAATACACTACACAAAAAAAGGTGATCTTGGGCTTAAAAAGGTTGGTGACCACAGGATACACAACACAATAGGAGAGCCTCTTAACACAGTGCTGATTGATTGATTGATTGATTGATTGATTGATTGAAAACTTTATTAACAGATTGCAGAATGGGTACAGTACAGTACAGCTCAATACATACAATTGTTAAGGGAATGCAGACCAGAGAAAGACTTTCGTCTTGTTTACATCAGGGTCCCCCATTTTCAATTCATCGTAACATATATGACATACATGACATACAGATAGACAGTACTGCTACATCTATACATTTATGACATACCAGATTTGCAATTACAGTACTGTTTGTGATACAAAAAGACTCAGAAAAAAAAGAGTATATACATTAGACGTAGAAACTGTACATTGGATTGGGTAGGTGGGGGTGGGGGGGGACTGTACATTGGAGGTGGTTGGGTGGGTTGGGTAGGAGTGGGGGGGGGGGGGGGTTGGGTAGGAGTGGGGGGGGTTGGTAAGGAGGGGTGGGTGGGGGATACTGTACAACCAAAACTGTACATTGGATTATTGACAAGACCATACTTGGTAATTTACTGTACATTGGAGGGGGTTGTGTTCGGATATTTACAGGGGCCATTTGCTATCAGTGTTCACAATTTCTTTTTACCGCAGTAGGAACAAAGGACCTTCTCAATCGCTCAGTAGAGCATTGAGGCATCAACAATCTATTCGCAGAGCATCGAAAATACTAAACAGTGGGTGGCCTACAAAAGATAAAATGGTGTTCAGTTTAGTCCTGGTTCGCTTGGCTATGGTGATCTCCAGAGAATCAGGAGGAAGGCCAATCACTGAGCCAGCCTTTTTAATGATTTTATTTATACGTTTATATTTTACAGTGATGCTGCCCCCCCAGCAGAGAACAGCATTAATCAGGACACTAGCCAGGATACCTTGGTAGAATACATAGAGAAGTGACCTGCTGATGTCAAAAGAACGATGTTTTCTTAGATGAAAGAGCCGAGACTGGGCTTTTTTGAACACAGAATCTGTGTTCTGCTTCCAGTCCAGCTTACCATCCAGGTGAACGCCACGGTATCTATAGGACTGGACTATTTCAACCTCCTGCCCTCTAATGATGACAGGAGAGACATTCACCTTTTCTTCCTACTGAAGTTGATGACCAACTCCTTGGTTTTTTCGATGTTTAATTCCAAGAAGTTGGCATCGCACCAGTGGACAAATGAGTCAATCTCCTTTTTATAGGCCCGGTCATCGCCTTTGTTGATGAGACCGATCAGAGCAGTATCGTCAGAACATTTTTGCATATGGCACATGGCCTCGCTATGTATGCAGTCCGCAGTATAAAGAACAAAGAGGAAGGGCACCAAAACTGTTCCCTGGGGGGCTCCAGTTTTTATCCAGATGACATCCGATACTATGTCATCCAGCCTGACAAACTGAGGTCGAGGAACAAGATATTTCGTGCACCAAGAGATGGTCGAGTTGTGCAGTTTAAGCTGAATCATTTTGTTTGCTATTGTTTGTTTGATATGTGGCTGGATTGTATTGAAGGCGCTAGAAAAACCAAAGAACATTACCCTAACAGAGCTGGCAGGCGATTCAAGGTGGCTATACATTTGGTGCAACATTGTCATGTACAAAGGTCTGATGACCACATAGAACAGAAACTGGAGCAGGCTGCACATGAACAAAAAACAGCCCCTCTCAGTAGATGCTTTTAAAGCACAGTCCCGGGCAAGTAGAAAACAACACAAATGCGCTTTCAAAAGGTAAATGATATTTATTATCTGTGGCAGGGATTCAAACCTCCACATGCAATATATATATATAAAGAAGGGAAAAAACAACCCACAAACAATTAACAAACAGGGAGAAGGGTAAGGGGAGAACAAACAAGTAATATAGGTAAAACACAAGTGTTGGCAAGGGCCAACACAGTATAAAGTTCCCTTGGGGAAACAGTGGCATGTCACTGGCAGTGGACAGCTGACCAAGCGAACACTGACTCCCCACAACACTACCACACCACCAACAACACACAACCAGTCAAATAAAGTACAGTCTAATTCACATCTTGAAACACAATATATAAATAGAAAAGTTATAAACAAACTCGCTCTGTCTCCAAACACACGCATACACACAGAGAGAGAGAGAGAGAGAGAGAGAGAGATCGCGGCCACTCACTCACCACACTACACACTGAGTAGCCTACTGTGTGCGTCAGAGAAACCACAACCGTACGAATATTTAAGTAGGTACAGTACAACTATCACCATATTGAGCCGTACTGTATTGTACCCATTCTGCAATCTGTTAAATAAAGTTTTCATTCAGAGAGAGAGAGAGAGATAGAGAGAGAGAGAATCACGGAAGTTAGTTAGAGAGAGAGAGAGAGAGAGAGAGAGAGAGAGAGAGAGAGAGAGAGAATCACGTTAGTTAGTTTAGCATTAGCTGAGTGGCTAACAGCGGCTAACGTTAGCTGAGTGTCTAAGAGAGAGAGAGAGAGAGAGAGAGAGAATTAACTCACTTTGTTTAATTGAAACGTGGTCCAGGCGGAGGGCTTGATAAAGTGTATGTCCACTGACTGTCCCCCAGACTGTTGTCGATGTATATCCACTGCCCACTGTCAAGACTCGAGACTGCATCACAACACATGAACACACAGCATCGAACATCCTGCAAACTGTCCACTTATAAACAAAACCGAGAAATGCGGCTATGGAAAAGTACTGGCGCTGCTTGCTTAAATGATAATAGATCGCTTGGAAAAGCGCCCGACTTCCATCATAACACATCATATTTCAACGCACAGCGCGTTACGCACTGATTGGCTGCGACGGATACAGCGATGAAACAGTGCACGGCATGCACGCGCACTCAGAGCGATATTGCGTCTAGCCCGAGACGAGAGAAATACGACTAGGAGAAATGCGGCTACAGACAGTGAGTCACTTCCTGTTCAGGAAAACGATTATTTATATGATATATAAACATTATATTGTGCATTGGAAACACAAACACTTAAAATTAGTAAATATTATTCATTTTAAACATGTTTATATTATTTATATGGCTATAAAACAAAAAACAAAAAAAATATTTCTTGTTCTTCTCTCTTTTAACCAGGGTTAACCAGGGGGGTCGGCGCCCGAGCGCCCCTAGTGGCCAGCCGCCACTGGGGTCCGCACTCCCAACATGAACACCGTGCTCCAGGACGGTCATTCTGGAAAACACATCAGACAACATCATTGGACTTAACAATAACAATTGAATTATGCACAATATGTACAACAATGTATGTACAATAGACGCGCAGTGACGTCACTCATAGGCAGCGGGCCTATTAGGCCAGGGGGCCATGCCTACCCAAAATTTTATGCCGGGAATTTTGTATATATAATCGGAATCCCAGCCCGCCGATGCAGCAAACACCAGCGCACTATATCGAGTAAAATTTCAAAAAGGAAAATGGACATACAGTATTTTCCCAAGGCATATAAACAAAGTAATTCACAAGCTGCACCGGGCTGCCCCTGGGCATAACTACAGGGATCACCGGAGGCTATATGTTGCCCCATCTTGGCAAACAAGGACTAGCTCTCCAAGAGGACATGATGAAAATCAGAGTTCATCAAATCGTGAAAACTGTATGTAGTACATACTGGCTACTGTATGCACACCGTTTTCAAAACATGGTGAGATCTAAATCACAAATAACCATAAGTGCCATAAGACACAATCAAGCTCACCTGGATAAACAAAGAAACACCACTCTAACCATGTAGCTCACAGTGTAGGATGAATCTAAAATGGCCAACAATATATATCCCACACAGAGTGGCAAATGGCAAAACAGCGCCAACAGTATATATACCCCACACAGGGTTTGGTCCACGCAGGCCGGGCAGAGTTCTCAGTTCATGTCTGTACATGTCACATAAGTAGTGTCTGACACTTTTCTCTCCACTTTATAGGATCCTATATCCTCATTTTCCCCTGGACAGAAGCGAGGGCTTCCCTAGCCAACAAGGACGCACAGTGCTCCCTACTCTGGGAGACAAAATCAAACACACTTGAATTAGAAGAACCAGACAACATTTTCTCTTCGAGCATTGTTAATGGACCACGCACACCGTGACCAAACACTAGCTTTGCAGGGCTAAACACAATTAGACTCCTGTCTAGCATCCCTAATAACAAACAGAACAAATGGCACAGCCTCATCCCAACCACAACCTGCACCAACACAGTATTTGGCATATGGTAGACTGGTAGTGTTCTCTGTTCAGGAACAGAAAATGTAGCCACACATAAAATTCCCCATGGTGTGTAGAACTCTAGAGAATAACATGTTCGCAAATAGTTTGGACTATTGGAAATACTTCTTAAACTGTTTTGTGTTGCCCTTTAACACTTTGGGTGCCATGGGTTAAATTCATGATATACCATAGATTGCCAGCTCTATTTGTCTATGGAGAAGTACCCCTTCTTTGCATGGCTATAACTTTTTAAATTCTATTGCTACATTGCCATTATTAGGGCCCATTCAAAGTCCTATATGTATTGTTCATTGTGTAGCAACGTTAAACTTTTTCATTCACATATTCATAGTAAAGTATGGTCTAATGTATAAGAATGTTTCATCTCTTTCTGCAGCTTTCTCCAGAACGTGATCTATAGCCCCAAATGCATTATATTGATGATGAAATACAGTTTGATGGCAATCGGGGCGATATAAAAAATTTCAATTGGACGTACTTCTAGAATAATCTACGTATGATCTGATGATGACCGGATGGGCAGGGGATCGTTTATAATTCCGTGGGCAGCGTTATATCATTCATCTAGTGTGGGTCATATGTTCATCATAACAGTTTATATGGAACACGTTCAAAAATAACGCTGAATCTTACCGGATCTTCCTCGCGCCGTTGGACGATCAGCGTGGCGTAGACCGTTTTCGATTATGGGATGTTTATCCTGATGAACCATTTCCAGCTTGTATAATACTATATACGTCCAAATCATGTTGTTTATCGAGTTATTGGCAATGGATCGCTATATATTGTGACAAGCCTGAGTGCCGGGAGCCAAACCGAGTGCCCGGAAGTAATATGGCCGACCAGCACAACCTCCACAGCACTTCCTGTTTGGCGATTGCGCCGATCGGCCACCAGATGGCGCTCCTGAACCGCCAGAGAGCTCAGTGGGTCCTCCTGGTGGATCTCAGGCCAGCGGAGGGGAAATATGAATCCGATCACAGATTTTTGAAATATTGATATTAAAGACGCTGTAAAGCATCCTTCGGCGACTTGAGCATGGCCGGGAATGACGCTGTAAAGCATTTTCCGGCACCCAAAGTGTTAAGGGTCTACACGTGGATTACCGAATGTTGTGAAAAAAACAACAACAAACTTTACTTTGACAGGCCGCTCCACCGATACCGACCTGTCAACAGGAGACAACGAACTTCACTTTGACAGGCCGCTCCACCGATACCGACCTGTCAACAGGAGACAACAAACTGGAAACATTTCCTGGGAAAAAATAAAGAATAAAAAATCATCTCATCGCGCTTAACAGGACAGCAAACAGGGAAACAAAAATCAGCACATTTCCCTGGTACCATCACAGCGCCCATCTCCTTTCAAAATGGTGTCACAAAAATAACATCAACAGGACCCAAAATGGTGTCACTCAAATTAGAACTTTGGTAACGGCCGGAACAGTAATTTTTCTCAGAGGTATCGCCTCTGGGAAACGGGTGGAACCACACATGATTGTCAACATGTATTGATTTCCTGCTCTTGTTTTAGGCAGATGACAGAGACATGTTCAAAAGGTTCCCCCATGTCCGGAATGGAGCGCAGGGGAGCTGGATGCACCCCCTGATTTGGCGTCCCCACTATTACAAGTTTTAGCAATACCTAAATGGCCAGACCACACATGTTCATGTGCCAACAATTACACGTGATGTCTATATACCATTGGCAACACAATTTGACGCTTTGTATTCCAGTCTTCTCCACACCTCAAGTCTGCAACACCCAGTCTAGGTGTGCAACACCCCCGCCTCCATCACAAAGGTCTGTTTCCTACTAGCAGTAGCACTGGCCACTGCCGCAAAACAACTTGATAGGGAGGAATCACTTTGCTGAGCAGCAATCAATGCTTGACGAGTACGTCAGCAAATTTGGGAATTACCAGCTTCCCCTGAACGCTACTTACAGCAACCTTTTCCATCTCTCCAATAGATGGCCCCCTGTCCTCAGCGAGAGCCTCGCCACAGACAGAGTCACTCAACGTCAAAGCTTGAGTTCGCTTCCTCTCCTGTGCCCTGGTGACAGCACAAGTAGAAAAAACATTGGGGTGATTATTAATCAATTCATCACAACACAAGTCAGTCAATGGAGCGCTTTCAACCTCCAACACAGGGATCACACTCTCCCCAACAATATCGTTCCCCATGATAAACTCAACACCCTCCACAGGGAAATATGGGCGAACGGCGACAGGAAAACAACCTGTGATCAGATCGGACTGTACATGCACCTTATGCAACGGTGCGCGCATACACCCCATTCCAATACCTCTCACCATCGCACTAGACTGACAGTAAGAGTTTTCATTCAGCGGTAAGACATCAGCCAGGATGAATGACTGAGAACCTCCTGTATCACGGAGTATTCTCACCTTTTGTTGGTCACAGACGTCACCCGACAGTGACACACAACCATCAAACATAAAGGGTTTAAAACAGCTATTACTTTCTTTCTCCAGAGAGCTACTCTGGTCAGAACATGACACTGTACCAATCAACCCCACACCTTTTGGTTTCTGGGCTGACCCACTTTTCTCCTGTCGCTTCCTCAGCGTATGACATCCTTTTACCATATGGCCTGTCTTTTTATAATAATTACACACCACCGGTCTCTTAGACGGCGGTGAGCGTGGCTGGAGCGCTGACTCATGAGGAGTGAATGAGCCGCCTCCAACACATACATCAGGACGTACAGAAACATGTTTGTGACCATTCAAACTCATCTGCCAAAATCGCAGCCTGTCGGAGTGTTGACACCCTCTGCTCATTTAAATAGTTCACAATTCGGTCTGGCAGGTAGGCTTTGAACTGCTCAATAAGTACCAATTCACTCAATGATGCAAAGTCCTTTACCTCACCCGCAGAACACCACCAAGCAAAATTAAGCCTCTCCTCCCGGGAGAAATCAACATGGGACTGGGAAGGAGACTTACGGCGGTTGCGAAAATGCTGCCTGTATGCTTCTGGTACTAGTTCGTACACACGCAATACAGCGCTTTTCACACGCTCATAGTTCAAGCTGTCATCCACTGACAACGCGCTTCTTGTGCCTTCCCTGTGAGCCTGCATTGCAACATAATTGCCCACATGCCCACTGGCCAACACAGAGCCTGCATGATGCGTTCAAACACAGTAAAAAACAACTCCACTTCAGACTCATGAAAAAGGGGAACCAAGGACATATGCTGGCTAATATCAAAGGGTGCATGGGAGTCGGAAAGTACTGGAGAGGAAGTGGCGCTACGTCTAGCGTCACCACACTCCAACTCTAGTCGCCAATTGAAATTCCCTATCAGCCGCCTTCTCCTCTTTGTCCCTCTCTCTGTCCTGCCTGTCTCTCTCCTCCTTTCTCTCTTCCCAGTCTCTCTCCTCCTTCCTCTCTTCTCTATCCTCCCTGCGCAAAGCCGCCCTCTCCTCTAGACAGGCTAAATGCAGCTCAGCGCCCAGTGCGCTCAACTCACCAGCAGAAGTAACACTAGTATGTTCTGAACCTAGTGCAGAGTCAACACCATCAAGATCCGACACACCAACATCCTGATCACAAACCTCCATAGTTCTACTCTCTACCACAGAATACAGTTATGAAAGAAAGTACACTCCCGTAGCAACACACAATACTACCCAACAAATCAGACTTCAATAAGTCCTACAAAATAGCCACTCACCTATAGTACTCAATAATGTCCCTGTGCAACACTTAACAGCCACATTCTGCAGTATGACAACCTAACCAATTCGATTTAATATCCACATCTAACATTCATGAAAATAATAAATGTTAGTTCTAACCACCTGACTAGGATCACCTGGGTAACACTAACTACCCCGACTAAACTACTCCCCTCGCGGGATGAGGACTACACATATCTTCAGTCGCTTACCGATTTCATTGCACGCTCCACCGGAATAGACAACGTGTGCCCCCCTCCCCCTAACCAAGCAGGTGATCCACCCTTTACCTATGTGGAAAAAAATTGAATGGTTAAGAGCATAACTTACAAAAACGGTTTACAACAGTCAAGTGTGCAGCACGGAAATATGGATATATAATAATATAACTTACCAAATGAAAAGACGCAACCTACCTGACATGCTCCAATCGACAAGTCCACATGTCACATAACAACAAGGAACTATACAATTGTGCAAACTAGCGAGCCCCCATGTCATGTACAAAGGTCTGATGACCACATAGAACAGAAACTGGAGCAGGCTGCACATGAACAAAAAACAGCCCCTCTCAGTAGATTCTTTTAAAGCACAGTCCCGGGCAGGTAGGAAACAACACAAATGCGCTTTCAAAAGGTAAATGATATTTATTATCTGTGGCAGGGATTCAAACCTCCACATGCAATATGTATATATAAAGAAGGGAAAAAACAACCCACAAACAATTAACAAACAGGGAGAAGGGTAAGGGGAGAACAAACAAGTAATATAGGTAAAACACAAGTGTTGGCAAGGGCCAACACAGTATAAAGTTCCCTTGGGGAAACAGTGGCAAAAATGGCCTAAAAGCCAACAATATGTATATAGATAGCAATCCCTTAACAGGGAAGAAAATAGGCACAAAGGCCAACTACATATACAAACCCACACAAAGTGGAAACAAAGGGCAGTATAAATATATATGTGAAGATACACTTAAGAGTGGTAAACGGCACAGAGGCCAACAATATATATAAAGCCACACAAAGTGGAAACAAAGGGCAGTATAATATATATGTAAAGCACACCAGCAATACAATACAGTGATGCTACAGTACCAAAAACAACAGTGTGAACCAAATGGACTTACCACCTAACAGTGGAAGTGGAACACACAAAGGCCAACACAATATACAATTGTCCACACTGTCACATAACAATGTCACAAGACAATATATAATATAAGCTGGAACGGGCTGTATGTGAAAACCAGCCCGTCCAGTAGTGCTTTAAGCAAGGTCCCGAGCAGGTAATAAAGTGAACACAAGACGTTGATCCAAAATAGTAAATTATATTTATTACACAGGGTAGGGCTTTAAACCTCCTCTGATTTATGATGCAACAAAGGGAAAAGACAACCCACAAACATGTAACAAATAGGGAAAAAGGTAATTGGAGAACAGACAAAGTGAGATATACTAAATAAGCGCCCACAGACACTCAAGGTACCAGAGGTACAATTCCACACTCAGTGGAAAATAGGCCTAAAGCCAACAAGAGAAAAGTGGCGCAGAGGGCACTGATCTCTATATATATATATACCTAGTACTCACGAAGCAGTAGACAAGCACAGTATCGTTCCACAATGGTCAATAAATGGCAACCTCACGAAACTCTGATCAGTAGCACTGACAGAGTGAGGCGCCCCGATGTGTGTCATCTCCACTCTATTAACCACCCATCTCCACTGCCTGTTCCAAGGTGCACCAATCAGATGCAACCAATCCAATCAGGGAGATGAGTGGCATCTGTGAATAGAAACAGCAATTAAGAGATGACAACACCACACATAACAGACAACACAAATAATATACTAACCTGATGTTCAGATGGTGTCATAAATACAGGAATAATGATAATGCCCAACCCACGTACGTCACACCTCCCCCCATAAGAGCGAACCTGTAGGGTGAGCAAAACATTATTACTTATTACCCAACATGAGGTTAGTACACACACTAGGGAGAACAGAAACAACAACAAAAAAAATCTCCTCCCACAATCACCCACCAAATGGGCACACCAGCACCACACAGGCCCAGACAACATAACAATTGTCTCATGCACACGTACAACACTACGCACAACAATGCATGTATGCAAAATAGACGCGCAGTGACGTCAGTGAAAACTGCATGTAGCACACACCGGCTACCGTATGCAAACCGTTCTCAAAATGTGGTGAGATCTAACTCACAAATAACCATGTCAAACGCACATGGTCAGCTACACACCCAGCCTCCACCGCTTTAGAGCGATCAATTGCTCGGGCGACACTGCTTGACGAATGTAAAATTCAGGTGGTAGTGATACGTCTTCCATCATCATCTCTCCAATAGATGGTTCGGGAATTACCAGCTTCCCCTGAACGCTACATACAGCAACCTCTTCCATCTCTCCAACATATGGCCCCCTGTCCTCGGCGAGAGCCTCGCCACCGACAGAGTCACTCAACGTCAAAACTTGAGTTTGCTTCCCGTCCTGTGCCTTGGTGACAACACAAGCAGAAAACACATTGGGGTGATTATCAATCAATTCATCACAACACAAGTCAGTCAATGGAGCCTTTTCAACCTCCACTACAGGGATCACACTCTCCCCAGCGAACTTGTTCCCCACGACAAAATCAACCCCCACACCTTTTGGTTTCTGGACTGACTTTCTTTTGTCCTGTCGCTTCCTCAGCGTACGACATCCTTTTACGACATGGCCTGTCTTTTTACAATAATTGCACACCACCGGTCTCCTAGACGGCGGCGAGCGTGGTGGGGATGCTGACTCAATCAACGCATCGCACAGAAACTCAGACACCGGGGCGGCCACCATCTCCAGAAATGGAATTACTTTCCCCCCAGCTATATCATTCCCCATGATAAAATCAATTCCGGCTACCGGAAAAGAGGAACGAACCGCCACGGGAAAACAACCTGTGACTAGTTTTGACCTCACATGTATCATATGTAACGGAGCGGGTGTGTAGCCCATTTCTATCCCGCACACAATAGCACTTGATTTACAAGACGACTCCACATTTAACGGCAATACATCCGCCAGCATAAAGGACTGTGAACCACCTGTATCACGAAGGATCCTCACCTCGCGCTGGTCACAGACTTTACCCGACAGTGACACAAAACCAGAAGACATAAAAGGATCAAAACAACTGTCTGGTTTCTCCCGCCCAGGGCGTGAGACAGTGCTAATCAACCCCACCACCTTTGGTTCCTGAGCTGGCCTGTCAGTATTTTGCCGATCGCGCACAAATGCATAACAGTCCGCCACCAAATGACCTGGCTTCTTACAATAATTACAATGTCTCTTTTCAGACGGAGGCGAGCGTGGCCGATACGCATGCTCGCCATTTCCCCGAAATGGTAATTCCCGAGAGGGAAACGCACCGTTTTTAACACACACAGTATCGTTACGCACGGAAGCATGTTTGTGCGTCAACGCCAATTCATCCGACAAAACAGCAGCGTCTTGGAGAGTAGACACTTTCTGTTCATTCAGATACAGTTCGGTTCGTTCGGGCATACAGAGTTTAAATTGTTCCATGAGTACTAACTCGCTCATGGCTGCAAGATCCTGCACCTTACTCGCCGCGCACCATCGTTCAAAAAGATTCCTCTGTTCACGGGAGAAATCTGTATTTGTTTGAGAAGGGGATTTTCTGAGTGAGCGAAAACGCTGTCTATATGCTTCGGGAACCAACTCATACACACGTAAAACAGCATTCTTCACCCGCTCATAATTTTGACTGTCAGCCATAGTTAATGACGCTACCGCTGCACTGGCTTTGCCAGTGAGCCTGGTCTGAAGTAAAATTACCCACATATCCTCCGGCCAATGCAGAGCCTGTGCAATCCGCTCAAAAGCAGAAAAATAAGCCTCTACTTCTGATTCTCGGAACATGGGTACCAGATTAACGTGCTGGCCGATATTAAAGCGAGCCGGGGAAACCCCAGCTGGAGAGGAGGTAGCACTACCAGCTCCAGCTTCCAACCTCAGCCTCTCTATGGCCAGTTGGAGTTCCCTGTCCTTCTCTCTCTCCTTTTCTCGCTCTTCCCCGTCTTTCTCCCTCTCCTCTCTGTCTCGTACAGCCGCTTTGTCCTCTCTGTCTCGTACAGCTGCTCTCTCTTCTCTGTCTCGTACAGCTGCTCTGTCCTCTCTCTCTTTATCTTCCCTGTCTCGCTCCTCCCTGCGCAAAAGCGCTCTCTCCTCCATCTGGAGACGGGCAAAACGTAGACTAGAGCGCGTATGGCCAGAAGACGTGGATTCTTTATTAGAATCCCCCACGCCCTCACTTTCAGCTCTGTGAGTACTACCATTCTTCCTAATAGCACCACCCTCCGGGTTAAGATCACGCAAGGGAGAGTCAACCCATTCGCCAGTGTTTTCAACCTCCTGGTCACTATGACTCACTACTCCCCGAGCCGTGCTGAACACCTGTTGCTCCACTAACCCCGCTATTACAGCCGCCTTCATATCAGCCTTGGACTGGGAACTTTGCACGGTTATATTATAATGCTTAGCAATAAGGCATAATTCCGCCTTAGTGCAACCTTCCACCTGATCCTCTGTTGGATCCGCCACGAAGACTTCAAAAACAAACGCCGACGCAGCCATAATATGTCTTTATGCGTGACTATGATACACCAACAAAAATATATATATAACGTCCTCACTTAGTTAACCATGACCGTGCGCAATAATAATAGACACATTCTGCTTTTATACCTCTTAACCAAAACAATCCAACTGACCACATCTACCAAATGAAAACAATAACAAATGTTCCTAACCAC
This sequence comes from Notolepis coatsorum, assembly GCF_963971535.1. Taxonomy (NCBI): domain Eukaryota; kingdom Metazoa; phylum Chordata; class Actinopteri; order Aulopiformes; family Paralepididae; genus Notolepis; species Notolepis coatsorum. The sequence goes on from NC_140165.1 coordinate 203,453,480, forward strand.
TCAACTAGGAGTCACCTGTGTCACTCTAGCCTATCCCAGCTAAACTACTCCCCTACCGGGATGAAGGCTACACATATCTTCAGTCGCTTACCGATTTCATTGCGCGCTCCACCGGAATCACGACTCGTGCCCCCCACCCTCTAGCCAAGCAGGTGACCCCCCCTGTTACCTATGTGGTAGAAAAAAGAGATCTGGTTAAGAGCATTCACGAATGGTTAATTATTATACCAAAAACACAGCATGGATACAGAAATACCAATAAACAACAACGCCACTTTACCTGATACCATCAGCCCCTATGTCAAACGTACACAGCAGACCGGCATTGAGCCCCCATGTCACAAGAACATGAAAGACCGGAAATGAGCCCCCATGTCACATAACAATGTCACAAGACAATATATAATATAAGCTGGAACGGGCTGTATGTGAAAACCAGCCCGTCCAGTAGTGCTTTAAGCAAGGTCCCGAGCAGGTAATAAAGTGAACACAAGACGTTGATCCAAAATAGTAAATTATATTTATTACACAGGGTAGGGCTTTAAACCTCCTCTGATTTATGATGCAACAAAGGGAAAAGACAACCCACAAACATGTAACAAATAGGGAAAAAGGTAATTGGAGAACAGACAAAGTGAGATATACTAAATAAGCGCCCACAGACACTCAAAGGTACCAGAGGTACAATTCCACACTCAGTGGAAAATAGGCCTAAAGCCAACAAGAAAAAAGTGGCGCAGAGGGCACTGATCTCTATATATATATATACCTAGTACTTAGTCCACACGAAGCAGTAGACAAGCACAGTATCGTTCCACAATGGTCAATAAATGGCAACCTCACGAAACTCTGATCAGTAGCACTGACAGAGTGAGGCGCCCCGATGTGTGTCATCTCCACTCTATTAACCACCCATCTCCACTGCCTGTTCCAAGGTGCACCAATCAGATGCAACCAATCCAATCAGGGAGATGAGTGGCATCTGTGAATAGAAACAGCAATTAGGAGATGACACAACACCACACATAACAGACAACACAAATAATATACTAACCTGATGTTCAGATGGTGTCATAAATACAGGAATAATGATAATGCCCAACCCACGTACCCATGTACGTCACACACACACAGTGGTAAATGGAAAAACAGTGGCAACCTCCAACACCCTGGTCACTGGTAACTGACACAGAGAGGCGCCAGGATGTGTGTGTGCTGTCAGGTATTTGTCCACCCGTCCCTCTTGAGGTGATTGCCATCAGCTGTCATTCATTAGGCAATCAGCACTCTTCAGTGTAGGGACGGGCGGCACCTGACAGAGAAAGAGAAAGGGACAGCATTAGCTATCATGGCACACACACACACACACATCACATACAAAACATAACACATTTACATATACTAACCTGATGTTCAGATGGTGTCATAAATACAGTAATAATGGTAATGACCAACCCACGTACGTCACAAACATGAAAATCAGTGCATCGTCGACTCCTACAATCTTCCTATATGCAAATTGCAACAGGGCTAAATAAGGTGCCATCTGCTCCCTGAGGTGGCCCAGCACAACCCATTCAAAACATTTCATGATGTGACATGTCAGAGCAATAGGTAGGGACGGGTACCGAATTCGGTACTTTTGAGGTACCGAACCGAAACACGTCGGTACTACCGAGTATCGAATCAAGTGAGAAACCGGAAAAAAAATAAAAGAATTAATAAAAAAAAAAATGTATTATAATTATTTTTTTACTTTTTTCTTTTTTTTTTAACTTTTTTCTTTTCATGTCAACGTTCACACGCACAATATATGCTTACCTATGATTTGACTTGATTCAACAACAAAGCAGTCGGAGCAATGACAAGCCGAAAACTGTCGAAATTGTAGTTATTTGATGTTTGGATTTTTTTTTTTACGACTGATGTAGGTAAATTAAATTTCTTGAGACTAAAGTACCGAAAAAAGGTACCGTTGGGTACCGGTATCGATTCACAGGTACCGGTACAAATGTGAAAGGTACCCATCCCTAGCAATAGGTCTCAGGTTAGTGAGGCTATTACGCACATTGTTCTTTTTAGGAATAGGGACAAGACATGATGTTAACCACATTAAAGGAAGAGCAGATGCAGACAAAGATAGAGAAAAAAGAGAATGAAAAACATGGCACAACTGGTCAGCACAGACCTTGAGGGTGCGTGGATAAATACCATCAGGCCCGGGGCCCTTTATGCGCTTAATTACTCCTGACAAACCTCTTCAATAGAGATGACAATAGGGGGACAACTGTCCACAGGACTAGGCTGAGCCAGAGAGGAGAGGAGACTCTCCTGCTCAGCAGAAAAATCTAATTTATCAAACCTAGCAAAGAACTGGTTTGCATGATTAACATCAATCTCAGGGCCCAGACAACTGGAATTGTTGGTCCAATCAGTGATTGATTTAATGCCTTTCCAAAGGCCCCTGGTATTGGTCATTTGTCGTTCTACCCCATCTTTATATTTAAGTTTTGCTTGTTTTATTTTAGCTTTCAGCTCCTTTTGAGCATGTTTAACACTTTAATCGCCATGGGTTAAATTCATAATTTACCATCCCTCGCCAGCTCTATTTGTCTATGGAGAAGTTCCCCTTCTTTGCAGGGCTATAACTTTTTAAATTCTATTGCTAAATTGCCATTATTATGGCCCATTCAATGTCCTATATGTATTGTTCAGGGTGTAGCAACGTTAAACTTTTTCATTCACATATTCATACTAAAATATGGTCTAAAGTATAAGTATGTTTTTATCGTTTTCTGCAGCTTTCTTCAGAACGTGATTTATAGCCCTAAATGCATTATATTGATGATCAAATACAGTTTGGTAGGAATCTGTGCGAGATAAAAAATTTCAACTGGACGTGGTTCTAGAAGTTTCTACGCATCATCTGATGATGACCGGATGGGCGGGGGATCGTTTATAATTCCGTGGGCAGCGTTAGATGATTCATCCAGAGTGGGTCATATGTTCATCATAGCAGTTTATAATATACACGTTAGAATATAATGCTGAATCTTACCGTGGCTTCCTCGCGCCGCTGGCAGATGAGCGTGGAACAGAATTTTTTCTATTATGGGATGGAGAAATGCCCGATCCATTTCCAGGTTGTATAATAGTATATACGTCCAAATCATGTTTTTTCGAGTTATTTGCACCGATCAATGTTCACTGTGTCAATACGGAGTCTCTCTAATGATAGCGAGTGCCCGGACCACATATGGATGAGCACTACCGGTTCAAAGGTTAATTTCCGGTTGGCGATCTGCCGATCGGCCACCAGATGGCGCTCTTGAACCGCTAGAGAGTTGAGTGGAGCTTTGCAGTGTGTCTCAGGGCTCCGGAAAGGAAATATGATTTCGATGACAGATTTTTGAAATATTGACATCAAAGACGAGTCTTCGGCAGAATGAGCATGGCTAGGAATGACGTGTAAACTCGTCCACGGCGATCATAGTGTTAATCATATCTCTATCACCCGTGAAAAATGCCCTCTTCTTTTGGTTAATTGCAGCTTTCACCTCCCTGGACATCCAAGGTTTATCATTGGGGAACGTTTTAATTGTTTTACAGGGGATGGCACCATCAACACAAAACTGTATGTAGGCGGTGACTCCGTCAGCTTTAGGTCGAGATCATCGTCGTCTAAAAATATAGACCAGTCAGTACATTCAAAGCTCCCTTGTAATTTATCACAAGCGTCATCAGACCACACACGCACAGTTTTCGACTTGATAGGCTGTCTCTGGATAACAGGAGAATAGCTAGGCATCACAGATAACAGATTATGATCAGATTGTCCAAGAGGGGGGAGCCGCTTCGTAATGTAGCTCTTCTTAACACTTTGTGTGCCAGCAAGGGGTGTGCTATTTATCGCTTGTATGCCACCACTCTAGTCAATGAGAGGGCGAGCACATTTGCGAATGCATAAACTATATAAAATTAATATCTAATACGCCCCTTGCTTATCAATGATTTGCTTGCAGTCAACATATACGAAACAGGTTGTTTTTTCATCAGTACATTTCCGTTTTATACCGTTTGGAATATGAGTATAGTTTAAGATTTCTAGTGATTCCAGACAAATCCGTGAAAATAGCCATTTACTGGAATACACAAAACACGTTGTAATTTTTCTGACTATTTATGAATCGTTTTCAAATAAATGCTAGATTATTGATAGTATATGTGTACTTATGCGCGCTAGAGAAGCGGGCTGAAAAATCGATTATCCATGACCTGGTCAGCGCTAACGTCATACACGCACACACAGCCACACACGTTGTGAAATATGTGAAAAAAACATCCGATTACCCCAAAACTGGTCAAATAGATTCCTTACCTCAGATCAGATGTTCTGCAAAAAGATTATTCCAATTCCTGATCGCCATTCCAAATATCGATCGCGTTTATTGATCCAACGATCCAACCTCGAAACACATAATCCACGCTGTTTCCAGTACCCTCAATGAATGCAATAGTCTCAGGTTACATGCTGAGTAAAATGTGGAATCCGGAGTTTTTTTTTCTCATGCATTTCCATTGAGTCCATTCCAATGGGTGCAATACCATCCGGGAGACGATAGGGGGCGGTATTTGCCCTTTGAGCTCAGAGGCTGGATGGATGAAAAATTTATGGACATCGCTAATCAAATAAATAACGATTAAATAACGAGATTTCTCGTTGTTGGCACGCAACGCTTGACGGCCAACAACAAGATTTCTCGTCGTTGGCACACAATGTGTTAACGTTCGTGTAGAACAAATCGAGTGTTCTGTCACCCCGCGTAGGGCACTTAACAAACTGCTTGAAGGACGTCAGAGTGGAGGACAATGTACAGTTATTCAAATCTCCGTTTATTATCACAAGCGTATCAGGCGAGGCTCGCTGCAGGTCATGTGTGACTCGGGATATTGACTCGGTAGCAAGCTTCGTGTTGGCAGTTGGAGGGATGTAAACCACCAGCACAATAACATGACTGATCTTTCTCGGGAGATAATACGGGCGGCAACTCACCACAAGCAGCTCAATGTTCGGATCACAGGCTCTCTCCTTCACCGTGACATGGGAAGGATGACACCACTGGTCATTAGAGTACAAGCAAATGCCCCCACTTTGTTTCTTGCCGGTCCTTTCAAAGTCTCTGTCCATCCGATGTAACGAGAAGCCATCCATTTTCACATGGGATTCAGGAATTTGATCCGAAAGCCAGCTCTCTGTGAAGCACAGCAGGCTGGACTGTCGGTATAAGCGATCAAACTTGATAAGAGCTGACATCTACATTTACATTGTCATTTAGCTGACGCTTTTATCCAAAGCAACTTACAAGTTCTGTACGACAAGTCATCAGGAAGGGCACAACTCTATCAGCTGAGTAACAATGTTCATCAAAGTGTTGAGTGCTATAGTGTAGGTTAGTTTATTAGGACAAGTGCATGACAGTAAGGTTAGTTAGGGTTAGATATATATATATTTTTTTATTTATTCAGATAATGGTTGAAGAATGGCGTCTTTAGTCGACTGCGAAAAATTGGACGGGTTTCGGCTGTCCTAACTGCGGTGGGTAGTTCATTGTGGGGCAAGGACTGAGAATAGGCGACTTCTCTTTGATGACCCTCCCGGAGCTTGGATAGGAGCTGGGTCTGAGGCGGCCAGAAGATGCAGACCGTAGGGGTCTTGAGGGTGTGTAGTTAGAGACCATTGTCCTGTCTGCTATTGGGCTCTACCACCACCACCACCCCAGACCGTAACATTCTTGCCATGATGGGTTCAGATGAATGTAGTGAAGTAAAAAGTACAATGTTTACTTTGAAATGTAGTGTAGTAAGTACAAGTACCTCACAATTGTACTTAAGTACAGTGCTTGAGTTCAAATACTTTGTTACTTTTCACCACTGCGTTTGAAAGTGGGTGAAAGTGGAGAACATCCGCAGCTCCTTCTCCCAACCCCCACCCATTCCAAATGCTGAATCGAGAACCTCATCCTTCACTCTGTCATCTTTCTCTCCCATTACAGAAGCAGAGACCCTGACACTGGTAACGTCGAACCGTCCGACTACTTGCCAGCTGGACCAGCTACCCTCCCCACTCCTCCAGACCATAGCACCAGACATCCTCCCATTCCTAACTGCAACCATCAACTCCTCACTCAACTCGGGGGTGGTCCCCACCTCCCTAAAACAAGCCAGAGTCACGCCGCTCATAAAAAAAAACCAACCCTGAACCCTACCGTCATAGGCAACTACCGTCCTGTCTCTCTTCTCTCCTTCCTTTCTAAAACACTTGAACGTGCTGTATCCAACCAACTTACTGCTCATCTCTTACAGAATGACCTCCTATACCCTAATCAGTCAGGCTTCAGGACTGGTCACTCCACAGAGACAGCCCTCATTGCGGTCACAGAGGCACTTCACTTAGCAAAAGCGAAAGGCCTCTCCTCTGTCCTGATTCTCCTAGATCTATCTGCAGCCTTCGACACAGTCAACCACCAGATCCTCCTTGCGGCCCTCGCAGGAATGGGAGTGGCTGGCTCTGCGCTAACATGGCTGTCATCATTAGGGATGGGTACCTTTCACATTTGAACCAATACCGGTACCTGTGAATCGATAACGGTACCCAGCGGTACCTTTTTTCGGTACTTTAGTCTCAAGAAATTTAATTTACCTATACCTCAGTCGTAAAAAAAAAAAAAAAAAAAAATCCAGACTTCCGGTTACGCTACAACATGTAGCACACGCATTTTGCAATTGCTCCGCTCCCACTAACGCTAATTTCGTTTAAAAACATTATTTGGACAGTAAAGAAAGAGAATAGACCACATCGTATGTATTGTTAAGACCCTCTACTAACCATATCAAAAGACAATATGGTTAAAGGTGGAAAGAAGGCAGAGAAAATAACTACGGCAACTTCAACGGCGCAGGACGTAAAAAAACGAGAAAGACGCGTCCTAACCGTCGCTGGTTCTGAGCCGACGGCGACAAGCTCCGAGGAGGAGAAGGAAGAGGACAACTTACCGGGATCATCGATTACGGTCCCCGAAAGAGAGTCAATAGAGACCAACATAAAAGAAGGTACAGATTCAAGCTCCGTGAAAGGGAGAGCAGCCAGATTTATGGATTCCAACGTCACTGCATCTATCTACCATATGCCGTCAACTGAAGAAAGCAGAAATCCACCCGATTTCAACACACTGTCTAACCTGATGGTAGAACAGTCTAACCTGATGAAAGAACAGTTAGAACAGTCTAACCTGATGAAAGAACAGATGGTAGAACAGTCTAACCTGCAGATTACACACATCAAGGCGCTCGAGGCAAACGTCGAGGCTAAATTCGATCGCATCGAGGCTAAATTCGATCGCATCGATGAGAAATTAGAAGAAGTCAAGAAAGCGATCGATGCACAGTCAAAGCGAATCACGACAGTGGAGATTTCGGTGACAGAAAACACAAAAGCAGTCAAGGCGAACGAAGGTATCATGACAGAGATGGGAGAAGAGATGGAAAAAGTGAAAGATGAATACCGGAGGGAAATAAAATTGCTTAAAAACGAAGTGATGGAGAGGCAACTAGAAACCCATCGTTACCACAGGCGGAATAACATCCGCATTGTGGGGCTTGATGAATCAGTGAACTGCGATGACATCAACTTTCCAAAAGAGTTATCAACGATTTTGGAAAACTCCGATCCAAACAAAGTGCCAGAAGTGGAACAAGTTTACAGAATTGGTTCCCAGGGGCAAAATATCAACGGGCCGAGAGTCATCATTGTCACTCTGCGGAAAACTACAACAAGGGATGAAATCATCAAATATGCTCGCAACCAACGTGGGAAGCTGAAGTATGGTGATAAACCAATATTTATCTACGAAGATTTGAGCAGAGAGGCCATCATCCGACGTCAACCATACAAAGATGTGATGCAAAAGCTGTACATAGCCGGCCACAAGCCAAGGCTAGCATATCCGGCGCTGTTATCATTCTTGGACAATAACGGCCGCAGGTCAGGTCCATTTACACCCTTTGATGCTGAGGATTTCCTGAATCAAAATGCAGCAAATAACCCAAAGCATGACGAAAATGCCGGAATCAGTTAAGCCTCTCTCTAAATATATACCAGTGTTGGAATGACTTTATTGTGTTCATCAATGAGGTCATTCCACCAGTGTTGGAATGATGTTGTGTTCATCAAAGTAGCAAACGATATGCAAGTCGTCTATAACAAAGTGTACTGTGTATAATACGATTCATAATACATTATAATTTCAGTCTCTGGTCTCTGAGGGGACAAATAAATATCAATGCAAAAAGATCTATCTGGAATATTCTGGGTTTATCGCTCAAATGCCCTGGGTCTCTTAGATCATTCTGGAATGTAAAATAGTCTAGGCACTAGTATATTCTACAACCTTCTAGAATATAAGGCACCATGACAACGAAGCATACAACTCTAACAATAACATTCGGTGTGCATACACATAGCAGATAATAAATTAAATGAAGTGCAATCAGCCCTTAATAATACTTTAAAATTATCCACACATAAACGTATGAGCACAGCAAGGTTATTCTAACAATTTAAGTAATCACTCCATTAAAGGCACATTGAAGCGCTAAAAGGCGCTGCTTTTCTATCTTATCTAATCAGTTAAATCGGTTCTAGTGGCTTCTCCACGTTGATAATTATTTATCTCTTATTCCTTATCTATATCTTTCCATTGATTTTTATTTTATAAAATTTTGTCTTCTCATTACTCTATATTTTTTAAATATAATTTAACTTACATTGTTCTTTTCCAATGTTCTTCACATTAAGGTGTCAATATTACTATATATTTTTTAAATATATTGTAACTTACATTATTCTTTTCCAATGTTCTTCACATTAAGGTGTCAATATTGATCTACAATCTTTTCCTTTTTTTTTCCCCCACACGTTGGTGGAGGGTTCAAAGGAATATGTCGATAAAGGTTTATTCTCTTTTTATTTTATTTTTTATTTTTATCTTTAGGTTATTTATCACAATACTTCATTACAGTAAGGGAAGGTGCAAGACCAAAAGCGACATTCTATTGCAATAGAATGGAAATGTTAGATCCTATGGCAATGAGCATAGGAAAATTAGGATTACAATGCTCAGGTTGGGCAATCCGGTGGACCATGGGAGAAAGTCAATCGCGGAGGATGTGTTCTTGGAACACAGGCATGTTCGACTTTCTGGGAGAGGGGAAAATAGGGGATTTTTATTTGTATATATATATGTTTTTAAGCTCAGCTCTCAACGGGACCTCATTAATTGGATGTGCATCTATTGTAGCTTCATACTCCAGAAACATTACCAAAAACTACACGAAAACATGCATAGACTATGGCTAGTTTGAATATAATGGTATGGAACACCGGTGGGATAAACAAACAACACAAGCGCAAAAGCGTGCTTACACTGATGAAAAAAGAACATGTGGACGTGGCACTATTAAGCGAAACGCACATTTTAGAGGGAGACATAAATACGTTAGCGGATAACATATACCATAATATTGGTCACTCTTCTTTTGCTACGAGAACTAGAGGGGTAGCCATAGTCGTCAGACGCAAATTAAATATCGAATTGAAAGGGGTATGGTCGGATGCTGAGGGGCGCATAACTATAGCTAGGATTATACACAATAACAGGAAAATTGCATTGGCAGCGGTATATGCCCCGAATTTGTACGAAGTGGGTTTCTTCACTTCACTAACAGGAGAAATGTTAAACCATCCCGAGTACTCATATATAATAGGTGCGGATTTTAATGCCATTTGGAACCCAAGGATGGACAAAACTTACCTTTCCTTCTCCAGCGAACAAAAGAATTCATCTAAAGCATTAAAAGATTGGTCGAAATCAACAGGAGTAACTGATTTATGGCGTTCACTTAACCCCATGACCCGCAAGTACTCCTGTCGTTCGGCGAGACACAACACACTATCCAGAATTGATTACGTCTTTGCATCCCCGAGAATATTTGATAAATACGAAGTGGAAATGACACCCAATGCGCTATCAGATCACTGCTACTTAATCCTGAAAGCAACATTTGGTACACTATCTACCCGGGCCCCAAGATGGCGTTTTAATTCGATGCTGCTTAACAACAAGGAATTCATTACACAAATTAAAGAAGCTCTCACAGTATTCCTACAAGATAATGCTAACTCGGTGCAAGATCCCAGAATATTATGGATGTCGGTAAAGAATATGATCAAGGATTTCTCGGATAGATTTACCTCCATATTGCGCAAAAATCAAAACACAAAACTGTCTGAAATGGAAACGCTTTACTCAACGCTTTTTAATTCTTTAAAATACAACAACTCTACTAGACTAGATAACCAAGTTAACATTCTAAAGACAGAGATCAAAGCAATGTACAGACAAAAATCGGAATTGCAAATACGCAGCACTAGACAACAGCAGTACTTCCAAGGTTCTAAACCTAGTCACCTATTAGCCATGCGACTAAGAATTAATGCAAAATTTGCAGATATAACCGCCATTAGGAAACAACAAGCTCTAGTAACAGAACCCAAAATAATAAACGATACATTCAAAGAATTCTACTCCGATTTATATAACTCAGAAACGACCTTTGATCAAGACAAATTAGACACATATCTTAATCAAATTACTCTCCCTAAACTTACGGATGAAGACGCTAAACAGTTAGAAGTACCGATCACATTAGAAGAACTCAAGAAGGCCATATCCGGAATGAAAAACGGCAAAGCTCCGGGAATTGACGGTATCCCATCAGAAATGTACATTTCTTGCTGGGACATATTTGGACCCTTATTACTAAATATGATCTTATACTCAGTCAAAGAGGGAAGCTTCATTGAACACCAAAATACCGCACTCATTTCAGTTCTTCACAAAAAAGACAAAGACCCCACTGAATGCGGTAGTTACCGTCCTTTAAGCCTCCTCGGAACCGATGTCAAACTGTACTCTAAGATATTAGCCATCAGATTGCAAAAGCATATGACGTCTTTAGTTCATACGGACCAAACAGGCTTCATAAAAGGTCGCCTGATCAATGATAACATAAGGCGAATACTGCACGTACTAGATACAGACAAAGAGGACATCACACCTAAGGCGATACTATCCCTGGATGCTATGAAAGCATTTGACAGGTTGGAATGGTCGTTTCTATGGGCAGTATTGGAAAGGATGGGGTTAGGAAAAGGTTTCATTGATATGATTAAAGTACTATACAAGGACCCATCGGCCAGGATTACAACAGGCACATTCATCTCCGATATCTTTCCGGTATCGCGCTCAGCCAGACAAGGTTGCCCTCTTAGTCCCGGACTATTCAATCTATCATTAGAACCTTTAGCACAATTTATAAGACAATCCCAACACATAGAACCAATAGTAATCAAGGGCACACATCATAAAATTAGTTTATATGCGGACGACGTAATATTGTTCATGCAAAACCCCAACAACACATTGCCGCTTATACTCAAGTTGATAGAGAACTTTGGTGATTTATCGGGATTTAAAATAAATTGGCCTAAGTCGGCTTTTCTTCCTCTTAACACCAGTGCAAAAAAAGAGACAACCCTCCCAGGTGCGATACCCATGGTCAAACATTTCAGATGCTTGGGTGTGGAAATATTTCCCACCATAAGACAAACGGTGAAGCACAATTACACAAAAATACAGAACAAAATCAAGGACGACCTGGACAGGTGGGCAAAACTTAAAAACTCAGTACAGGCAAGGGTATCAATAGTTAAGATGGATGTATTACCATGAATCAATTTCTTCAGCTCAATGCTTCCGTTACCTCCTCCAGAGGGCTACTGGAAAAGATTACAAACCTCCACATACAAATTTATTTGGAATAACAAACCACCTCGCATAAAAAGATCCACCGCACAGAGAAGTAAAGCAGACGGTGGCATGGCAGTCCCAGATTTTTTACAATATTTTAATGCCTTCACATTAAGACCATTGAAGAAGATATGGTTTGACCCCGAGGCGTTGGTATCTTGGAGAAAATTAGAAGAAAACATAGTAGCCCCACAGAGATTGAAAGACATAGCATACACTAAACTTTCAATCAAGCATTGTGAGCGAGAATTTGGCCCAATAATAACCCATGCAATCAGGACATGGCGGGAAACACAAAGGAAATTTCCTAACCATCAAGTATGGCATAATCACACTCCCATATTCAATAACAATGCTCTCTTAATGGGAAAACGACCTATAAGATTCCCTGTATGGGAAGAAAGAGGCATACACTCATTAGGGGATATTTTTAATAACAAGGGCCTCTGTAGTTATGTCGAAATATGCATAAAGTTTAACCTCACCGAGTCCACATGGCTTTTTTACATACAGTTACGACTTTGTATGAGATCTCACGGTGTTCCATTACACATACCAATTGAACACCACAGATACCACAAATTTTTCTATGAAAGAGATACATTGGGAGGTTTTGTATCAGGTTTTTATTATCAATTACTAACGTCCTCGTACGAAACCCTTCAACTAGACAATGTCTGGAGGAGGGATATACCAGACCTGGAAAATGACTTTGATTGGCAAGGAGCCTGGGCAAATGTCCGACTTACATCAAGGAACCCGGATCATCAACAAATCAATCTGAACTATATTCACAGGACATACTTGACTCCTATAAGGCTGTGCAAAATGGGGCTTATACAAGACTCCAAATGCTCCCAATGTACAAATGGGGACGAAGGAACATTTATGCACATGTATTGGGACTGCCCACCAGTTAAGGCATTCTGGAAAGATGTGTCCCAACAATTATCAATACTCGTATTTTGGAATATACCTGTACACCCCGCGGTATTGCTATTGAATGATGTTTTTGAGTTTGCAGTGAACCCACAACTAAAAAGATTGGTTTTATCGGGTATCACAGTAGCTAAAAAACTGATTGCATCACGTTGGTTTCAACCGGAAAAAATGTGCCGGAAAGTGTGGTTTCTTACATATCTTGATGTGATATATCAAGAAATATCAACAGCAAGAATTCTGGGGCTCAATGAATCCAAAATGTTAATGTGGTTAGAAGTGGTGGAGAGAATAAAAGCTAGCCTATAATGGTGATGTCTGGTTAGGAGTGAGGGATAATGGAGGTACTATCCAAGAGGGGGTCCGGGAGGGGGGGATTTGAGCTGGAGCATATGTGTGTAGGGTTTTAGAAAATAGGTATTAGTGGTATATTATATACTAACATTTATATAATTGTAACTTCGCTGGATATACACGGTATACGGTTAAAATGTTATTATTGACTATTTTTGTTTTATCCTGTTTCTGTACTTGCATATATTTTAACCACCTTTACTGAAAGTTTCATTATACATTGTGTGTTGAGTACTGACTTTTAATAAGTTTTGTTTTGCAATAATAAAAAAAATTAAAAAAAAAAAAAAAAAGAAATCCAAACTTCAAATAACTACAATTTCGACAGTTTTCGGCTTGTCATTGCTCCGACTGCTTTGTTGTTGAATCAAGTCAAATCCTAGGTAAGCATATATTGTGCGTGTGAACGTTGACATGAAAAGAAAAAAGTAAGAAAAAAAAAGTAAAAAAAAGTAAAAAAAATGTTTTTAATAATTTTTATTTTTTTTATTTTTAATTTTTTTCGGTTTCTCACTTGATTCGATACTCGGTAGTACCGACATGTTTCGGTTCGGTACCTCAAAAGTACCGAATTCGGTACCCATCCCTAGTCATCATACCTCAATGACCGCTCCTACCAAGTGTCATGGAGAGAGACCCTGTCGGCCACCCGCCCCCTGCGGACGGGTGTCCCCCAGGGCTCGGTTTTAGGACCCCTTCTCTTCTCCCTCTACACTAAATCACTGGGTAACATTATCACGTCTCATGGCTTCTCCTACCATTGTTATGCCGACGATACTCAACTCTTCCTCTCCTTCCCTCCCTCAGATATCCACGTCTCTGAGCGGATCGCGGCCTGTCTGTCCGACATCTCCGCCTGGATGACGACCAACCACCTCAAACTGAACCTAAGCAAAACAGAATTGCTCCACCTGCCGGCCAAATCCTCCCCCCTAACCAACCTTTCAATCACAGTCGAGAATGCAGCTCTGACTGCGTCCCCGACCGCCAAGAACCTTGGTGTTGTCCTCGACGACCAGTTGAACTTCTCTGCTCACATCGCAGCGACGACCAGAACCTGCCGATTCCTCCTGAGCAACGTCAGAAGGATCCGCCCCTTCCTGACAAAAGAAGCCACCCAACTCCTCGTCCAATCAACAGTCATCTCCTGCCTCGACTACTGCAATGCACTGCTCGCTGGCCTCCCGGCCACTGCCACTAAGCCTCTTCAACTCATTCAGAACGCAGCGGCCCGCCTGATCTCAAACCTACCGAAGTCGGCCCATGTCACCCCACTTCTTAGGGACCTGCACTGGCTCCCCATTGCTGCACGAATACGCTTCAAGGCCCTCGACCTAGCATACCGTGCGGCAAAGGGAACCGCTCCCACCTACCTCCGGTCAATGGTCTCTAACTACACACCCTCAAGACCCCTACGCTCTGCATCTTCTGGCCGCCTCAGACCTACTCCTATCCAAGCTCCGGGAGGGTCATCAAAGAGAAGTCGCCTATTCTCAGTCCTTGCCCCACAATGGTGGTATGAACTACCCACCCCAGTTAGGACAGCCGAATCACGTCCAATCTTTTGCCGTCGACTAAAGACGCACTTCTTCAACCATTATCCGAATTTAATTATTATTTTTTTTTTAATATCTAACCCTAACTAACCGTACTGTCATGCACTTGTCCTAATAAACTAACCTACACTGTAGCACTCAACACTTTGATGAACATTGTTGCTCAGCTGAGTTGTGCCCTTCCTGATGGCTTGTCGTACAGAACTTGTAAGTCGCTTTGGATAAAAGCGTCAGCTAAATGACTAAATGTAAATGTTACAAAACCTTTGATTTGATTTGAAATCTTTATTTCGAACATGTAAATGAATACAAACAAAATAAATAACTAAACAAAATCAAAACATAACTCAAACAAAATAATAACTAAACAAAAGCTAAACATAAGTCAATTTACATGTTCGAAAAGGAGTAGGAAGAAGTATACACTTATTTAATCCTACCCCTTTTCCACTACTCAAATGAGTGTACTATTTTAAAACATTAAAATATATATATATATATATATATGCAAAACAAAAAAACAATATATGTAAAACATGAAGAAATAATAAAAATGTAAACACCCGTGAATATCAAGTCCCTTCCTCATCCCTGTACCTTGTGAACAGTGATGCCGGTAACGCGTTACTAAGTAACGCGTTATTGTAATCTGATTACTTTCCCCCGAAAATAGTAATCTAACGCGTTAATCTTTAAAAGCCAGTAATCTGATTGCAGTTACTTGTCCAAGTGGCTGTGCATTACTATTTCGTTACTATCTCATCATAAATTCATAATGCAGGCGGAATGCAGTATTTTATTTCGTTTGACAGTCAAAAATACATTTTGAGCTGTTTTTCTTTTGGGAGTGACGTAGTGTGGCAGTGAAAGGGTTACACAAGAATGTGTCCCGCGGGCCGCGGCGTGACTGGACACTCTGTCTGTGAGTGACTCTGCTTTGGTACAATCACATTCCCCATCCACAGTCTGCGAATCAGAGGCAGAGTAGGGCGGGTCTTCACAGCACGTCATGTGACATATGCGCCAATCGTGTGACAGCAGGGCTCCGTCGTCGGAGAATTCCACCCCAAAACGCTTGGCAAAATTAAAAGTGAGTTTCTGTTCAGACTTCCATCCCAAAACGCTCGTCAGTCACTACTTCACGTTCATATGCGGAGGAAACAAAATACTGTCTACCGCTAAAAACAGCACATCCAATTGCATTGAAAGCATCTGGAATCACAACACTAGCCGACGCTTCGACTAGTAGGTACAGGAGGACTCGGAGGCCAGCCAAACAGCAAAAGAGAGAGATTGTTTCTTTCCCTTTTGATTAATGTATATTTGATGGTGGCAGAGCAAAAGCTCTTATTTGCCAGATTTACAGTTAATTTACATGTTAAAGAGAGACTGATTGTATGTTTATAGAGAGACATTTATAAAAACAATTTAATAGTTACAGTTGATATAATTGAATAGTTCAGCCTGCATTTGTTAGATGTGAATGGATACACTGGTTTTGTAAAACCACTGGCTGGCTGCTCTAATGCTGTGAGCATCATAGACTGTTGCTTTACCATACTTGATGGTACAGAAGCTGAAGCACTAGTTTAACAATTTACGTTATGTGCAGAGAAACAAGTTAAAAACAATTTATGCACTTTCAATAAAGCGTTTAAAAAAAACGGTTGGGGGAACGACGACGACTTCGTAACCTAGTTACTTTCAAAGTAACTAAGTTACTCTGATAATCAAGTAATCAGTAAAGTAACTTGGATTACTTTTTAAAGGAGTAATCAATAATCAGTAATCGGATTACTTTTACAAGTAATCTGTGGCATCACTGCTCGTGAACATAATTTCCTTATACATCAGTTTGAATTGTCTCATGTTTGGACATTGCTTTAGCACCACATTTAGACTGTTCCACAGTTTCACTCCACATATTGAGATGCAGCGTCTTCTCATGGTAGTGCGTACATTTAGAACTTTTAAATTGAGTTCTACCCTCAGATTATAACCCCCCTCCCTATCAAAGAACAGTTCTTGAATGTTTCCTGGAAGTACATGACCTTTTGC
This sequence comes from Notolepis coatsorum, assembly GCF_963971535.1. Classification (NCBI taxonomy): domain Eukaryota; kingdom Metazoa; phylum Chordata; class Actinopteri; order Aulopiformes; family Paralepididae; genus Notolepis; species Notolepis coatsorum. The sequence goes on from NC_140165.1 coordinate 203,470,314, forward strand.
TTTATACATTAATTGCACCGTTTAAAATTCCATAAAGGTCATTTAACTTTAATGTTTTTGACTTTAAAAATAATATGTTTGTGTGATCACGATAACCTGCAATGTGAACTATCCTTATGGCCCTTTTTTAGAGTATAAAAAGTGGTTGTAGTGTAGAATTATAAGTGTTTCCCCAGACTTCAGCACTGTAATTTAAATATGGTAAAACTAGTGAACAGTAGAGAATGTAGAGTGATTTTCAATCCAGAATGTGATTTACTTTACTCATGACTGAAATGCTTCTTGACAGTTTAGATTGGACATGTTTTATGTGAGGTTTCCAAAAGATTTTATGGTCTATTATTACACCTAGGAATTTATTTTCATAAACTCTTTCAATAATCACATAATTTATTTTAAATTGTACTTGAGTATTTAATCTACAGTTTCCAATTTGCTCAAGTTCAATGATAATTTGTTTCTATAATTTTTTTTTTTATTTCTTCATTTCTTCTAAATAGTGTGCTATAAAAAAATTTAATGAACCAAAGTAGAATGATCTCTGTGCATCAGTAGCAACATCACCCCATGTTTCTATTCATACATGAAACATCATCCTCTCAGCGGGTGTGTCACTCTGAGCCTTTTCAGGAGGTAATGCTGGTAAATGGACTGACTCAATAGCAGTCCACTTCAAAAAGTGTTTATGTTGGATATTTGTTTGTCAGAATCAATACGCTGTACTGTATATGTCTGCTGTTGAGGGAGGAAACTGGCAGGACGTAAGCTGTTTATTTCCATAACTGCTGCACACGCCCAAGTTTCAAGTTTTCAAGTTTCTTTAATAGTTGTCATACAGAAGTACAGAATACTTTCATACAAAATGCTTCTTACTGTTACGCTCCAGAGACTGTGCTAGACAAGATAGTATCAAATAACATAGTATAGCATGTAATTTAGAAGAAGAAAATGAGGTCACAGTGTTCGGTATAGACATATGTACAATGTTCTGAGTTACCATATAATATACAATACTATGCAGTGTACTAATGTACAGTACTATCTAGTGCAAAGCAGAAATGGGATGAGGTACAATTTAGGTACAATTTACAGTAAGGTGTACGAGTTGTAGTGCAATCCTTCATCAATAAATATAAAGTGTGGGGAGTGGGTGCTACAGTGTGTTTGTTTAAAGTGGGTGTGTGCTATAAAGTGTGTGGAGTGGGTGCTACAGTGTGTTTGTTTAAAGTGAGTGTGTGCGTGTGGATGTGTGTGCTATGTGCGTTTGGTGGTTGTTGTTGTGTAGTGTTCATTCATTGTTCGTTTAGCAGCCTGATGGCCTGGGGATAGAAGCTTCTTCTGAGTCTTTCTGTGCTCGCCTTGAGACTCCGGTATCGCTTGCCTGACCGCAGCAGTTCAAAGAGGGAGTTGTTCGGGTGACTGGAGTCTTTAATGATTCTCTTAGCCTTGCCCTTGCAACGCTTGTTGTAAATGTTCTGGAGGGTGGGGAGCCCCCCTCCAATTGTGCGTTCGGCTGAACGTGTCACTCTTTGTAGTCTGCTTCGGTCTTGTGCAGTGCTATTCCCAAACCAGGAGGTGATGTTGCCGGTCAAGATGCTCTCTATTGTACATGAGTAGAAGTTCTTAAGGATCTTCTGACTGACTTGGAACTTCCTTAGGCGCCTGAGGAAGTAGAGGCGTTGTCGTGCCTTCTTCACAACACTGTCAATGTGTGTGGTCCATGTCAAGTCCTCGGATATGTAGGCTCCGAGGTACTTAAAGCTGTTGACTCTCTCAACCGGTGCCCCGTCGATGCTGAGGGGGCTGTAGTCCTTGACCCCCGACCTCCTGAAGTCCACAATCATCTCCTTTGTTTTGCTGACATTCAGGGAGAGGCTGTTTTCCTGGCACCATCCCACCAGGACCTTGACCTCTTCCAGGTAGGCCCTCTCGTCGTTGGCAGAGATCAGGCCCACCACCAATGTGTCGTCAGCAAATTTGATGATTGTATTGCTACTCCGCTGAGCCACACAGTCGTGTGTGTACAGGGAGTAGAGGAGGGGACTCAGAACACAGCCCTGGGGGGCCCCTATGTTGAGGGTGATGGATGAGGAGGTGCAGTTGCCTGCTCTCACCACCTGGGGTCTGCCAGTCAGGAAGTCCAAGACCCACTGGCAGAGGTCATAGTTCAAGCCCAGGTCCCTGAGCTTGGCTATGAGTATGGAGGGGACTATGGTATTGAATGCCGAGCTGTAGTCGATGAATAGCATTCTCACATAGTTCCCCTGCCTCTTGTCCAGGTGTGATGCTGCTGTGTGCAGCACATGGGCTATGGCGTCCTCCGTGGACCTGTTGGGGCGGTATGCAAATTGCAGGGGGTCCATGTTGATGGGGAGGGAGGAGCAGATGTAGCCCTTTACTAGCTTCTCAAAGCACTTCATGGCTATGGAGGTGAGAGCTACAGGGCGGTAGTCGTTGAGGCAAGCAGGCTTGGATTTTTTGGGTACAGGGATAATAGTGGACTTCTTCAGGCAGGTGGGGATGACAGCCTGTTCTAAGGACAGGTTAAATATGTCAGTGAATACTGGGGCCAGTTGGTCGGCACAGACTTTTAGGACGCGGCCGGGGATGTCGTCCGGACCTGCTGCCTTCCTGATATTCACTTTTTTAAAGGTCCGCCTCACCTCATGCTCTGTTACCCTGAACACTGCGCCTCCATCAGCAGCCGACCCCCCCCCCCCCCCCCCCCCCCCCCATTGCCGTGGCTTGTGAGCTGGTGTTGTTATTACCAGCATCAAACCTCGCATAGAAGGTATTGAGGTCATTTGCTAAGGAGATGTCACTGTTCAGTTTGAGGGAGGCGCCTTTGTAGTCTGTCATCGTTTTGAGCCCCTGCCACATAGCTCTAGAGTCAGCTTGTTCAAACTGGAGTTCAATTTTATCCCTGTAGCGCCGTTTGGCCTCTGACACTGTCCTCCTTACGTTGTATCGCGCCACCTTGTGGTCATTCATGTTGCCTGCCACTAGGCCGTCGTTGTATGCTTTGGTGCGCTCTCTCAGAGCTTCACGGACGGATTTGTCTACCCAGGGTTTTTGATTTGGGTAAACTCTCATTTTGGTAGTGGGGATTGTTTCTTCCACCATAGTACAAACATAGTCCAGCACTGTCTCCGTGTAGACATTAATGTTATCTGTGTCGCGGAACACATTCCAGTCTGTGCAGTGAAACACAGACCGGAGCGTCTCCTCTGACGTCAAATCCCATTTCTGCACCTCTCGCGAGACTACAGGAGTACTTTTGATTCTCTGTTTGTACTTTGGTGAAAGAAAGATTGACGCGTGATCTGATTTACCAAAGCCACTATCAGAATGAGCCTTGTAGCCACCTTTAAATTGCGTGTAACAGTGATCTAGGATGTTACCGCCTCTGGTGTTGCAAGTCACATGCTGATAGAAGTCAGGTAATACCTTTCTCAGATTGGCGCTATTGAAATCACCCAGCACCAAAATGGCGGCGTTAACGTTCGTCGCTTGTATTCTATTTACCTCGTCGTGGACCATGGTGCCAGCTGTGTCTGAAAATGTGAAAAGGATTTGACAGAATGGCACAGTTTCCCCCATAACATAATGTAAATGATATACCCTCACCACCCCAACAACAGCCTGTTCAAGCTGCTGCGGTCAGATCTTACCCTGAGAGTCCACATTACAGTTCTACTTTTGTTTTGATGTGAAAAGTGATGCTGCACTTAGCACTGACTGAGAAAGTACACATACAGTTCTACTTTTGTTTTGATGTGAAAATGATGCTGCACTTAGCACTGACTGCACTTAGCACTGACTGAGAAAGTACACATTACAGTTCTACTTTTGTTTTGATGTGAAAAGTGATGCTGCACTTAGCACTGACTGAGAAAGTACACATTACAGTTCTACTTTATAAAATGCTAATTGTAAATATGTTTGTCAATGTTAATAATATGAGAGTCCACATTACAGTTCTACTTTTGTTTTGATGTGAAAAGTGATGCTGCATAAGATGACTGCACTTAGCACTGACTGAGAAAGTACACAATAGTTCTACTTTGACGTTTTAATGTTAGACCAAAGCATTGCATGTAATTAGAATACAGGCAAATAAAAGTAATTTAGTTTAAAATACAATCTTGGCTGTCTTTTTCTCTCAACGCTTCAATAGGTAGATCTTGCCTTCACCAAAAAAAAAAGAAGTGATCTTGGGCTTAAAAAGGTTGGTGACCACTGCACTACACAATGGAAAGGTCACTTAAAAAAAGAATGGGAGTGGTTCTTGTATAGTAAATAGATGGATATAGCAAGATAGCATAAGGATATATGGTATAACTGTATATTGTATAGTATATATGGTATAACTGTATATTGTATAGTATAGTAGTGTACATAAGACCCAGTGCCTCATCCGTAGCTAACACTGTATTGCACTATCGCAGGACCTTAGCATGTCTTTTACCATGCTTTTTGTGAACTTTATGTACATTATACCGGTTATGTCTTATTCCTATTACTTGTATTATTGCACAATCGCTGCGGGCATGACCACCCACATTTCACTGTATGCTTGTATGCCGTGACAAATAAAACTCTTGACTTGACTTGAACATGATTATTATTATTATTCAATTTCACTCTGATTGTATTGAGGGATAAAGACATAACTAAATTTAATCACAATCCATTTGATTGAGATTCTAATATGCAACTCAGTGGCTGCTTTTGTTAAGGATTATCCGGAAATACCTCCAATCTCTGACTGCCGTGTAAAATCAATTTCTAATCTCTGTGTGAGATTCCACACACAATGAATAATGTCTCAACCCGTTTCGGTGCCCAAAACAGTCCACCTGCTCTACCTGAGGCAATGTAACTGCAGGGCAGCTGAAGGGTCGAGGTCAGGGGCGGGGCTAGGGGGTGGCTACTTGGGCTCAAGCCCCGAATGTTTTCTGAAAAGCCCTGAATCTATTTTCAAAAAACAAACAAAAAAAATCATTTTTTTTCCTTTTTCTTTTTTTACAATTAATCATTGTTACATGAAAATATGTTTGCACCAGATTTAGCAGAAGCTAATTTCCATCTGTAGTCTATCCAGCTGCTAACTGTATTTTAGTGAGTTAAGTCTTGGTGTTATGGTAGACTCAGACCTAAGCTTTAAATCACAATCAACAAGTTGACAAAAACATAATTCTTCCACCTTAGAAACATAGCTAAAGTACGACCATTTATAAATCAAAAGGACACTGAAAACCAGAACCATGCCTTTATCTCAAGCCGACTCGACTACTGTAATGCACTCCTTACCGGCCTCCCGAAAAAATACGATGATAACTATTTTATTGCAATGCACTATTGCAATATTTTATTCTATTTTACTAACTATTTTATTGCACTGCACTATTTGACTTTGTATCAGTGATAATCAAACCGTAAACAAAGATGCATATTAACACTTTCAGCGCCAGATGGCGCTGTTTACTGTTACTGTTGAAAGGCCAGCGCCTTTTAACATGGGGATACGTGGCTGTGTTTGCAAGCCTAAAGCTATATTATATATTATAGCTATGGATCTAATAATATAGTCGATTGTCATTGAGTTTCTTCCTGTCAAGATGCAAAAAACAGATCATTTTTCCATCAATACATTTCCATTTTATACCGTCGTGAATATGAGTGTAGTTTCAGGGTGGTCTGGTGTCATTTCCAAAATGACAGACACCAAGCCACATCGTTTCAAATGGAGTGCAATAGCGGCCGCAAGGTGTTAGGCGGCGGCAGGGACGTGCACAGGACTTTAGAGGGGCAGGTGCTCAAAGGCTGAAAAGGGCACTACACTTGTGTGTATATGAAGCGAGCGCGGGTAGCGCGCAAGCGTGATTTTTAAGGGCCCTTTTCGGGCGGGGGCCCCCTTTTTATGCTTTTTGGGGGGTTTTGGTGATCAAATATTGAACTATAATAATCAGTGCAGGAGCTCACTTATCCTTGAAAGATACTTTTATCACTGACTTAAAAGGCCCATACATCTCCATAAATGTTCAGGGGGGAGGGAATAAGTGCTTAACCTACAGACCCCAAGAAGTGCTGTATATTTTGTATTGTTTAATATAAATGCATTTTTTATTCCAATCCCGATTTGTATTTGAGATTCCCAAATCCCATCGGACTTGACTTCTTTGTGTCCCTCAATGAGTGTAATACCAGCATTCAACAGCGGTTTCTATCATGATCATCATCACCACCCACGCTATGCATAAAATATATAGGTCCGGGGAGAGGCATGCTGAGGAGGCCGTGCAAACTGCAATGGAATATGGGGCATCTCTCTCTCTTTACCTAATATTTTGATTCCATCCTGACATTGTTCAGTTGGAAGGGCAGTCTATATGCGTAACAGTAAAAAAAAAAAAAAAAAAAAAAAAATTAATTTAATTTTTTTTTCAAAAAGGGCACTTTTTTGATGAGGCTCAAAAAGGCAGGTGCTCAGGCACCCCTTGGCCTCTATGTGTGCACGTGCCTGGGCGGCGGTATTGGACTTTTGAGATCTCAGACCCATCCGCAGTGATAACACAGGCTGCCGGCATGTCTGTATGAATGGAAATATCGAATAAAAGAAACAACGATGAAAACCCGACTAAACTCTGGTTTTCGGGGGTCCTGGCGCTCAACGTTCGGCGAGTTAACCCTAGATCTTAGATCCTAATATGAAAAACGATGTGATTTAATGTTCTGTCTTACCTTGACTTTGTCTATTTTACTGCTATCTATTTATGCTTTATGTCTGCACTTTATGCATTGCTCTTGATCTGACAATGTTGTGCTCATTTTATGCCTGTCTTTTTGTACTGCTGTGAAGCACTTTGAGCTGAAATTCTTGTATGAAAGGTGCTATACAAACAGTGTATTATTATCATTATCATTATCATTATCATTATTATTATTATTATTATTATAAATTATTATAGTTTGCTTCATTAATTAAAGGGTGTGAATTTAAGTGTTCTCTAGTGCCTTTTGTCCGCTTTAAGGTGGTGGTATAAGTTAAAGGTTGTGGTGTCGAAGTAAAAAAAAATCCGTACCCGCTATCACGGGCACCTATCTGGGCTAAGCCCCGGATCTCCTACAATCCTAAATCCGCCCCTGGTCGAGGTGATGCGTTTCACCATACTCCAATAGCTACTGGGGTTTGACTGTGTCCACAACTCCACATTTGGGCTGAGGACATAAAAGTTTGCAAAACATTGACCCTCTGACGTGACCCGGACACTGAACGCTGGGCAGTGTCTCCCAATAGAGTAGGACAGGCAAGAGAGGATGGGGAGGTGGGGGGGGGGGGGGGGGCAGAGATGAATGGTAAGAGTAGATGGATGTAGAGAGGAAGAGTAGAGAGGCAGGGGAACAGAGAAGGAGTGGAGAAAAAGAGGACGGAGAATTGAGGATAAAGGAAGAATGGAGAGAGATGACAGATGATGATAATAGATAGAAGAGGAGAGCAGCTCAGAATGACAGAACACTGAATAAGAGTGGCCATCCCAAATACCTCTGTGTTGTTGTATCACTGTTATGTGCTTTCTCAAACTTTCTTTTATTATTAATTAATTAATTATGTCATCATCACATGCTATCATTAGGCTTTGTTATTGTAATTATTATTGCTATTGATAAAAAAAAAAGGCAAAATCGGACGTCAAGGTTTTTCCTCTTCATTGACATTTAATTGGCTACAAAATCGGATCAATTAAATAAATTACAGCCTTAGTCTATCAAATGAAACTGCTCATAGGTGTTACGATTGGCGCGTTTCGTTGGCATGGTGGAATGTGGAACCCAATTGCAGCAGATAACGGAGAAAAAGGAAACACTTTGAAACTAGAAGAAAAGAGAGACCGTGGTCTCAAAACGATAAACATAACTACACCTACTCACGGCGGTGACAGCAAACAAAAGTAATGATCCAGCAAAGGACAGCTGGGTTGACAACACTTATAAACCAGGACTAATTAGAGACAAGAGGATGATTAGTGAAATGACACACCTGGGTAATGACAAAACATGAAACGTAACAGGGGAAATATACAGAAACATGACAACACCAAACAGCACATAGATACAGTACAGACACAAGGAGACAAAACAAAATTAGACAATGGGGCACAGTAAATACAACAGATGAACACACAACAGATTGGTGATGACAGACAGGACATTAATAAATAAAAGACAACAAAGATGAATGCACTGAACTAGTCCACCTTGTGGTTGAGAGACGTAGTTCAGGTGTGGGAATTGTCCATGAACAGATGAGGGTTGTGACGCAGGACCAGGGGGACCGTTACACATAGGCATGATGAAAAGGAATTAGCCTGTGCAGCCTATGCCAACAAATAAATATATATACAGTATATATATATATATATATATATATATATATACAGTATATATATATATATATATATATTTGTTGACAGCAGTAATCAACAAATTAAAATGGACTTAGTCTAACAAAATAGCCTGTTTATAAAGGCTTCTCATGCAATCTTAAATGATTAACAGAATTGCTTCTGTTGCTTTAGGAGTAAAATGTTAATCATTTGAGGCTTAATAAAAGCATGACAAATACACGTGAGAAAATGGTGCCTTCACTTGAAGTGTGAATTGAATTGTGAAACTAAATAAACACATTGGGCTAGATCCACAAAGAATGGATTGCACAGTGCTAATGTCGGCACCCTTACTTACAATTCATTATTCATTTAAAATGGGGGACCCTGATGTAAACAAGACGAAAGTCTTTCTCTGGTCTGCATCCCCTTAATTGTGTGTATTGAGCCGTATTGTATTGTACCCATTCTGCAATCTGTTAATACAATTTTCATTCAATCAATCACCTGCACGGTGATTGATTGAATGAGATTTAATTTTGCTTACAATAAAGCCAGCATTTGAAAATAATCCACTCTGAAGGGGTTGAAGTGGCAGGGATGCAAAGAAATCACGTGGCTACAGTTGCCAGCCACGGATAACGGTACTCGACACTCAAGAGGACCAGATTCCTTCTTTGACCCGTCTTTTGAAATCCTTCAGTTCCTTCTGTTATTAGGTGCATCAACTGGAAATGGATGTTTTGCTCACAAACAAACACTTGACTCTATGATGATAAAGCCAATTACAGATAACAGAAAGCAAGTCATAACTGATGCTGTAGTCTCATGCATTGCTCAAGACAAGAGGCCTGATAATATCGTGGAAGGGGAATGATTCACGGTTAATGAAAACACTGGAGCCAGGGTAGCCTACACCATGCGTGGACAGCGAGGCCAGTGGTGGAAGAAGTACACAGTTTCTTTACTTAAGTAAAAGTAGAAATACCTAGATACATGAGTACTCTGGTCAAAGTAAAAGTCCTCTATTGAAATTCTACTTAAGTAAAAGTATTTGCTATTGAATGTACTTAAGTATCTAAAGTAAAAGTATGTATTCTACATGACATTTGTGTATTCCAATGCCTCCATCCATTGAATTGGTTATGTTAAAGTGGTATGTGGTCCAGTTATGCCGCTCTTATTACGTCCTCTCGAAGTTGACAGGCTTCAAATGTGAAAGTATATAATCTTCATACATTTGCCATGTTTCTCTGCAAAAGCTTTTTCTTCAAAAAAGTTAAAGTACAAAGTTCCCTAAAATAAAAATAAATACTCCTTGAGTAAAATACTTACTTACTTTCCACAACTGAGCGAGGCACAATGACATATGGAACAAAATAAAGGGGGTAGGGGTAGATGGGAGTTAAATAGGGAGATAGGTCTTCTGAAAATTCTAAATATCCTTGTTCGTTATTATTTCAACGAGCTAATTCTTATTTCCTGGGCTTATTGTTATTCTTGAAGTGGTAAAAAGAAGAAAATAAAAAGTATTTTAATACTGATTTGGGAGTAGATTCCCAGAGCAACGATTGAAGCTTGGAAGCATTGGCATCAGCGATAAAAGGATGGAAGAAGTGGAAGACAGAATCTGGATGAATTGATTTGCCTTCATTAGGCATGGCAGATGGACAAACCCATTCAGAGTTACGTGACAGCACTTTGGACCTGTTAAGCTTCCTATAGGGGGTAACGTAAGAAGGTGAGGACTGGCACACAATTCAGCCAACAATTATTTCTTACCTGGAGATTCAGTTCACCCTGGAGATTAACATCTCTGTTCGCTATCTCCCTCCTGACAGCTTTTACCCTCCGCATACAGACACATTCTGGCCTGTGATGTGAGCTCTGAAAATAAACAGATAATTCACGTCAGTGCACCTGTTCTGGGACAAGGTGACTGTCTGAGAGTGCCGGCACGCCTGTTCTGAGTCAGGCTAATTGACTCAGACGGGTTAAACCAGCCGTGCTCGCAGAGCCTTCTGACATGTCAGCATTTAACACCTGTTCTGGCTTTGAGCATCTCGCCAACAAATCTTCAATAAAATGGTCCACCGTCACCTGCGTTTGAGAGCTGTGCAAAAAGCCACTGGTCAATTCCAGCATTATGGATGTGATGAAGGGACTGATGTGATGCAGGAAACACACTGGTTAAGCATACATCCATATATTCAGTGTAATATGGATTATATTCCTTCATGTGGATTTAAAGGGACAGTTCACCCAAAATAATTACATATTCTCCCCCTACTTTACCATACAATCCACATATGAAACACCCCCTGACATTCCCCAATGAATATGACGAACGACTCACATAAAAGTTTTGTTTACTCACGTCTTTGTTTACTTGCAAACAGATGCCTGTTTTTGAGTTCCAGCTGAGAGGTAGGAGCTGGAAAACACAACGGTTCCATAGCCTGAAGTCTTATTTTGAAGCTGGAAGTCTTATAAAGTTGATAACAATCCCAAGGAAAATGTGTGTTTTACACATGTTTTTCTAATATCATCCAAAATGGCAGACCGCTGCAATTCATTTCAATGGGCGAGAAAGAAATTCTCAAAACAAATAACTTCTCTGTCTCCTTCTCTCATTTTACCGTAAGGATGTAAGGATTATCATGTAAGATACTGTTAGCTCCAGTATTGTATTGGCTACAAAAACGGTCAATCATTTTCACCGTCAGAGGTGACTGTCAGGGCCAGGCGAAACCGGACGTGGTCAAACTGATGCTCGTTGGTTGTTTGGTCTGGTAACCTGAGATTGGAACGACATAAGGTTGGGTGGGGTGTTAGTGGTCTGCAAGGGCCTTGAAATGAAGCCCGTGCCCTGCCCGAGCCCGTGAACTTCAGGCCCTGCCCGAAAATAAGCCTGACTGTAAATAATATTTTAAGCCCTAGCCCGCGTGAAACCAGAAAAAAATTTATTATTATTATTATTAAAATATATATTTTTTTTGCATTTGTTTAAAATATTTGAAACACGGTTTTATATGAACTTAATAAATAAACAAAAACGAAAATGTCCAATAGGTCTAACTAAATAACACATATCATGCTGAAAACGAACAACCATTCTATAGCCTGATTCGCTCTTATTAGAATATTAAATAATTTTTTTGTTTTAAATATTCTAAACACTTTATATATTAACTTAATAAATAAACAAAAACGAAAATGTCCTATAGGTCTGCCTAAATAACGCATATCGGCTGAAAACTAAGAAGCATTTACATAGCCTGTTTCGCTCTTATTAGAATGCCGTCCCAGTGCTCACACGGCAGCCTCGTAAAACGTATTGAAGGCTATAGAATGTTCTTTGACACACACACACACACACGACACAATAGCCTACTCAGTCACTATACAAACAAACAGAAAACAGAAATCAGATTTCGAGCAGAGCAGAGCAACATAATGAAAAGCACAACAAAACAGGACAGCAGCGACCCAGCAAATAATAAACATCACTCACCACTTTGCTGTTGACGTCAGCAACGCGTTGAACAACGTTAACAAAACTTCGCCAACCGGCTACAAGTTCAAGTTTCAAGTTTCAAGTTTCTTTAATAGTTGTCATACAGAAGTACAGAATACTTTCATACAAAATGCTTCTTACTGTTACGCTCCAGAGACTGTGCTAGACAAGATAGTATCAAATAACATAGTATAGCATGTAATTTAGAAGAAGAAAATGAGGTCACAGTGTTCGGTATAGACATATGTACAATGTTCTGAGTTACCATATAATATACAATACTATGCAGTGTACTAATGTACAGTACTATATAGTGCAAAGCAGAAATGGGATGAGGTACAATTTAGGTACAATTTACAGTAAGGTGTACGAGTTGTAGTGCAATCCTTCATCAATAAATATAAAGTGTGGGGAGTGGGTGCTACAGTGTGTTTGTTTAAAGTGGGTGTGTGCTATAAAGTGTGTGGAGTGGGTGCTACAGTGTGTTTGTTTAAAGTGAGTGTGTGCGTGTGGATGTGTGTGCTATGTGCGTTTGGTGGTTGTTGTTGTGTAGTGTTCATTGTTCGTTTAGCAGCCTGATGGCCTGAGGATAGAAGAATACATCCAAGAACAAATTAAAACGTTCGCCAACTGGCTATATTCCAACACAACCAATCGAGTTGTCCCCTGAGTTCTCCCTGCGCGCTGCGGTAATTACATCCAAATGTTTCTCTGATGACAGCTTGCGCGGAAGAGAAAACGAAACTTAAGGAAAACGAAGGTTATCCTATAACCCTAGTTCTGTATCATAGTGGATCCGCTCGGCGTCACTCATGCACTATCTCGCATACGTGCACTGAATAAAATTCCACAATGTACCTTTATCCCAGTATTCGTCTGACCACACCCCTCGTTAGCTTACCTACATAAGCAGGTGTGTGGTCACCTGCTCTCCTCCTCCTTTCACCACAAGGCGTGCCTCGGTAGATCCCCACTTGACGTGATGTGATAGTAGGAGAAGAGTTGGAAAACAAGAGATACGTTGACATCATATCTTTATTTTCTCTCTCACTATATTCGAGAAAATACGGCGATATTGTCTTCGTACTGGAGTGTCTGGAAGATGATGATCATTCTAAAAAACCTCCACCGGTTTTCGTATTGGGAGTTCGCGCCGCTACATGCCTTCCAACTGCAGTCCTTGCTGTGGCTGGTTGCGGTAAAAGCACAGCTAGACTGTAGGATGCGCCGCTGTTGTGAGAAGCGGTGGGTTCCAGGTTGGTGAGTAATGTTTTGCTTGCGAGCTCCACTTGTCTGTTAGTGCTATGGGGGCTAGCTGACAATGTTTACGAACGCCGGCCCCAGATTAGGGTCTTTTGTTCAGCCTCTTAGGCAACGGCGGAAGACCTTGGTCTGAAGTCCATTATAGTTAACTAGTGGGCCACGACCAATAACACTGCCCAGATAGCAAAAAATGAGTGAATCAATGTTGAAATAGGGTTAGGCAGAAATATTGAATCTATGTTGAAGCCTGACATCGAAATTATACAGATCGTTGTCTATGACTTACATGTTGAATCAACGTTAGGTGTCAACCATAACTGATACTATATCAATGTTGATTCAACCATCATCTAAATGGTAATCTACATGCACATTTTAGTTGATTTTATATTGAATCAATGTTAGACATCAATGTTTATTCAACCATAATCTAAATGGTAATCTACATGCACATTTTAGTTGATTTTATATTGAATCAATGTTAGACATCAATGTTTATTCAACCATAATCTAAATGGTACTCTACTTGTACATTTGTAACTTGTACATCTACTTGTAACTTGTAAAGTTAAGGAATCAATACTGATTAATGTACATTTTACATTAAAATATTGCTGCTGATATGTATACATCATAACATTACATGTTTTTTTCCTGCTGTTAAACACACTATTGTTAAATAAATAATAATACAATTCTTATATGACCATATTTCCAAAAATGTGTGAACAAAAATGACAACATGGCTTTAATATGATTTTTTTTTTTTCTAGGGTCTCATATCATACTTCCAGTGACCATACCTTTTACACACAAAAAAAAAACAGACCTTATAACAGGCTTTCATTAACAATACTATATAGCCACTGCCAGAATAGTGACACACGTATTGTGTGTGGTGAGCACACGCATTCATGCACAACGAAGACAAGATTGCGTTGTCTCAATCATTTTAACTATAAATTTGTTGTCAAATAATATTGATCACATTAACTAGACTAGATGTTTTTGAGGAAATTAGAAAAGGAACAACAACTTAACCCTTGTGTCTGATCAGATTCGTATTTGTTTGATAACTTTGCAGTGATTATGTTTGTAGCCAACATAATATGTGGCATAATCTTTTAATTATCTTGTATTTTTTTTTTACTCTTCATAAATTGTTTATTCCACTTCAGCCCGATCATAACCACCACATATTGTTTTTTTTGTCATATTTAACAACTTTTTTCAGAAAAGTGGGAGTATTTCATTACAAAAATAATATAAAAAATGGTTATGATCAGGGCTGAAGTTGAATAAAATATTTATGGAAAAGAAAGTGGGAAATTATTTCAACATAATCTTTTTATGGAGTTTTTCAATTTAGTCCCCTAATAAGAGTATAATACTTTAGTTTTCAGACACAAGGGTTAAATAACAATGGCAGAGGATTTGAATTTAAACACAGTGAAGCTTAGATGATCTACAGTTGTCCACGACTTATCCTCCAAGGCATCTGCTATATAATAATCTTCAGATTTACTTAAGTGTTATTAGTAGGTTACAGCAGTAAGCATTAGTTTGCTCAGTCAATTATGGCCAATTCGTTTTATATTGTTTAATACAGTTAAATAAATAGATAAATTAAAAGCAATTTTATTTGGATTCCCCCCCCCCCCCCACTGTACCGAAAAGAATACCGAACCGTGTCTTCAAAACCGAGGTACGTACCGAACCGTGGATTTTGTGTACCGTTACACCCCTAATGTTTCTATAACTCTCTCCCATATAACTCTCTCCCATACCCTTAACACCAACCGCTGAAGTGCCCTTGAGCAAGGCACTAAACCCCCAACTGCTCCAGTGGAGTTGCTCAGTGGCCAACAGTGTCAGACTGTGGTTGTACTGGGGCCTAACAAAATTAATAGTTGGTTTCAGGTTGGTTGTCAGTTTGGCCATGGGTAGGTAGGGAATTTATTTAATTTTTTTATTTTATTCTTTCCCACGGCGACTATGGATAGGGAATTTCTTTATTTAATTAAAATGTTCACAACAACATGGATGCATGTACTCTGCCAGCATGTTTAATATCCATAATACGAAATGTTTGACTAAGATTTCTATGAAACTTTATTAAAAAAAAAAAAAAAAAAAAAAATTTTTTGTATAATTTTTTCTAAAAACTCATAAAATATATTGGGTCGCACCTAAATCGGCAGGGTCGGTCGGCAACCTGAAACCAACTATTAATTTTGTTAGGCCTGGGCAGCTCCCAGGTGTGAATGGAACTCTGTGAATGTGAAGCAGGGCATAGCTGAAAAAGAGCATCCGTGCTCAGCGAACCTACCCTGGGTAAATAAAGGTTAAAATAAAAAATAAAAAAAATAAACACTGCAAGAACAGGCTGAAGCAGCAAGTCATTCAAGTAGATGCCGTCCATGGAAGAACAGTGTCCATGAGGGTAATTCTTTGTACTGTATGAACCAGGGAAACAGTGTGTGCTGTGCTGGGGTACCCTAAGTTTGACTCTGGTTCGCTTGACTTAAGTTCGGTTCCTTGAGATGCCTCCCTCCCGGTCTGGCGCATAACGAAGCCACTTCTTGACAGTTTCGCTGTAGTCCTGGTCGGTCAGCTTGGGGTCAAACTGTCGAGCAGCAGCTGATAGACACAAAAATAAAAAAGTGAGGAAGAGAGGTGAGATGATGTACGATGATAAGAGCACCCCTCACTTCACACGAGTGCGATTTTTTTTAATCACTCAATTACTCACTCTGTAGGTCTACAGTAACAAGCTACAGTCAGCATCCAGTTAGACTGGACAGGAAAGAGAATTAAGCAATCGCCTAGCCTGACACCATCTAGGCAATACAATGTGTATCCATGCACCTCTAAAGCTCACCAATTACGTTGTCCATTTCTTATAGGTTGCACTTTCATCACTTTATTCCAACATAACACTTTTTTTTTTAAGTTTTTGCAACAGCATAATTATATTCTGAATCACCAGCATCACCAGCATCACCACCTCACTACCTAAACTTAACCTATGAAGTAGTTTGCAGGGGAGGAAGCTCACCAAACATGCAGGCTTGTAGTGTGGTGTGCTTGAATGGCTTCTTGCTTTCTGAACAACGCTTGTCTTTCTTTCCAGCCCAGTTGAACCCACTGGCCAGGGCGTTGGTCATAGCAGTTTTCAACATCAGTCTGATCAGGTTCTCTGAATTGGTGCCTCCTACCAAAGCCAGGCGAGAAATCTAAATCAGAGAGAAGAAAATGAAGGCCCTGCGTTAGAAACAGCATAACATTTATTTTATGAACACAGAGCAACCAACTTGTTTATACACACACTTTATGCATGCACTGATATTCCAGCCCATGCCAGTCATTAGGTTTAACCACATTAACCCTCCTGTCCATATGTAAACGGTATATTTGAACAATTTCAAAACGTTTCATAAATAGCAGATATACAAGCTCTAACACGTTTTGAACTAGAAAGTGCTAAACACATTTTTCCCCCTAACAAGATCACACTGAAACGATCTACATTTGATAAATGAATGCAGTTCAATAAATTACCATCTTTTGACGGACTGATTGCTCCATCAGTAATGATTCTGCCTCATTGAAGTCTTGTTCACTGGCGATTGGCAGCTGGAAGGGGAGCATAGTGGTTGTGGTGGCCACCCCGTGTCCCCTGGTCCCACCAGATATGTTGCCCTCAGCCAACTCGGTCTTGATGAACTGCACATCTCTGGACAGATCCTTCACCACGACAAGTAATTCAGCAAGCATTGAATTCATCTTCTGGATGGTAAGGTCTTCAGAAGAAGAGTTAAAATCATTAAGTGAGAAATAAAAATAAGCAGCAAATCACACGAGGAATTACACCATGTCCAATAGACTTGCCTTTCATAAGCTGCCCGTCATCGCCGGCCATCTGTCTACGTTGTGAAACACCAGATTGCCCTGAGCTGTATCCTGACATCGCTGTAGAAACAAAATCATAGTTATATATTTCACTATAGTTTGACTGCATTGGATCAAACTTGTGGTAGTTCCCTCTAAAATGGCATACCATTTTGTGCATGTTGTGAGAGACCAGGGGGACTGTAGTATTGCCCCGAGCTGCATCCCGACATCCCTGTAGAAACAAATCATTATATTTAAAAATACAAAATCTGACTTGTCAGTCAAATTAACATACATGTCATAATCACTAACACCGGTTCCTGACAGGCAGCAAGCGAGCGAACTGGAGACGAAATCGCACACGACACTGTCCTGATATGACGCAGCGCGTGTCCGAGTGTGTGTTACCTGGATTCTCGACCAATAAAAAGTGTTTAGGGGCGGGACTCGGCCGCGTAATCGCTCAACTAGAGACACAGCGAGCGAATATTTGAGGGGTGAACGACATCGCTGCTCAGTTCACTGTCACTCGCGGCAGGTCAGGATAGTCTGATTGAAACGAATACATTTTAATCACTTTTTCTCGCTCGCTCGCGTCGCTCTATGTCAGGAAGGGGTGTAAGGAGTTGTATCCCTGTCTCTCAAAACACTGTTACTGAAAGAGTACAGTATCATACCACTACTTGCACTTTGTTGATCTTGCAGCTGCTGGACATGTGAGGCCTGCTGCTGCTGGTGGTACTGTACAATATCAAATCCTGGCATCTCGGCTGAAACACAGTAGGAAATACACAAAGTTATTAGCAAATGACGCTATTGTAATCCCCCATGTGAGAAAATGTTTGATTTCCATTCAGCTGATTTCACGTGCACTGCCAAATACTACTTTAATAAAAATATCAAAGACAATGCGAGACAATACAGATATTTTAAACATGCCAGAATATTATGTTATGAGATTGCTTGATAACTCACCATTATGTTGAGTTAGCGATTGCCGGTAGTTGCTAGTAACCAGATCTACAAAGGGGAAATGTAAAATAAGTTGCGACTCAAACATGGTGGAAATTGTGCTCAATATAAAAGCATTATGTACAACTACACATTTTTATTGTGACATTGCTTGCAAGTTGTGAAGGCTTTGAATTTTTGTAGTGGGCTGGCATGCACATTGTAAACATGTATTCTGTTGCATGCATGATGCCAGCGACCTGCCAGCAAGCTCCTCACAAGAACACAGATATGGGTTCACTTACTGTTATTTGGATCAGGAGTCTGCAACGAATCTAAATAGCTGTAGATCATGCCACCATCCAAAGAATCTAAAAAAGGTAAGCCAGGGTGAGAATTGAAGATGCTACAAATCATGTTTAAACAGTCATCTAGTTGGCATTTTAACATTCATAGCAACATACCATTCATTGTAGGCTCTTGGCCAACAACTGGAGGGTTGCCGGATCTTAGTGCCTTACGAGACCGGCTCGATTTTGGAGTCTGTCCTACAACATATTTTAGTTGGCATGTTATTCACAATGTATATATTTTGGGCCAACTATAGAATAACTGCAAGAAATGCAGAAGTCCAATCAAATTAAAATGCTCAATTTGTCGGTACATGGTCAGACTAATTTGTTTAACTGTTTATTATTATTATTATTATTATTATTATTATTATTATTATTATTATTATTATTATTATTATTATTATTATTATTATTATTATTATTATTATTATTATTATTATTATTATTATTATTATTATTATTATTATTATTATTATTATTATTATTATTAACTGTAGCAGTGATCATTTCCAAAGTGCCTATATAAAATAAATGCATTGCATCAATACCTGGGAAACCCACATCAGGTGCTTTGGCAAAACGTTTTCTTTTGGCGTCGCCACTCGAGTGGTCATCAGAGTCCGAGTGCACATACTGCTGATTTGGCCTAAAAAAAAGTATATATATACACACATGTAATAAATGTAGTTATGATACTACGTTTATTCAAGGCTAAAGTCTGAATACATAGGCCCTCAGGCCACTGTGTGTTATCCTTTTAGCACTACTTGCAACTACAACAGCAGTGCCATTATTTACAACACCCTAGGGAGAGTTGTCCCTTTAACAAAGTGAACACTGTACCTGGATCTTCTTTTCTGGCGGAGATCTCCTTCGTCCTCAGATTCAATTTCAGAGGTTGGACACATAGTTGAGGTGTACTTGGTCTCTCGTTTTTTGGCCTCATCATGGGTCTCTGGAAAGAGCAGAGAGAAAATGACAATTAACATATCTGCAGTCCAGTGTTTAACGAAAAAATATTTGTACCTCTTATCATATGTGCATCGTCACAATTTGCGTCCTCACTTTTTGTGTATGTGTTGCACGAAATACTCACCACACGTAGTAAGCTCACGTACATCCTTATAGGTGATCCATTTATCATCTGGTTGCAGTCCATCTCGAAGGGCTTTTGTGAGCTTTATGTGTTTAGGGGGCCATAACACAGTCTGGTCTTTAGCATTAAACCAGCTCTCTAGAACTACTGCTGTCCCACCATTTGGGAACTGTACAACTGACCACAGCACCACCTCACCATTCATCTTCAAAGGGCTGAAATGAGAATTTACGGTACTCATAATGATCTCTCCTTACAAGCCATTCCCATACCGTCCTAAACCAGCCACAGGACCAAAGCAATATAATCCAGCCGAAAAGGGCTCTGTAGTCGTCGGTGTAGGTTATCCAGTGTACATATCCACACGGTTCTTGTCTAGGGCTCCTCGGATGGCGGCACAAGGTTAGGCCGCCCAGCCTGGATAAGCACACTAGCTCGGTACGATGAAACGTTGGTAATGCTGGTCACTGTAGAACGGTAGCCGCACGATACACTATACATAATAGACTAATACTTAATAATAGAATAGGTCGAACTCGACGATACAGCGTTAAACTCTGACACTTCAGCTATCAATTCGCACGCGGTCTCAAGGCTCTATTTTGGGGCAAAACGGGCCCACTTCACAGCACGTTGTATCGTGGTGAAGGCTTCAACTTATTGGGGTAACTAACTGCTGTATCCACCTGCAATGTATTTATACGTAAGGTGAATAATCTATAGTACCAGCCTTATTTCTGTCTGTAGTCGTCGGTGTAGGTTATCCAGTGTACATATCCACACGGTTCTCGTCTAGGGCTCCTCGGATGGCGGCACAAGGTTAGGCCGCCCAGCCTGGATAAGCACACTAGCTCGGTACGATGAAACGTTGGTAATGCTGGTCACTGTAGAACGGTAGCCGCACGATACACTATACATAATAGACTAATACTTAATAATAGAATAGGTCGAACTCGACGATACAGCGTTAAACTCTGACACTTCAGCTATCAATTCGCACGCGGTCTCAAGGCTCTATTTTGGGGCAAAACGGGCCCACTTCACAGCACGTTGTATCGTGGTGAAGGCTTCAACTTATTGGGGTAACTAACTGCTGTATCCACCTGCAACGTATTTATACGTAAGGTGAATAATCTATAGTACCAGCCTTATTTCTGTCTGTAGTCGTCGGTGTAGGTTATCCAGTGTACATATCCACACGGTTCTCGTCTAGGGCTCCTCGGATGGCGGCACAAGGTTAGGCCGCCCAGCCTGGATAAGCACACTAGCTCGGTACGATGAAACGTTGGTAATGCTGGTCACTGTAGAACGGTAGCCGCACGATACACTATACATAATAGACTAATACTTAATAATAGAATAGGTTGAACTCGACGATACAGCGTTAAACTCTGACACTTCAGCTATCAATTCGCACGCGGTCTCAAGGCTCTATTTTGGGGCAAAACGGGCCCACTTCACAGCACGTTGTATCGTGGTGAAGGCTTCAACTTATTGGGGTAACTAACTGCTGTATCCACCTGCAACGTATTTATACGTCTTAGCGGTGACTTTGAACTAGACATTGGGGGTATGGCCGTGGCGCCTAGGGGGGTCGCTGTCCAATAGGAGAACGAATATTATGGTCTGGCCTGTACTAGGTAAAGGGATATTCCGTGTATATGTACAAAGAATATACAAGGGATATCAGACGATATACAAATACTATACAATATATCTCAAGTAATAAATATATATATTCGGTTTAATCTGACCCTTTGTAACAGCCGCCTCCTAATTAGTCCGCACACATTGCATTTTTGAAGCATTTAAAGGAAAACTCCAACATTTTGTGAAATTAGCTTATTTGACATCTTCCCTGGAGTTATAAGAAGATACATACCTTTTTCGTCTCTCTGCATGCATTTGGGCTTAGGGAACGCCTGGACAGTTAGCCTAGCTTAACTTCATCACTGGAAGTGGGGCAGACATCTAACCTAGTTCACTACAGTCAGGAAATATACTCCAAATACAATCAAAATACAACTCCCAAACGTTCCCGTAAACATGTTGTGACCTGTGTATTTACCACGTCTCCCAGTCACACAAGTCACACAAGTCTCCCAGTCACACAAGTCACACAAGTCTCCCAGTCACACAAGTCACACAAGTCTCCAAGTCACACAAGTCACACAAGTCACACAAGTCCAAGTCTCCAAGTCACACGAGTCACACAAGTATCCAAGTCACACAAGTCACACAAGTCACACAAGCCCAAGTCTCCAAGTCACACGAGTCACACAAGTCCAAGTCTCCAAGTCACACGAGTCACACAAGTCTCCAAGTCACACAAGTCACACAAGCCCAAGTCTCCAAGTCACACGAGTCACACAAGTCTCCAAGTCACACAAGTCTCCCAGTCACACAAGTCTCCAAGTCACATGAGTCACACAAGTCTCCAAGTCACACAAGTCTCCAAGTCACACAAGTCACACAAGTCCAAGTCTCCAAGTCACACGAGTCACACACGTCTCCAAGTCACACAAGTCACACAAGTCCAAGTCACACGAGTCACACGAGTCACACAAGTCTCCAAGTCACACAAGTCTCCCAGTCACACAAGTCTCCAAGTCACATGAGTCACACAAGTCTCCAAGTCACACAAGTCTCCAAGTCACACAAGTCACACAAGTCCAAGTCTCCAAGTCACACAAGTCACACAAGTCTCCAAGTCACACAAGTCACACAAGTCACACAAGTCCAAGTCACACAAGTCACACAAGTCACACAAGTCTCCAAGTCACACAAGTCACACAAGTCTCCAAGTCACACAAGTCTCCAAGTCACACAAGTCACACAAGTCACACAAGTCCAAGTCACACAAGTCACACAAGTCACACAAGTCTCCAAGTCACACAAGTCACACAAGTCTCCAAGTCACACAAGTCTCCCAGTCACACGAGACTCATGTGACTGGGAGACTCGTGTGACTTGTGTGACTGGGAGACGGGGTAAACACACAGGTCACAACATGTTTACAGGAACGTTTGGGAGTTGTATTTGGAGTATATTTCCTGACTGTAGTGAACTAGGCTAGATGTCTGCCCCACTTCCAGTGATGAAGTTAAGCTAGGCTAACGGTCCAGGCGTTCCCTAAGCCCAAAGCATGCAGAGAGACGAAAAAGGTATGCATCTTCTTGTCCAACTCCAGGGAAGATGTTAAATAAGCTAATTTCACAAAATGTTGGAGTTTTCCTTTAAGCGTTTCAATTGGCCAGCCAAACATGTTATCTGTGTACATGTAATATTGTACTAATTGTGTATTTATTAATGAGGTAAGTTATGCCCCGAAATCCGACGTTAGAGTCAGTGTGTCAATATAGTTACTGCACTTTAGCTTTGTATGGCAGTATGGTTATGCTGTTAAATGAAGTAGTGGTATTGCAATGGCACCATCTCCGTCTGGAGAGAGAAGACATTTGCGCTTGATATAGCGAAGTTTACCTATCCCTATATCTTCTTGCAAGCCACTGACCTTGTATGTACCAATGTATGATGATTCACAGGGATACATGTAGTATGGCTGTTTGTGTCTGTACTTTCTGTAAATTATATATACCTCTTCCTCTGATTTAAGAATATTCTCTACTAATGCAAATCCATCTCCAACCTCAATACAATTGTCTCCTTTCTTTGTGGACAAAGTAAACCGATGAGTGGAGACCTTCCTGTACTGTTGTGAAGAAGTAAACTGTGGGGGGACAGGTCCATCAGTGTGAATATTACGCAAAATTGGATCATCTGTGGGACATGGGGATCCAACATGTGGAATTTCAGACAACCTTTTCACTACCTGTTGTAGAGGCTGATGTGGCTTGCGTAGAAGATGCTTAATTTGTCCAAGATAGTTCTCAAAAGGGAATCCTGAGGCACTCAGTAGAGGCTGTGACAGGATCTGTGTTCTCTAAAGAGTGATGGTTTGTCCTTGAATTAGCAGCAACAATTAACTCATAATCAGTGAGGATAGCCTGCTCTGTCTCTCTCACTAATTTGTTGACTCTACGTCTTTTAGCCCGAGAATAAGATGACATAGTGATGAGGTGCTGTAGTCAATGTAATGGTACATACATTGTGCTATTTACTTGGCTAGAACAGGTCTTTGCTTCAATTGCTGCAACGTGCGGCTTCTTGAAACTGGTACGTGATTCTGGAAAAAGAAAGAAAAAAGGGGGGAGGGTCCTGATTAATGTGCTGCATTGCAATGTGCAGGGTGAAACGCTTGCATAATTCTACATTTTGATCAATATCAAGAGAGTCCATTATTATATTATTGTTATATTGTTCATTAGAAAATACCATGCATATAACCAAACGTCTAACTATATACTATCTGTATGTCATGCATGTCCCTCCCTATGCCATAAATGTCATCATGTGTATGTCATAAATGTCACTATGAATTGAAAATGGGGGACCCTGATGTAAACGAGACAAAAACGTCTTTCTCTGGTCTGCATCCCCTTAACAATTGTGTGTATTGAGCCATATTGTATTGTACCCCTTCTGCAATCTGTTAAATAAAGTTTTCATTCATTCATTCAACATTAGCAGGACCAGTGGCACGCCAAACAGCCTGCAAACTACCTGGCGTTCTATCGCCATGCTCTAAGACAAACTCTAACCTTAACCAACTTAGAAAGAGTGCCTAAGCTTAAAGGGGAGATGAAGCATATAGCGATATAAACATAGTCATAGCATCAAATTAGTATTTAGATAAGCCACAGAAAAAAATCACGTTATAAAAATAAGCAGTTTCTAAGAAAAAACGATTTGTTATGTGAAGCGCTTTATCAACATGGGTGCCGCCATTTTGTTTGGTGACATCACCGTCGCGGTGCATTTAGCTAGCTGGCTACCTAGCCGCAGCCGGGATTCAAAGCCAACTAGCCGGCTAACCCAGCTCGCTAAATACTGCATGTAGCTAGCAGAACTGTAAAATTAGTTTGAACAGCCAGGAGCAATACAAAAAGAAACACGCGGTCCCGTTGTCTGGTAGGCAACGTTGCATTTACGGATCCACGTGTTTACTAGGCCAGCTAGCGCGTGCTTCCTTGACTACTTCCTGTTCACCCAATAAGCATGCTTTTGATTGGCTGAGTCGCACAACGTCATTCAGTACCAACGCATGCAATTGGAGCACGCAATTTCTGTTCGTTTGGCGCTAGAATATATTTACATCGAAATAACTTAAACAACCGTACGATTCCACTTGCACACTCTCCAGAGTTATATTAAGCACACGCTAACGAATATTCATGAATATTTATCTTAGTTGACGTATATATATATTTACCTACCAAACTGCAGCATAAGCACATGCACAACGCCGTCAAGATCCACTGGTCACACTCACAATAACGTAATTTTTCACAGAACACAGTTAAGATAAAAGTAATATAGCCAAAACTTACTGTAAAGCACTCAGTAGAATCAAATCCGGGGGATCCAGACGTGCTGTTCTGTTGCCATGCAGTTCACATTGAGAGAGTGCTGCATGCTGGGACGTACCATATATGTTTAAATTGGGGGGGGGAATTCGGATCGGTCCAACTTAATGACGACAAACAGCATACGTTGAACAGCATACGTTGATTCAACATTTATTAGATATTGGCATTTCAATCATTAAAATGCAACCACAAAACAATATTGATTCAATGACATGTTTTCAACATTAGTCAATTGCTTCAGCGGTTAATGGGTGATTCACCATCAATCGTCGACCTTAACCAAAAATCAAGCATTTTGACCATAAATCAACATTGAATTAACACCTTTTGCTATCTGGGTGGTGATGCCTGTGTTTTCTGGACGAGTGGATGTTTCTCTGTCACCGTGAGGCCCCGTCTTTCATATACAAATGAGAGTATTCCCTTACGAGGAAATATGGGCATGGATGTTCGTTAGCGGAAGATCTGTGTTCAAGTCAGCTACAGCCCAGATGGGAATTGTGCTGGCTCCGTCGGGTGTTGGTAAAATCACTGTTGTAAACTGTGTTAACATCTTGTTTCTCTTTTCTCTTAAAAAGTGAGGAGGGTTTCAGAACGGCGGCCTGTCTGAGTGTCTTGTTGTATCGTTGTGTACGAGTTCCGGTGGTAGCTAATTAGCTTGCGTGCTAGTTGTGGCCTACTGTGTTAGCCAGTCAGCTGTTAGCTGCGGCGCTAGCTCGCTGTGTTTACCAAGCCTGTTGTGCTAGGCTAGGTAACGTTAGCTTGCTGCTATCGGCCGAGAGCGACCGTTGGCTTAATGCTACACTGTTGAACGTGCTGTGACGATAACATGTTTTTAACACTCTTGACTACGACATCATCTTTGACAGAGGATGTTCGTCGAACCTGCCCTGAGCCAGGCCGACGAGGACTGCGTCAACAAGGAGCACCGTAGCGGCGGGTTGGAGCAGCGAGCTGCCCGTGTCGTCAAACACAGGAGGCTGTGTTTACTTCGGTGCCATGTTAGAGACTGCAAATTGCTTGATCTGCGCTCCTGGTAGGCAAGATCCTGACCAGACCTTGAACACTTCTTCTTGCTTTCCCTTCTAAATGTTTTGTAAATAACGATGTTTTCCAAAACGAGTGTTGCTGCACTACATTTAGGATACGATGCGAGTTATGTGTGAATTGTCTTGTCACTGGTATTTAGCTTCTCCATGCAAATCGGGTTGTTTGTTACAGATGTGCAAATGATCTGGTTTGTTGTGTTGAGAAACATCATGTGTGTTTATGTACTGTGTACTCACAACTAAGGGGGTTAAACTAACCTATACAGCTATGCTTAGTGTTGTGAAGGGCCAGATTAAACCGAATATATATATTTATTATATATATATATTTAATTGTATTTGTATATTCTCTAATATTCCCTGATCTCCCTTGTATATTCCTTGTACAATATGCATTGAATATCCATTCTAGCCTACTGAACATCCCATAATAGTCTCCATTCTACTATTGGTCGAGACCTTGGTGCCAGGCTGCCATACCCCCCAGACCCAGTTCAAACGTACCGCTCAACATGTACGAACAAGTCCTAGTTCCGCGTAGGAATCTGGCTACCGCACCACTAACGGTACTATTTGTTCATAGTGCGTATATATACTGCGCTACTAAAGTAGGACTTCCTTTTCAGTCCAGTTTATTACCCTCCAATAGAGTCACAGACGTAAAGCCTCCCCGCGACGCCACGTGTGGGAGTAAGGCCAAGTTCGGCCTACCATCGGTATTGAGACATCGTGTATATTAATATTTGAATAGTCATATTTGGCACTATATCGTCGAGTTGGACGTAGTCTATTAAGCTAATAATAGTCTGTTAATATATAGTGCTTCGTGCGGTGAGAATACTACCGTAGCCAGCACCCCATCGTTTCGGGCAGAGAACTGGCTGCTTATCCAGGATGGTCGACCCCATGTGAGATTGCATCTGAGGAGCCCCAGAGCCGACGAGCGAGTGGACCTGTATACCGGATTATTCTACCGACGACAGCCCGCCTTCCCAGGCACGGATTATGCTTTGTGTACAGTGATTATTCCATGGATAAAGACCCCCGACACTGCCGTGTGTTGGAACCCCCCCCCCCCTGGAGAGGACGCAAGGTGAGGAGGCGCTCTGCAAGACGAGGTCGCTTCACGTCTCTCCTCCGTGGACCGGAGAGAGCCGGCCCACAGAGAGTCCAGCTGCTTTCATCTGTGGTCCAAGGATCGCTGGCGCATTGAACTGCACTACTGTGGGTTCACCCAGGATACCCTTAGCCGGACGAGGCAGCCAGACTCTACCCCCCCCCCCTCCTACTCCTGTTGTCTTACAAGCGACCGGAATTCCCCCCTAGTGTATCCAGTCTTATAATCATTAAAGTATCATTGCTGTTATTCCTTATCTATTCCAGGTCGTATATTTACCGCCTGCGCCACCAGAGATTGGACATTCTCTATTGATATACCAACGAATACTCTTTGCCATAAAAGTGCATACTATTTCAATTCATAAATGTAATTAAGTGATTAAGTGCTTGCTCTACACACCATTGCTGTGTAGTAATAAACGCATACTTCGACTTCGTACATTTGTGTTGGATCCGTTTCATCTACGTGAGAGTGTTTATCATAATATATTTATGCCGAGTACTGGGTGGCCGAATATAAAGTACAAAGGTAGTGGTAGTAAGTATCATATCTAGTAATACAGTCAGGGAATTGTACCCCTCAGTTACAATTGGTCCTTCGAGCCGGATGGTAATTAGTGTAATATTAATATAGTGTTATTAATATTGAAATGGCCTATGATGAACACTCCACGAAACGATCCTCCTAACCAACGCCCGCAGCGCGAACGACGGCTCCCTCAGTACTTAGAGGCTTACGCTGTCAGTCAACAACCTAGTCTTCTACTAACAGTAAACGCGGTAAAACTAGAAAGTAAAAGTATGTCTAACCCCAACGCCCAGACTACCCCGACCATAGAGGCCCCTACGGGTTCTAATGTAACTGACCAAGTTCACGGTGGGGACCAGTGGGAACCAGACATGACTTCACACCCCGCCAGTACTGAAGAAGTAGTCCCCGATGAGTCCCGGGAGGAATACAACGCTACCGAGAGAGAACTCGGCACGGAAGAAGACGGGGAGAGCACCGTGGAGATAGAGCTCCAAGGCTCCGCAAGGAGTACCCCGAGGGAAGGCTCCCCTATACAACCGTCTTCTCCCAGCGAGGCAGAGAGGACCCTACAGCAGGCCTTCCTCATCAGCCTGAACGCCGCTGCTGAACGCGACCGACTGCAGATCCAGCAGCGGAGCGAAGAAGAGCATATACGTCTAGAAATAAGACGCATTCAGAGGGAAGAGAATGTGGCCCGAGACCGAGCAGACAGCCAGCGAGCAGCTGCTGGTGCTCTACGGGACGCAGAGCGCGACAGACAGCAAGCGCAACTAATAGAACAGCTGATCAGACGGACAACACCCTCTCCCTCCGCCAGAGGCTCCAGGAACTCGTCTAGACACACCTCCAGGGCGGCATCCCCTAGCCGAGTAAACAACCCTGAACTTGACCAACAGACGAGGTCTATACCCCCCACAGACCACCTCCCCCCACCGGTCCAAGCGAGACCTAGCAACCGGGAAGGAGCAGCATATCCTGTGGAGAGGCTAAACCAGAGACTACAAGCACTGGATGACCTAACTGAAGATGAAGAGGAAGAGGAGGAGAACCACGTCCGACGACAGCACAGTACTCTACCGGACCAGGCTATACTCCCGCGGAGCTGCGCTACAGACCCCCGACTCTATACCCGGGTGAGCACGACGCACGACCCGCACCGAGGAACAGCACCTGGACAAGCGGGCCATGGTACACTGCCAGTACCAGCCCATACCAAGGAGCGGGAGGAGACTCGCCTAGGAGGCCTCTCCCCCAACGCTCGCCGATGTATCCACAGTCAGCGTCATACATTGGCCCGCCTATGGTACCCGACTTCACCCAAGAGAACCGGGCCCAGTATACAGAACTCCGCATGTGTCTGGAGACCATGTTGGTGGATGTATTGGATGAACGCCATAAATACGCCATCCTACTGAAGCACTTAAAGGTACCCCGCGCACATAATATAGCGCTCGCCTACGCGACTTCCACCACCCCATACACAGCAGCGCTGGTAGCATTGGACCAGAGGTATGGGCGCATATGGGATTACGTGATCCAGGAGATCCGACACATCGACCGCTTACCCCCAGCAATAGACAATCGAGCACTGGACGACCTGTCCATCAGAGTGCAGTCCCTGGTAGGGATGTTGGGAGCGCAGAGAGAGAAGGGGAGGCATGAACTTTACGCCAACTCAAATGTGGAAAGGATCTTGGAGAAGCTGCCGCCCGCTCGACAGGAGCGTTTTAGGCGGCAGAGAGACCACCGAGACCCGAATGGCCCCGAACCGAACCTCCTCGATCTAGCAGACTTCCTGGCGAGAGAAGTCAGCAGCCTACGGCTAGATACATTCGGACGGAGCACCCCTGGCTCCAGAGAAGGAACCAGACGACTAAATGATGGAAGAAGATCGGTGACTGTGATGCACCAATCGGAGTCAGTACCGAGCAGCAGGAGCCACAGTACCCCCTCCAGAACGGAGAAGTGGAAGATAGTGTGCCCCTACTGTGAGAAAGAACACTGGCTAGCGCAATGTGACTCCTTCCCCAAGCTGAACGCGGAGGAAGCAAGTCAATGGATAAAGTCCAACAAGCGCTGTTTTCGCTGTGCGCGCTCACACATGGCAGCCGAATGCCGCTTAAAGAAAAGGTGCACCAAGTGCGATGGAGCCCATCTGGACATACTTCACGACAGTAACAGACGGCGCCCTTCACCCGCACCATCCAGCAGCAAAGCGAGCGTCATGTACATCGATCCCGCCAGCAGCAGTGGAGCCCGAGTACTCCTAAAAGTAGTGCGTGTGACACTAAGCTACCAGAATAAAGTCCTGGACACTTACGCCGTCCTCGATGACGGGTCAGAGAAGACCCTTCTGCTCGCCTCCGCTGCGGCCCAGCTAGGGCTGTGGGGAAGCGAAACCCAAATGACAATTCGGACAATAAGACGAGATTTGAAGACGATAAAGGGCGAGAATGTCTCATTCTCTATCGCAGCAAGCGGCCAGCCTGAGCGACGGTACCAGATTACAGACGCTTTCACCAGCCAAGAAATAGGACTGTCGCGGTACACATACCCCGTCGCCAAGCTGATGGAGAAATATGCACATCTGCGCAAGTTACCGATCCCGCTCATAGACAATGCTATGCCGACCCTGTTGATAGGCTCCGACCATGCAGACCTCATTGTCCCGATAGACCGGGTTCATACCGGACCCCGAGGCTGTCCTGCAGCAGTCGAGACCCGTTTGGGATGGACTCTCCAAGGCCCGCTCGCCAAATCTCTCAACCGAAGTACAGCCACTAGATGTCTCCACTCCCGAGTCACAGAGGGAGAAACCGCACTCCTGCAACACGTAGAGCGGTTATGGACCTTGGAACAAATGCCCTTTAAGAACGGAAAGAAAGACATTCGCTCTAAAGATGACATTTACGCCATTCACCTCCTCGAGACAGGGACCAAGAGAGTCCCGGTCAACGGCGTGTTGAGATACGCCACGCCACTCCTGCGGCGAGAAGGAATGCCTACTTTCCACGCCAAGACAGACGCCACAGAACGGTACCTGCTGAACACGGAGCGGCGCTTAGCCAAGAACCCCGCCCAAGAGAGTGTATACCGCGCTGAGATTGAGAAGCTCATCACAGCGGGACACGTCACAAAGATGGACATTAAAGAGGCTGACCAGACCACTGAATCGTGGTACGTGCCTCACCACAAGGTCCATCACAACGGTAAAGACCGCATAGTATTTAACTGCAGCTACCAGATCGGATCCCAAAATCTGAATAAAGAGTTACTGCCCGGTCCCACACTCGGCCCCTCCCTACTCGGCGTTCTACTCCGCTTCCGCCAGGAAAAGGTGGCCATCAGCGGGGACATTAAAGGAATGTTCCTGCAGGTGAGATTAGTAGAGGAGGACAAGCCCCTGTTACGGTTCCTATGGAGAGAGAAGCCAGGAGATGAGCACCCAGCCATCTACCAATGGGAAGTCCTCCCCTTCGGAACGACGTGCAGCCCCTGCTGTGCTACATTTGCACTACAGAAACATGTAGCAGAGGACCCAGCAGCGGACGAAGAGGTCCGACACAGCGTAAAGAACAGCTTCTACGTAGACAACTGTCTACAAAGCCTTTCAACCCAGGAAGAAGCCGAGGCTCTCCTGATTAAACTCCGCGCCTCATTGATCAAAGGCGGCTTTGATCTCAGGCAGTGGGCCAGCAGCGATCCGCAAGTACTGCGCAGCCTCTCCTCCGAGGACAAGGCAGCCAGCAGCGAGACCTGGATGGCTACAATCCCGGGAGAAGCCCAGGAGATGACCCTGGGATTGGTGTGGCGATTCAAAACAGATTCGCTTCACTACAGACACAAGCCCCTGACTACGGAGCAGGGAAGGCCGGCGGCGGCGCCGACCACCAGACGGAGTGTGTACACAACACTCGCCCGACAATATGACCCGCTAGGATGTATTCTACCGTACACCACCAGGGCAAAAATGATTGTACGAGCATTGTGGGACAAGGACCAGGGCTGGGACGACCCCATTCCCGCACACCTTGCATCCACCTGGAGAGAGTGGGAGATGGAGCTCCACTCACTCCCAGGCGTTAATATGCGCCGGAGCTACTTCCCACCCACGGTGAGGCCAGAGACATGTAAAATGGACTTACACGTCTTCAGTGACGCCTCAGAGGTCGCATACGGATCAGTAGCCTACTTGCGGGCCCAAGAAGAGGGGGGAGAGATCTACACAGCATTTGTCCTCGCCCGCTCGAGAATAGCCCCACGCAAGCAACAATCTATCCCACGCCTAGAGCTCTGCGCAGCCCTAGCCGGAGCGCACCTAGCCACGCTCATCCAACGTGAGCTCACCATACCGGTGTCTAGAACAATCCTGTGGTCAGATTCCACGACAGTACTCGCCTGGATCAAATCGGACTCATGCAAGTACAAAGTCTTCGTGGGAGTCAGAGTCACAGAGATTCAAGACTTAACCGAAGAGTTAACCGGAGAAACAGAGTGGCGCTACGTTGATACAAAACAGAACCCAGCTGACGTCATCACCCGGGGAATGCCCCTAGATGACCTCACCCGTCGCAATGTCTACAGTGACGGCCCAGCATTCCTAAAGCTCCCGGAAGGAGAGTGGCCCACGCCTATCCCGAGGGAAGCCAGTCAGGAGGAGGCTGAGAATAAGAAGCCTGTGTTCTGTGGATTGAGCACTGTTATCTCCGCAGACCCCAACATAGATGATTGCACTACCATAGAGAGTGCACAACAAAGGACAAACTTCAAAGGCGGCGAAAGAGAGCTGAGAGAGAGCTTCCAAGCTATGGGCCCAGAACTTAAGACCCACCTCGCTCCAGCACAGATTGACTTCCAATTCAACCCCCCAAACGCACCCCACTTCGGTGGTACTTGGGAACGGGAAGTGCGTTCCATAAAGACAGCCCTGTACGCAGTACTTGGGGCCCAGACTGTGGCGGAAGAAGTCCTAATGACAGTCCTCACGGAGATTGAGGGAGTATTGAACTCTAAGCCCCTCGGCTACGTCTCCAGCGATGTGGCGGATATCGACCCAGTTACCCCCAACACACTCCTGATGGGGCGGCTAGATCCCGCGTTACCCCAGACAATGTACCGGCCTGAAGAAGCGAACGGCCGACGAATGTGGAGGTACAGCCAAGTATTAGCCGACAAGTTTTGGAGCAGTTTCCTACTACACTACCTACCGTCTCTACAGACCCGCCAGAAGTGGGTAAAGGAGAGAGACAATTTGACAGAAGGAACAGTCGTCATGATTATTGATCAATCACTGCCCAGAGCTATGTGGCCGGCCGGCCGCGTAAGCAAAGTGATCACCGGTGCCGACGGCAAGGTCCGAGCAGCTGAAGTGCTTGTCCAGGGCCGCACTTACACCCGTCCCGTGGCGAGGCTCATAGAACTGCCCCGACTCCCAGACACAATCGATGATGACCATGACCCTATAACCCTATGACTTTGTGAAGTTGACTGACCCCTACAGCAAACCCTTATGTGTAAATAGACAACGCGATTAATCTGTCTCTGCTTAACTGATTAGGTCTGGGACCAATCAGGGGGTGGCTGTTGTGAAGGGCCAGATTAAACCGAATATATATATTTATTATATATATATATTTAATTGTATTTGTATATTCTCTAATATTCCCTGATCTCCCTTGTATATTCCTTGTACAATATGCATTGAATATCCATTCTAGCCTACTGAACATCCCATAATAGTCTCCATTCTACTATTGGTCGAGACCTTGGTGCCAGGCTGCCATACCCCCCAGACCCAGTTCAAACGTACCGCTCAACATGTACGAACAAGTCCTAGTTCCGCGTAGGAATCTGGCTACCGCACCACTAACGGTACTATTTGTTCATAGTGCGTATATATACTGCGCTACTAAAGTAGGACTTCCTTTTCAGTCCAGTTTCTTACCCTCCAATAGAGTCACAGACGTAAAGCCTCCCCGCGACGCCACGTGTGGGAGTAAGGCCAAGTTCGGCCTACCATCGGTATTGAGACATCGTGTATATTAATATTTGAATAGTCATATTTGGCACTATATCGTCGAGTTGGACGTAGTCTATTAAGCTAATAATAGTCTGTTAATATATAGTGCTTCGTGCGGTGAGAATACTACCGTAGCCAGCACCCCATCGTTTCGGGCAGAGAACTGGCTGCTTATCCAGGATGGTCGACCCCATGTGAGATTGCATCTGAGGAGCCCCAGAGCCGACGAGCGAGTGGACCTGTATACCGGATTATTCTACCGACGACAGCCCGCCTTCCCAGGCACGGATTATGCTTTGTGTACAGTGATTATTCCATGGATAAAGACCCCCGACACTGCCGTGTGTTGGAACCCCCCCCCCCTGGAGAGGACGCAAGGTGAGGAGGCGCTCTGCAAGACGAGGTCGCTTCACGTCTCTCCTCCGTGGACCGGAGAGAGCCGGCCCACAGAGAGTCCAGCTGCTTTCATCTGTGGTCCAAGGATCGCTGGCGCATTGAACTGCACTACTGTGGGTTCACCCAGGATACCCTTAGCCGGACGAGGCAGCCAGACTCTACCCCCCCCCCCTCTTACTCCTGTTGTCTTACAAGCGACCGGAATTCCCCCCTAGTGTATCCAGTCTTATAATCATTAAAGTATCATTGCTGTTATTCCTTAACTATTCCAGGTCGTATATTTACCGCCTGCGCCACCAGAGATTGGACATTCTCTATTGATATACCAACGAATACTCTTTGCCATAAAAGTGCATACTATTTCAATTCATAAATGTAATTAAGTGATTAAGTGCTTGCTCTACACACCATTGCTGTGTAGTAATAAACGCATACTTCGACTTCGTACATTTGTGTTGGATCCGTTTCATCTACGTGAGAGTGTTTATCATAATATATTTATGCCGAGTACTGGGTGGCCGAATATAAAGTACAAAGGTAGTGGTAGTAAGTATCATATCTAGTAATACAGTCAGGGAATTGTACCCCTCAGTTACACTTAGTGACATATGAGTAAAGAATGATTATTTTCTCAGCCTGTAATGACAATGAACAGTGTGTTCACATATTAACAGGTTTACCTGTTTAACTGGCCGTATTAAGGGTAAAGTAGGAGGGTTGTGTTTCCCCCCGGTTCCCTGGGGACTTCTTCATCCTCCTCTCAGACATGTTGTTACACTATATTGTGTCACTGTGTGGTAGGGATACGATGTAACCCTTAGCTTGATTGCTGAGGTTGTGCTAAAACTGCTTGAGGAACTTTATTTTCCTAAAAGAAAAGATTGTTTGGTCGCTTTTCGCGTGTGCTTAGCAAGGCCTGTGGCCGATACTAATCGAGAATTATGTATTCTCTCATTATGAAAAACGGCGTTCCTCTGCAGAGTGTTTTTGCCATTTTTTTTAGGTGAAAATGGGTTGTGTGTGTCGTGTGACCTACAACTGGGTTGGGCTGGCCACAGAAGCACATGTGTAAGTTTGGTACCGGGGCTCTTGGAGGGCCCTCTCTATTCTGTGTTTTTTCCTTAGTAAAAATCAGATAGCAGGTTAGCACATGCGCTGTGTGAAGCTGTTAGACGCTTCATGGAGCTGACTATGACTGCGTCATACTCTTTTTGTCATTACATCGAATCATGGGTGTGGGGTCGTAAAGGGGTGAACTGGTAACCTTTCCTCCACCTTTTTTCTGTTGGTCAGGGGTAAACCCACCTGTCCTTCAAGGTTCCTGTCACGTTGCGGTTCGGCACGTTACAGGGTGAGGGGGGGGGGGAATATTGGGCGTGTGCACCGCAGAAATTCCCCCGCCATAGAGTACGTCACTGTGCGCGTCTCTGTTGGTAGGACTTCCGTGTGCTGTTCAGGTCCATATGATGGATCTGTTTCGGGGGGTGGTCAGGGCTCCTCCTCACGAAGCTCCTATTCGGGCCTTCTGTGAGTTGGGACTCTCCTTCCATGTGAGGGAGCCTCCTCAGAGTACAGAGCCTCCTCCTCAGATTGATAAGGTGAGTGGAACCTCGAGAAGGAGTCCTACTCTATTGTGTGTGTATTCGATTCAATTCGATTATTGAGTGTGTATGGGTTCAGTGCCTCCTCCCCGGAGAGCCCTACAACCAAACTTTTACATGGCTCAAGGTGCAATATATTCTTTGCAATCTGTACAGCTCACGTGGGAAGTCTCTCTGGGGATTTCCGTCTCCTCTCTATGGGAGGGTGGTGGAACGTAAAGATGTAAACAATTTTTACCCCCGGCTGTGTAGACTGGGATACATACTGTTGGTGCTTCCTTCTTTTCTATTGAAAAGAGTTGGAGTTAGGAAGTATCACACCCCTCTTGTCGTTCCCCATGGCGCCTTGGGGATTCAATGACAGGTCTAAATAGCCTGTTCATTGATGTGGTTGTGTCCCGACGCACGCATAGTGCTAGCTCGGGGTGTTCTGTAATCAGGCGACTGACTGGCACGCCTTGGTTGCTTGGGGTTAAAACGGCGTTTTTATAAAGCAACTGGGATGGAGGTTTTTCCTCTTCCGACGACCTGTTTTGGTTGTCGACGGATTCTCGTTCATATCTGGGGGATGATGACGGAATGGATCTGAACATATGTAGAGGGGTCTCACGCCCTGGGGGTGGGCCACCGGGCGTGGTTCGCCCCGAACGTCTGGGTGGCGCCTTCTTTTCATGTTTAAGATCAACACGCATATCTGCCCCTTCTCCTGGAGTAGGCATGTCGGCGTGGTTAGGGCACGGGACTGGTTCTGGTCACGCTGGTCCGGATCAGTTAAACCCGTTGTCCGCCGGGGATGCAGATCTGCTGTTCTGGTACCCTGAGGGACTTGGGCTTTTTTCAGGGGGGAAAATGCCAGGTCGGTCCGGGTGTCACAGGGTTAAGCGCTATGGAGACCCTGGTTGGGTACATTTTGTACTCAGCACTGTCGTAATGGCTTACGGCCATGCCAACCTGTACACGCTCGATCTCGTCAGATCTCGGCCGCTACACAGGTTGGTCCTGGTTAGTACTTGGTTGGGAGACCGCCTGGGAATACCATGTACGGTGTGCTTGGGGCTGGTTCTCCATTATTTTCGCTCCTCTCTCACACATGGCGAAGAGGGGCCTGTTGGGGTGGTCTTTGACCTCCTCTGGTGACCCTGTGCTTCCCGTATCGCCGGGCCCGGTCCGAAGTAATGTTTCGTCGACCCGTAGGCCTGGGTTAACCCTTTTTTGAAAACTGAAACACTTGTACTGCGGTATAGCCGGTGTATACCCGCAGGTGTGTTTTGGAGTTTTTTCTTGAGGGGTTATAGGAACAACCACCGCATTGGGTAACACCAAGGTGGTTGATTCCCTGGTGTGTTGGAGCAGTGTCAACTCCCGGGTTACCCGGTTGAGGGTGCCCCTGCACGTTCATGACGTCTGCCAATCGTGTCAGCCTTCTCTGCCTCAACCCCTCTGGGTGTTTTTTTTTTTTAAATGGAGGCTTAGTCATGCAACAACGCCAGCATACGCCCCTTCCGCCGGGGCGGCTGTGTTCAGCTGTCCCCTCTGGCGCCTGTCTCGTCCGCAGTCTCCAGGCTCGGGTTAAAAGCCTGTTGCCTGGTTTTTCCCCGGTGCGCTGCCTGCTTCCGTTGGTTAACTTTTTTTTGTGCTTACGGCCATGCTGACTGCCTGTTCTGCAGGGTCAGTGTGCCAGGCGGTGTACTATTGGGGGGACAGGGCCCGCTCGGCTGTGGGGCCTTTGTCCGAATACGCTGGCGATGTGGGGGGCGGGGTCACTAAGTGCCCACCTGGTGGGGTCTTGATGCTGGCATCATGGA
The DNA here is from genome assembly GCF_963971535.1 of Notolepis coatsorum. Taxonomy (NCBI): domain Eukaryota; kingdom Metazoa; phylum Chordata; class Actinopteri; order Aulopiformes; family Paralepididae; genus Notolepis; species Notolepis coatsorum. The sequence continues at coordinate 203,507,785 of NC_140165.1, forward strand.
CCTCTCCGGGCCCCCGTTCCAGGGGGTCCAGTCCCTTTGGTGGGTCTGGGCCTTCCTTCGCGCTCCGCTGCTACGGCCTTGCCACGGGGTTGGGTTTGCCCTTGACCCCGTGATTCTGGGGGCAGTAACGAGGGTTGTGCGTGTGTGTAGTCGTGGGGTCAGGCCACGGTCTGCTCACCCTGTGCGTTGAGTTGCTTGAGTGCCTCTTCGCACGGTCGGGTCCGTCGCCCTCCCGGGAAACCTCCAATAGGGGGGGTGCCCTCCATTAGGGGGGGGTCGGGGGGGCTCGGCCCTCCCTGTTCTGATGGTTGTGGGGGGCCTTCAGCGGGGTGTATTTGTCGGCCGGTGGCTCCGCTCGGCCTCCCTATGTGCATGAGTGACGCCGAGCGGATCCACTATGATACAGAACGATAGGTTATGACTATAACCAAGTTCTGTTAATAGTGGTGACGCTCGGCGTCCGACGCCGCTGCAGCCCTTGATCTCACCTTGTGGTGAAAGCTTGGGAAGGAGGAGAGCAGGTGACCACACACCTGCTTATGTAGGTAAGCTAACGAGGGGTGTGGTCAGACGAATACTGGGATAAAGGTACATTGTGGAATTTTATTCAGTGCGCGTGCACGTATGCGAGATAGTGCATGAGTGACGCCGACTGTCACCACTATTAACAGAACTTGGTTATAGTCTTAACCTATCGGTATATGAAAAAAAAAAAAAAAAAAAAAAAACGCTGGTGCCCGGGCCCGGCCGAGCCCGAATTATTTATAAAAAAAAAAGCCCTACCCAGCCCGAACCCACCGGGCCGGGCCCCGTCGGGCCTGGGCAAGGTTGCAGTGCACTAGTGTCAATCAAACGACGGCCATTATAGCTTGGCAACAATATGTAGGTTGATTGGCAAAAACACACCCCGAAGCCGACAGACAAGGGCAAAGTGCTGCGATGTGCGTGCGCACACAAGCGTGATGGATAAGAGTTAATAACAGCTGATTTAAAAGCCAAGGGCACCATCCTAGTTCGACAGTGAAGTGTTGAAAATGGTAAGTAGGGCAGGACCTTGTTGGGAGAAGTTTTTAACCTCTTAACACTTTCAGAGCCCTTGCTTAACCTTGATTTACCCGTTGAATGCCAGCATCCACTTCAATGTTAGCGTTAAAAATGCCTAATCTATGTTTTAAATTATGGCTATGTGTCTAATCTGCCCGTCGCTTTATCAATGACTCGTTTGCAGTCAACATTGTCGAAGCGGATTGTTTTTTTATCGGTTCATTTTTTTTATAGCATTTTGAAAAGCCCTAGTTTTCAAGGAAAATATAAAGATTCCATGATAAAAGACATTTACTGGAATATACACAATACACAAAAACGTTGTCATTTTTCGGCCTATTTATGAATCGTTTTCAAATAAATGCTAGATTATCGATAGTATATGTGTACGTATGCACGCTATAGACGCAAGCTGAAAAATCGATTCTCTTATTTCCTCATCAGCGATCGCGCACACACAGACACATCACACATAGGGCAAAAGCTGAGATCTCAGCGAATACAACTCTGATTATCCCAAGACTGGTAAAATAGATTCCTTACCTCAGATCAGATGTTCTCCAAAAAGATTATTCCAATTAGCTTATTTACCATCTACCCCGGAGTTAGACAAGCAAATACATACCATTTTCTTCTCTGTGCATGCATTCAGAGTAGGGAACACCCACACCGTTAGCCTAGCTTAGCATCATTCACTGAAAGTAGGGCTGTCCAGTTAGCCTAGTTCCCAACAGTCATGAAATACACTCCAAATACAACTCCAAAACGTTCCTGTAAACATGTTGTGACCTGTGTATTTCCCACATGGAGATATATCTTTTTTAATTAGACATTTTTGTTTTCTAAGGAGATATATACTTGTAACAATTTTTTGCTGAACCACTGCTGCCTGGGTGCAGTGATTTCACGCATCACCTCAAAACTTACCACAGTCATGGTTCCCAGTGTTTCACTTTCTCCTCTATGTGCGATGCCGATGGATGGGATGGCCGTATCCTTCAGAAAATATATCATGGTTCGGTTACTAAGTAGCATTTTTTTCATAATAGTCATCTTGTGCAAAATTCTCTGAGCAAACACGATGGTTCTTGATTATTTCTATTAGTGTCTTGGAATATGATCAGAGCAAGTAGCCATAGCTTCTACCAGTTATATGAGTACTGGCTAAGCGTCCCGCTCTTATGCCATATCGAGATATACCTCATCTCCTGTACCTACTGTACTACATGAACGAAAACAAAACACCCTTGTACTTGACCAGGCCCCGCCCCAGTGGCTTACTATAAGACACCGGGCGTGGTCACCACTCGCCCTTCCTCGGGAAAAGTTTTCCATCAGGGAAACCCCCCCCCCCAAGGGACCTCAGGGCACGCTAAGAGCGGGACGCTTAGCCAGTACTCATATAACTAGGTTATATACATAACCTATCGTTATATACTCGTACTGGCATCGCGTCCCGCTCTTATGCCATATCGAGATATGGGTAGAGCGGACACGAGGCCCGACAAATGTACCCCCTGAGGACCCGTAAGCCCACATCAGGGGGGAGGAGAGTCCTTCCTAGTGAAGAGGGGGCGGCAGTCAACTCCACCCAAGTGCGAAAAAGAGGGAACTAGAAACCTCCAAACGCACAGCACAGGCGGGACCACATGTGACACACCCACACACCCCTGCTAACCCACCGAGGCGGGAAGCAGGGGAGGTTCCAGACCTCAGAACCGCCTGGGAGACAGAACCCCCAGTCATGTCCATGAGGTAAAACCTTACGAAGGGACCTGGGGAGGACCATGAGGCCGCAGCACAGATGTCCTCCACCGAGGCCCCTCCTAACAGGGCGGCAGAGGCCGCCACTCCATGAGTGGAGTGCGCCCTGACACCCCCAGGGGGGGCCAGCCCAGCCAACGTGTAGCAAAGGGCTGTTTCGACAGTGCCTTAACAGCGCGAGAGCCACCGTAACAGACAAAGAGCTGATCGTAGCCCTGAGGTCCTGAGTCCGGCTGAGGTAAACCCCTGGGACCGATGCCGTGGCCGCCTGGGATTCTTTCCCCCCATACATCTGTTAGGTCAGTTGTTGGGGCGGGTACATTGAGGAGCGCAGGACCTTGATCCTGATTGCGCCGGACCGGGGCGCAGCTGTGTGGTTCCCGGTCCTGATCCAGCTCTTGGTAGCCCGTCGTGGCCTGTTCCTTGGTCATCACGGGCCCTCTCTCAAGCGCACAGGTCTCTGTGTAGTTCCCTGTGCTGGGCCAGCCACTGCTGGTTGGCTGGTGAGAGGGTGAGCCTGGAGAGGATGGATCCTTCTGTGGTGACACCATCCGGAACGCGCATGCTCCCTCCACTATCGCGGTTTACGCGGGTAGGTGGCGTATTTTCCAAGAGTGGTGTAAGGCCACCCTCTTGTGTAGCGTTTCCTGCTTGGCGCTCGCCGCCTTAAGCCGGTGAAACGTTCTCTGTCTCCGAGTTGGGACCTTCAATTGGTCCTCGGCCGGTTGTCCGAGGCCCCATTTGAGCCTCTTGAGCAGGCACCTTGGAACAGCTGTCTTCAAGACTGCGTTCCTGCTGGCCATCACCTCCGCTCTGAGGAGAGGGGAGCCCTGAGGAGGGAAAATTATTTTTAACTTCTCACCCCCTCAAAGGGAGACCCCTCCCTGTGGTTATAGCTTGCGGCTAGGTCAAAGCTAATAACGTCAAAAAACCCAGATGTTTCGACGTCGGCTGGCCCTCATGGCCCCGCCACCAGACACCATTTTTGACAGAAAAAACAACAATTCGAACAAAGTCACTAATCGCTGCTAATTCCATACCGTGGCGGTATAGGCTTTAACAAAACCACCAGCCACCCGCCGGGCCGACTCACCTCATGGTGTCGGCCGGGCGGGGCACTGTTTCAACATGCCAGAGGCAAAGGACTGATGCCACCTGCTTCATAAACAAGGAGCACCAGTGGTGGTTGCAACCAGCAACCTCCACTGTGGTGTGCACCCATGAAGGGGTTAATGAATAAATTAACTAAAACACCAACACACTGTAGAATGGGCTAGCCCATACACACAACGTTAAGGGGATGCGGACCAGAGAAAACCAGTCCTGCATCCATTCATAATATTCACAAAAAGCACACCAGCCCTAGTCCTCAGCCCATTCACCCATGAAAAAGGTAAACAAAACCCCCCGCAATACTCATAACAGTAAACACCGATTGACCGTCAGCATGAATGGTTAAGAGGAGGGAAGACCTTGTATAAAGACATCCCTCAGCGGGGATTTGAAAACAGAAACAGTACCCAGCATATAGCATAGCGTTAGCCGCGCGCTCCAGGATAGCCTGGAAAACGTCCAACTCAGAGGGACGTTTACCCAGACATCCTGCCCCTTGCGCCGATACACAACTCGGTTGTCTAACAGAACAACAAGCAGCATTACAAACACCAGCGTTAATGCCTAGCGGCGCAGATCCTACCTGGGTGTGAGGTAGCTCGATAGCTACACATCACACGACGTCCCTCTGTCTGCTGTCAACAAGACGAGGAAACCCCAGTACAGACTCGACGCGGAGATGCATCGAAATGCATCCAGCTGCAGAGTCGCAGAACCCATACGAGCGCCGTTGGAACATGCCGAAGATTCCAGGGGCTGGCAAATCTCCGGCATTGTTCAATTTCTCTTTACACTTCAGAAACGCTAGTTACACAGGGTGCAAAGCATCCGCCATGATGGAAAACGAAAAAGAGGATGGGCTAGTGGTGACCACGCCCGGTGTGTTATAGTAAGCCACTGGGGCGGGGCCTGGTCAAGTGCAAGGGTGTTTTGTTTTCGTTCATGTAGTACAGTAGGTACAGGAGATGAGGTATATCTCGATATGGCATAAGAGTGGGACGCGATGCCAGTACGAGTATATAACTGGGCAGCCCTACTTCCAGTGAATGATGCTAAGCTAGGCTAACGGTGCGGGTGTTCCCTACTCTGAATGCATGCACAGAGAAGAAAAGGGTATGTATCTGCTTGTCTAATTCCGGGGTAGATGGCAAATAAGCTAATTTCCCCAAAAGTTGGCATGTTCCTTTAACTCATTGGACGCCACGCATTAAGGTGCTCCCACAGTTGAGCGGACCGTACACGGAGCAGACTCCCGTGGACTCAAAGCGGACCCAAAGGGTACTCAAAGCAGACCCAAAGGGTACTCAAAGCAGACCCAAAGCAGACTCCAAGTGCGAAGCTCCAATTTTCTAATGCGCGGACGTCCGCGCCGCTGACTTGGTGTCACACAAAACGCTGCTCGCCGTTTTGGTTGACATCGAACTGCATTTAATGTGACGCCGATCTGCATTTTACTCTGACCACTCGCTCCGTGCCAAGAGAGAGTAGGGCTTGAGATGTTTGAATGGCTTTTCTAAATGAAGTGTGTAAAACTGCCAGTTTTATTTCAAACATCTCAAGCCCTACTCTCTCTTGGCACGGAGCGAGAATGTTATCTCCGTTTCCAATATTTCGAAATAAAACTGGTTATTTTATTTCATGCAATGCGTGTTTGTCATTTCAGCACCACCCACTGTCCACCTCAAGCCTATATACCTGTTATTCAAGCATGTAAAACTGCCAGTTATCGAAATATTGGAAACGGAGATAACATACTCTTTATTTTGACATCGGATGATGACGACATGACAGAAGTTGAACAGCGTGGGAAAAATTGTGTAAACTGGCGCGAGACATGTAGGAAATTGGTCCGCGGAGGTCCGCTCGACTATGAAAGCTCAAAGAGTCCAGCAGACCTCCGCTGAGTCCAGTCCGTGTACAGTCCGCTCGACTATGGGAGCACCTTTAGCCTCATCCTGTAGTAGCTACCGCCACCGCTGTAAATGGTTGGAGTCGCTCACCTTGTTTGCAGGGCTATAACTATTTAAATATTATAGCTATATACAATACTATGGCCCATTTGACATCGAGTATCTATTGTTCAAGATGTGAAAAAGGAATATTTTTTCCATCCATAAATTCTCGTTTTATACCATGGTGAATATAAGTATGGTTTTAGAGTGGTCTAGGGTAATTCCTGGGAGGCTAGTAATAGCCTGCAACCAGGGCTTGACATTAACACCTGACCACCGGCCAAATGCTGGTAGAATTCGGCTGTGGCCGGTAACTCTGTCATTCTACCGGCCACAGTGGCCGGTGACTTTTTTTCTATGAAAAAAAAACATTGTAGTCTACAAAAGGCATCGGCAATAATTAAGTCAATCCAAGTGATACTACATAATACTACAACTCCCACAACAATTCGGAAAAGTGCATTACCGGCCAGATCCTGGTAGTGGTGCTGTCTCGAGAATGGAGTACTCCTTGTTTTCAGACCAGATGTAAATTTTTTCATTCAGGCCTACTTTTTCTGTTAGCGTGAAGCTATGCCTTCATCAGATCGCATGGAATACCTTTTGCGACGCCGAATTCAGTATGCAGTAAAGGAATATAGCATCAGCCAATGGACATATGGATCTACCAGATGGCGATCAATAACTGGGAAATCCTTTTTGGGATCCAACCGGCCACAGGTAAGAACAATTTCATGCTGATCAGGCCTTGTTAGCATAGCCAACCAGGCGATGAATGAATGAAAACTTTATTTAACAGATTGCAGAATACAGTACGGCTCAATACACACAATTGTTAAGGGGATGCAGACCAGAGAAAGACGTTTGTCTTGTTTACATCAGGGTCCCCCATTTTCAATTTATAGTGACATTTATGACATACACAACATACATGACATCATGACATCATGACACATCAGTGTATGATGCTACAATAACGAATGTCGTTATTGGTATCGATAATCAGAAACAACGTTCCCCCCCAATAATCCCCCCCCCCCCTTTCATGCATTCATGGTGGAACATGATACCGATCATATGCATTTTGATTTTAAACCTATTCAGCATCATGCTATAAAATGGGAACGTATTGATGAAAAAATTATTTAGTGTGGTGATTTTTGGCTAGTGAGCCAAAAAGTTAATGTCAAGCCCTGCCTGCAACCCATATTATACATAATCCATTGGAATTTCGTCCCTATACACGCTACAATATAAAATTAAAATGCATATGATCGGTATATTATGTTCCATCATGCATGCATGAAAGGGGGGGGGGGGGGGGGGTCGTTTCGAATTAATTGATTGTCAATAACGGCATTCGTTAGTACAACAGCATACGCTGATCAGGGCGATGGCTATGAAAACAATGGACAACCAAGCTGAAATTGACGGTAAATTGCTCTTACCTGTGGCCGATGAGACTCCAAGAAGAATATTCCAATTATTTGATTGCCATCTGCTAGATCGTATGCCCATTTGGCCCACGCCATAACCCTCAACAGCATAATGAATCTGGCGTCCCGAAAGCGATTCAATGCGATCGGGTATACCCTTTGGTCCACGTTACTCAAAAACTCTGCCCGGAGGAATTTCAATGATACACAGAGCCATACACAGAGTCAAACAGGAAGTGCGACATCGGCCGCATACCAACAGGCGGCGGTATTGGACCGTCTCAGACACATTGCCACACAGTACCACAGCCTACCTGGATGATTTATGAATGGAAATAGCGAATAAAAGAAATAACGATCCAATAACGAGTATACTCATTGTTGGCGTCCAACGATTTGTGGCCTATAACGAGTATACTCATCGTTGGCGGTGAATGAGTTAAGCATCGGGCAAAAATGTGGGTATTTTTTTTTTTTTTATGTTTGACGATTGCATACCCAAAGTTATTTGCGATTTATTATACTTTATACTTATAGCCCATGCATGAGTCTGGTCTCTTTTGAGAGGTAACATTCTGAAGTTTCTTACACAAAAAAATCACTTTGAGTGTGAATGAAATAGAGTAACAGAGGTTTAAACACACTGAAGTAAAAATTTATTTGTACTGGTTACCAGATGCCTGTTTTTAAGTTCCAGCTGAGAGGTAGGGCCTGGAAAACACAATGGTGCCATAGCCTGAATTATTATGTAGTAGCTACAAGTCTAAAGTTTATAAAAATCCCACTGAAAATGTATCTTTTACAAAGGTCTTTGTAATGTGTGTACCAGTAAAAAAAAATTAAATAAAAAATTATTATCCAAAATGGCCGACCGCTGCCATTCATTTCGATGCTCTAGTCAAAACAATGGACTTCTTTGTCTTCTTGTGTCACTTTCGGAGCAGACGCTCCTTGGCTACAACGGTGGTCAATCATTTTCGCCATCAGCGGTGACTGGTCAGTTCAGGACTGCTCCCAACCGGACGTGGTAACTCGTCCGAAAAGCTTGTCAAATGATGCTCGCCGGATGTTTTGTCTTGTAACTCGAGAATGGAATCACGCAATAGGTTGAGTGTGGTGACGATCGAAAGGCGGAAAATTCAACTTTCCAACAATGTATTGGTTGATCGCCGAAAACGCAGCCCGGGGCTGACAGGTGAGAGCAAAGTGCCGCGACGTGCGTGCAAGTGTGTGGCGGCCCGCTGTCAGGCCATCCGATGCTTAAGAGGTTAATGAGAGTTGCAGGAAGAGGGTCAAGCGAGCAGGTTGAGGGTTTAGCTGCACCAACCAATTCTGAGAAGACAGTAAGTGAGACGTTTTCAAGGCAGGATAGCGTATGGCTGGATTGCATAGCAGAGGGAAGGCCCATCTGAGGTTGGGAGGTGAATAAGCCATCAATTTAGTCTCTTATGAGATACATTTTCTTGGTAAAGAATACAATGAAGCCAGAAATGCATGATTTAGCACAGTTGGTTGTTTCTGAGTACGTTTTGCAACTGTATCAAACAAAAACGTTGAGTTATTTTTGTTATCATTGATGAGTCTGGAAAAGTAAGACGTTTTGGGAAGTGATTTGTATTGTATTTATGTAGACTGTCATTCCAGGCAAGGCGGTACACTTCGAGTTTGGTCGAACGGCATTTATGTTTAAGTTTGCGACATGCCTTTTTCATGGTACAAGTTTCCTAGGTAAACCAGGGAGTTCGTTTTTGCAGACCACGTTTTTTTTTAGGCTTTAGAAGAGTGACAGTGTCAAGCGTGCTATGAAGGGCTGCGTTAAGCTTATCTGTAAAGAGATCAAGGGGCCGGGAATAACAAAGGAAGGGAGAGAGTGTATCCAGTAGGTATTGAACAAGCGTTGGGACAGTGATGGTAGTTGTTTTTTATATATATTTTCGGTGAACTGCCCCGGTGACTGACAGACTCAGTATGGCATAAACAAATGCTTCACCTCCAGGTGACACACACAAACAAACACACACACACACACACACACACACACACACACACACACACACACACACACACACACACACACACACACACACACACACACACACACACACACACACACACACACACACACACACACACACACGACACATTACATTCTGTGAAGATGTGCTTTGTGTCACTGAGTAATAATGCAGGCCCTCATGCATCAACGTGGACTTTGAACTTGACCTACTTCCACACGTAAGCACGGAATGTAGAACTAGCGTACGCACAGGGAAGTCGGCATTCATCACACGTGCGTACGCAGGCTCTATGGTCCTCCGTGTTGATGAATACCACTTTGTTCTACCGTCAATGCTCGTGCATGATTATCCATATATGGTCATGAAAATGAGGAAACACCCCCCATGGGATGTGAAATAATGGACCGACCCGAGCGGGACTCCGAGAAACTCCACGGAGAATTCACTGCTGTCGAACCAAGAAGACACTATCGCGTATTGTGGGATAAATAAAAGGCGGATTTGTAAACGGTGATGTCAGATATCAACGGCTCCCTAAGACCATTGCTGCAATTCTGCCTGGACAGCTCAAAATACTAATAAAGACCGTTCGTTGACCACTGTTTGGCGTTGGTTGTGTGTCATTATAACCGTGCTTGTAATATGAATGCCTTTATTAGTTGTGTTCGATTGGCTATATGATTTTTAGATGCATCTATTTTGTTGTCGGCTAATAAAGACCGCGCTGGAATATGACTGCCTTTCCCCGTGTTGTTTGATTAATACCCCATGGATTAAAGTTCTCCTCAATTTTATTCCAAATCGCGATGGATCTCCCGTCAATTTTCTACCTGCTGCATATGATTTCTAGAGGCATACTACAATCTATTTTGACGTCAGTATTGGGTAGCCTATATAAACAATATAATACGAGAGCATATACAAGAACAATGAATCTCACTGCATGTATGATAGCCTGCCTTTCAATACATGAACTTGAATCCCATCATATACATAGTCTGTCCACTATAGTGTCATTGCAATGCGTTTTCTATTCTTTCTTATACAGTAAAAAGGGGGAAGAACACTATATTAATATGACTTGTATTCTGCTTACATCTTCGAAGTTCCACTTGTTTCGTTTAACGTAAAGCCTTTTAAATATAATCAAAACGTTCCCGTGTTTCTGCGGTCTGCGCAGAATAATAACGAGTTGAGCTTTATGATTTATGATGAATTGAAAATGGGGGACCCTGATGTAAACAAGACGAAAGTTGGTCTGCATCCCCAATTAACAATTGTATGTACTGAGCTGTACTGTACTGTACCCATTCTGCAATCTGTTAATAAACTTTTCAATCAATCAATCAATCAAGCTACGCGGAGCGCAGTCAGTCAGTAGCCTACACCCCGTATATTCCGATAACGCTATATAAACCATGCTGCATTCATTCTGAGAGAAAGATCTATTATTCCAAATGCTATTTATAGGGTTTTGACCATAATTACACTACTGTTGCTATTTTACAATGAACTATAATGAACTACGGTTCGTACAGAACGTGCCAGTGTTATTATGCACAGAAGCTCATTTCCTTGTTGTAATAATATATTCTACCACTGGGCGCTAGGTACGCCAGGTCTGAAAAGTGCGTAGATGTACGCACAAAGTCAAGTTCAAGTTGAAGTTGATGAATCCCACTCTTTGCTTAGAAATGATCGTACGCACGGGGTAAGCACAGATCTGTGCGTAGAACACGTTGATGCATGAGGGCCCAGGTCTTTTATGGAGCGCTGGAAGCCAGGGGGAGTCTGTCTGGCGAAGACATGACAAAAAGATAAGAGACTGGGAGAAATGATAGAGGGATGACTAGTTCAGAGGGAGATTAGGTGATGGAGGTAAGTGTACTATACCTCTCAGGGAGAAGATAAATTAATGTAGGGAGGTGGGGATGGAGATGTGAGAAAGAGAGAGAAGTGGTGCTGATGTCCTATGTGGATCTGACAGACAGACAGACAGACAGACAGACAGAAGTACATTATCTAGTCCTGTGGGTGACATGGCTTTCTTAATGCCTCTCAGAGATAACAAGGAATTTAACCCATTAGCTAGGATAATGGTCATGGGCTTTCATATACCTTGAGATGGCACATGACTTGGCCCTGCTGCAGGAGGCTGGGGAGTGGGAGAGATATAACTTAGAGTAACTAAACCCACGGCCACTTTGCTCTCCTAGTGGTTGATATATGTTCACCCTGCTGCACACTCTGTCCTGCCAAATCTGTGATGTTAGAGTGCCTGTTTGGAGGTCGGTCTAGGGAAAGAAGAGGTACTCTGACATTACAGATTGGGGTGAGGCAGAGTGTGCAACATGGTGATATTACTGCTATCAATATCAATGCTTCACTTAGTGGTGAATATATCAACCACTGGGCCAGCAAAATGACCACGAGTGTAGTTAATCTTTAAAGGCCAACCTTCACGTTGGATTTTTGTTCAATAAACAATGTGGACTAGGCCAACGGTGACTTTCATGAAGAAGGAAAAAAAAAGTATTGAAATTGACCCAGTTTTAGCGTTTTTATCAAACATTTTGTCTGCCCAACACAATCAACACGCACGTGGATATTTTAATCAATGGTTCATAACGTGCGTGTGTAATCGAAATGATCTCGTCACAACAGGTGCAGGGCACCAGGGGGCTCACCAGGGGGTGCTGAGAGTCACACACAGCTAGTGGCAGGCACTGCAGGCAGAGAGCCTTGCTACCATAGATATATGCTTGCTACTACTAGCCGAATGAAAATGTATCTGTTTCACCTAACACTATTGCTCCGTGATTATAGCCATCCATCTCTAAAGCTAACCACTATTTGTAAAAGCCACAACCACGTTACCATATTTGTAATAATGTAAATCATTGTGTCGTTGTACATATTGTGTTTATAACGTTAGTAGCTAACATAGCTTAGCTTGGTAGCTATTGTGCTAACAACATATCCCGACATCCGGCTCGCTGGCCGGCATGAACGGCCGACCCAAAATGGTTCTCTCCTCTCTGTACACCCCGTCCCCACGGGTACCCTGCCGGGGGGCCCATGGACGCGACAACGGCGGCAGCCGTAGGGTGCTCGAGCCCGTAAAGGCTAGTGGTACACGATAGCTATGAGCTAACTAACGCTACAGGCTCAAACACCCTACGGCCGCCGCTGTTGTCGCGTCCACAAGCTCCTCCGCAGGACACCCGCGAGGACGGGGGCACACAAAGAGGAGAGAACCACCCGCAGGGACGGCGGAGCTATAGGCTAACTGTGATGCACCGAGTGGGCCACCATTGATCTACATGCCCCGATCTCAAATGGTTCACGACAGTAGACATAATGCTAACGTTAGCCAGCGCCATATATCGAGTAGTACTATGACCCGGACGGGCAAGGCATACGTTTCCTGAAGTGACGTCACGGCCGTGCTAGCGTCTGATAAGCTTTTAGATTCGGCTCATTAATATGCACCTGTAGTGACGTCGGCGTTTGATAAGCTTTTTTGATTCGCGCGTGCATGTTATTCGTGCATGGAACTTTTTAACTCTTTCGGAGTGGCATTTCCGGTGTCAAATGGAAAAAAATAAATAATGAAATTATATACCAATGATGTAAACTACCCATAATTGATCAGTAGGGTTTAACCTGGATGTTGGGCTTTAAGTGCCTTTACAATCTACTGGAACATCTGGAAAACAAAATCCGATGTGATCATAATAACATTTGGATGTTGGTTAGTGAACGCAGCATGCCTATGTTTTGCTACCATAGCTACTTCCTCTCATTAATCACATTTCAGATATCCAAAAGTTGTGAATTTTTTACTCACATAAGAGTGTATAGTTGCTGTTGTTATGGTCCAGCCATTTCACAGTAATCAATGCTAACCATTACTGAGGTTCAGAGATCGTTCCTCTCTCTCCACTGCTGATTAACACAGACGTTAATCCACTAGAAGAGGGCTGTGTTGGAACTGGCCATGGCTAAAGTCAATGAGCCATGTAATTGAAACATGTACATAATCCATACATGTAGTAATGGATGTTTTAGTCTACTGTACTTTTTTCATGAATGTTACATGTTGTGTGAACTACTAGCCATTAATACTTCTGTAGAATAATACAGAAGTCATATAAGAGGTCAGTACTGCATTGGTGGAACAAATTATATCCTTCAGTGATTTTCCATTTTCTGAACTGGAAAAGGAAGATTCAAGGTGCTAATATAACCAAATACACACTATGGATTACAAAGAGGCACTTTGCTACACTTCCCCTCAGCTGTCATCTTGCTGAACTCAGGTTGCCATGGTGACACCCCCCCCAGACCTCTCTCTCTCTCTCTCTCCTCTCTCTCTCTCTCTCTCTCTCTCTCTCTCTCTCTCTCTCCTCTCTCTCTCTCTCTCTCTCTCTGTCTCTCTCTCTCTCTGTCTCTCTCTCTCTCTCTGTCTCTCTCTCTCTCTCTCTCTCTCTCTCCTCTCTCTCTCTCTCTCTCTCTCTCTCTCTCTCTCTCTCTCTCTCTCTCTCTCTCTCTCTCTCTCTCTCTCTCTGCATGATGAACATCCAGGTGTGTGAGTGTTTTCATGCATGCCAGTGCGTTTACATACACACACCAGTCTCTCTGTCTCAGTGAGTGTGTTTACTCAGTAGCCTAATATTGCTTAAAATATGTAAATAAAATACTTATCGATCACAAGAAAAAGGTACATATTGTACGTTATGTTATAGCCATAACAAATATATTGATGTATTTACGGAAAATGTACAATGTGTACGTAATTCAGGGCCCGCCTCAGGGGTGTGCGAGCAGTGCGGTCGCACAAGGGCCTCGCGGAAGGGGGGCCTCGTACAAAAAAAAAAAAAAAAAAAAAAAAATTATTTATTATTTTTTTTATTTTTATTTTAATTTTTTAATTTTTTGCGAGCGAGGCCCCCCTTCCCGCGAGGCCCTGTGCGACCGCACTGCTCGCACACCGTGCAGCTTTGGAGGTTATGCTTAGTTATGCCAGCCAAGACGAAGAGGTCGGTCATTATCAGTCGGTCGGTCACCAAGGAACGTTGACGAAAGGCCTCTCGCTGGCGGGACAAAAAGAAGCTATGGCCGGTGCCTTGTCATGGTGCAGTCGGGATATAGCCATGATGATGTCGGCTAGTAGCTAGCTTAGCTAAAGGCTAACTAGCGTTAGCTAACCTAGAGACAGCGCATGCAGCCAAGATGATTGATTGATTGATTGAAAAGTTTATTAACAGATTGCAGAATAGGTACAGTACAGTACAGCTCAATACATACAATTGTTAAGGGGATGCAGACCAGAGAAAGACTTTCATCTTGTTTACATCAGGGTCACCCATTTTCAATTCATCATAACATATATGACATACATGACATACAGATAGACAGTACTGCTACATCTATACATTTATGACATATCAGATTTGCAAATACAGTACTGTTTGTGATACAAAAGTGTCCAGAAAAGGAGTGTATATACAATTGACGTAGAAACTGTACATTGGAGGAGGTTGGATGGGTGGGGTGGGGTTGGGTGGGTTGGGTGAGGGCTGTACATTGGAGGTGGGGGGGGGGGGGAGGGGGGTTGGGTAGGGGACACACACACATTTTACACTGTACATTGGAATACTGACAAAGCCTTACTTGGTCATTTACTGTACAACTAGGTTAGGACATTTGTAGGGGCCAGTTTCGAATTTCAGTCTCACGTAGGTGTTTTTTGAGAGTGTTTTTGAAAGTGGGTAGTGATTCACATTCCTTTACAGCTTTAGGTAGGGCGTTCCACATTGATGTGGCATAATTGCGAAACGTGTTTAGTCCCTTGTTTGAGCCGAATCTGGGTTTTACATGAAGAGGATGGTCGTTTGGCAGATGAACTTCGTCAACTCCACGCGGTTGTCTCCATCCTCTTGGACGTTTGGTGAGTTTTTAACCTATTCTATTAACTCTATTCTATTCCCGCCTTGCTGGAATGCGCGCCATTAGCGTTAGCCACGCGTCTAGGCCTCTTTGCTTTTGCATTTGACTAAGATAGGGCTTTTGCATTTGACTAAGATAGGGCTGACCCCTATTAGTCGATTAGTCGACTAATCGGTCGAAAGGAGCCGTAGTCGACTAACCAACCTCTTAGTCGAATAGTAAAAAAATTTAAAAATTATAATATTTTTTTATTTTTTTATTTTTATCATTCTTTCCAAAAGAAAAGAGGCCTAGAAGCGTGGCTAACGCTAATGGCACGTATACCAGAGGCTAACTGCCTACGAAAACAGGCACAGAGGCACTGAAAGAGGATTTCACCCATCTAATGAACACACTAGACTAGACAAAATATCAAGATGTATCCATCAGTGGACCAATTGCATGCTTTTGCAGAGGACAAAAGCCTTCAGTCGACTCCTTCAGACATTAAGCACCCCCACAGCCCAAATGTAATGAAAAAAAAATGAAAAAAAGTATATATTTTTTTGCTGCAGGAATCCGCTTCAAGGCCCTCGACCTAGCATACCGTGCGGCAAAGGGAACCGCTCCCGCTTACCTCCGGTCAATGGTCTCTAACTACACACCCTCAAGACCCCTACGCTCTGCATCTTCTGGCCGCCTCAGACCTACTCCTATCCAAGCTCCGGGAGGGTCATCAAAGAGAAGTCGCCTATTCTCAGTCCTTGCCCCACAATGGTGGAACGTACTACCCACCCCAGTTAGGACAGCCGAAACACGTCCAATCTTTCGCCGTCGACTAAAGACGCACTTCTTCAACCATTATCTGAATAAAAAAAAAAAAAAAAATCTAACCCTAACTAACCGTACTGTCATGCACTTGTCCTAATAAACTAACCTACACTGTAGGACTCAACACTTTGATGAACATTGTTGCTCAGCTGATAGAGTTGTGCCCTTCCTGATGGCTTGTCGTACAGAACTTGTAAGTCGCTTTGGATAAAAGCGTCAGCTAAATGACTAAATGTAAATGTAAATGTGTGTGAGAGCAAGAGAGAGACCCAATCCATTATTATTATTATTATTATTATAGAGAGAGAGAGAGATAGTTCTCCAACTTGTGTGAGTTGCAGTGATCTCCTGGTTGTTCCCCACCTATGTTATATAACTATTGCGCTGCTGCAACTAGAAACACTGTCCTGGCCTGCTTCTAAGTTCAGTGGCCTTTTTTTTTTTTTTTTTTTTTTATCATCTGGCGACCCCCCCGCGGCGGCTCGCAACCCGCCTGTAGGTCGCGACCCCGACTTTGGGAACCCCTGGATTAGTCGACTATTCGACTAATCGGGGTCAGCCCTGATATTCAGACACTGAGCTGTAGAAGCAGGCCTCCTGGCTATTGTAGGCTTTGTAGGCTAGTACCCACACTGGTAAGGTACCCAACTTAAATCAAGGACACATCCACTGGTTCTGTTATCTCATATCCTTCACGTGTCCTCATGTTCCTGATACACGCCTCTACGCCTATCTATCTATCTATCTATCTATCTATCTATCTATCTATCTATCTATCTATCTATCTATCTATCTATCTATCTATCTATCTATCTATCTATCTATCTATCTATCTATCTATCTATCTATCTATCTATCTATCTATCTATCTTTCTTTCTTTCTTTCTTTCTTTTAACTCAACTTTTTAAAGTATATCTAGCCAGCCCACCGATGAGGTACAGACAAGGAATTCAAGGGCAAAGTTGGATTTTGTCTGCTCACTTAAAGAAGGCTGCACCAAGATATGTAAGATAAATAGTCTGATCCTTTAGCCTATAAGATTTTTATTTATATATATATATATAAATATATATAGGCTAAAGACATATCTTGGTGCAGCCTTTCATTATCGTGAGCAGACAAAATCCAACTTTCCCCCTTATGTATATTATATATATATATAATATATATATATAATATATATATACTATATATTATTATATAATATATAATATTATACTATATATACTATACTATAGTATATAATAGTACTGGATATAATAACGCTAGAAGCACCATACGCCTAAGCCACTGGGCATTGAGCTATTCAAATTAGCCTCCTTGCACCATAAAACCAACAGTCTCCTCCTTTCATGACTTTTCCTATATAATTATTTAAATGCCAGCACTTTCACAGTTCTAAAAATAGATTTAAAACATTACAGACATATTTACCATCTTTTTGTCACTCAAACACCCCCCTTACTTGCCATAGCATGCCACTGTGCATTGGTACCCAGAGGTCTGAATGTCTTTCCTCTAGTCGCATACACATGCTATGATTACCACTCTATTTAAAATGGGTCACTTATGTTAACTAGTGTGATGATGAAGATGAGGAGGAGGGTAGTGTCTTCAAAACAACATAGGAACATAATTATTTTAAATCATGGGAACCGTGTGAATAAGCCTGTGCCTGTCCTCTCATTATAATGCAAGTTTACCAGCCCAACCTATAATGCAAAAACAAATAGACTGGACATGTTAACACATGTCAGAGACTATAGTAGGCCTATAGGCTATATGAAACATATAAGCAAAGCATAGTGGCAGATTACATTATTCCCATCAATCATATTTGTTAAAAAACATGCCTGTTGTACGCAATGCCAACCACCGATTAAAGTGCAAGTAGTAAATGCGTGTGCCTTGCCTTCCACAAACAGATGCCTGATGCAGATCAATCATACAAATAAAAGTATTGGAATGATTCTATAGTGTATTATTTTTTTTAAGAAAAGATAGTATGCAGCCTAGACTATAATATAATAGCTATAGTTAGGCTGTGAGGTTTTGATATCGCTTTAAATGTGTCTCAAAACTATAAAGGAGAGAATTGGGAGTGAATAGCCTATTCTGGGCCTCTCGGTCATTTAAGATGGTCACAGACAGCAGGTCCTACACATTATGCAAAAAAAATATTGCTCGCTAATAATAGTTATCTTGTTCTTATGCAACTTGGAAAAGTTGTTGACACAACTGCTCATAATACTAGATATGAAACGCTTTTTCATTCCCGTTGGATGTTGACAGCTGCTGGTCAGAAAAGTATAAGCACTTCCAAGGAGCCACTGCTTTAGAGAACGTCATTCACATGTTTATAGAGAGGAGCAGCACCTCAGCTGGCAAATTCTAAATTCAGATATGGGATCACAAGGGTAGACTTCATAATATTGCATGTTACAAGCTCATAATGGGCAAGCTTGCCTCTTGAATACAAGGGGAACCACACTGAAAAAAGACGACATACAGTAGGTTGTCTGCGTAAATGCGTGTGTCATGGCTTACAAGAGAGTTGAGTTCACCCAGCTAAGAACACAACTCTCTTCTATATGTGACTGTTGCAATGCGCAAATTATGAAATCAACAAATTAAAGTATTTAAATGTAATTAATTATGTTGTTTTTCATTCAAGAAAAGACAGTTTGAGTATAAAACAATTATCTGTGTCCATTGATTTATCTGTGCTTTCCCAAATTAATATTCAAGTTTCCCAAGTTTATATTCAAAAAGATGCTGGTCTGTATAAAACAGACCAATGACAAATAATTTCACTTGTTTATGCTGTAACAGAATAGGTACAGTATGTGACAGTAAAGCTGATTCTGATTCACGTGTTCTGTCTCCAACCTGTGGAAAGAGAGAATAATCTATTTTTGCCCATGGCAGAAAACAGTCACTTCAGCAGAACTAAATAAAATAATGAATGGAAGAGAACTTAGTAAGTGGAAGTAGAACTCCACTTTGAACAAGTGTTTTTCCAAGACTCATATGACCAGTGTCCATTGGCTGATGATAAATCCCATTATTCCATGGTGAAATTTGCGATTCGAAACGTGATCCACAGTACATTGTGCTGGTTCAGGATCCGGCTACAATGATACTCCATTGGAAGAAAGAAAAAAAAGTTTTACATTCGCTCACAGGGCATACTGCAGTGGAGCGATGGCGCCCCTAAGAGGATCTGGCCGGTATTGCATGTTCTCGATTCCACAGACGAGGGTAGATCTGCAGAGCCGGTCGGGGATCTTGACCCGGTTATTAATATGGAATAAAACAATAACAACTTGCCACAGCTATATACGCCTCTGGTCCACAACGCATGGCACCGAAACCCGTATATATACGTGGCCAGTCCCCATATAAATAAAGATTAAGATTATTATTATTATTATTATTATTATTATTATTATTATTATTATTATTATTATTATTATTATTATTATTATTATTATTATTATTATTATTATTATTATTATTATTATTATTATTATTGCATAATCAAAATACTAAAGCATGTTCCTTAATGTCAGGAAGTGACGTCTTCTTGGTGCTAATGTCCTTATTGCCTAACTGTAGCATAACAGAACATGAAATAACCCAAAATAAAACAACAGGGCATGACCCAGTGATAGGGGCAACAAGTCACTGCTTAATCCTTATTTAGCATTATAAGTATAGGCTATACTGAAAAGTGATTGAGTAACTGAAATGTATCCCGATGTTAATCACTCTGATATGGCTAAAGACACAATGGAAATAAGATTCAA
>NC_140165.1:203527883-203532883 GCF_963971535.1 Notolepis coatsorum
TTTTCCTGTGTCATTTCCAGCACTATGGGAAAACAACAGTGTCTGACACCTTCTGAAACCAGAGTGTGTACACTGGTCATATGAGTTACAGGCTTGACAAGTACAGTATTCACCTCGTGTTTCTAGGGGACAAGGACCCTCAACCGGACTAAAAGAGGCAGGTGTGAGAGTGCCCTCAACATTAAACACTAAACATCTGAAATTACTTTAGTGCACATCACTCCGCAAGTCAGTGTGTGACGGGTAAATTGTACAAGTATACTGTAGAAATGGTCCGTCATTACTTTGACAACGTAGGACCAGATGACTGGATACCACTAGGTTTGTATAAAGGCTTAATTACACTCATCCCAGTAGGTTCCCCCATTAGGAGAGACCATTATAATCCTCATGTATTTACAACAGGCTGCTATTTAATTGCTTCCCCAGGGTTGCACACAGACTCACACATACATGTACAGTATGAGGTACACATGCATGTTCACATCTATTCCTACCATACACAAACAAACACATGCAAGCACACACACGGGTTGCCAACTGTCACGTATTAGCCAGGACATCCCGTATATAGGATAAATTGGCAAAAAATACACCCAGAATTTTTTTTGGGTCCCATTTATGCCACTCATTCTCCCTTATTTGGTAGTGAGAAAGTTGCAACACACACCACACACACACACACACACACACACACACACACACACACACACACACACACACACACACACACACACACACACACACACACACACACACACACACACACACACACACACACACACACACACACACACACCAGCCCCTGGGTAAATAAAACTGCCAACCACCATTTACATTTGAGAGTCACTGTGCTTGACTGCACTCATCACCATCCAGCCCGCCTGCCAGCAAAACTTTTAAATTATCCTTATAATGAAAATGGAAATATAATTATGTGAATATGCAGGACATTTCCTAGTCAGCGTGTCTAAATATCGGATGAGGTCCGGGGGCCTAATCATCCCCCAGTGAAAAAAGAGTAAATGTTCTTTGAGAAGCTCTAAATACATGTAATCTAACAGAGCCCTGGGGTGGTAACATTAGAGAGGGAAGAAGAAACACACCCAGAGTGAAGAGCCCAGATGAGATGAACTTCACTTAATGAAACATTGACGGAGACTCTAAAGTCATTCCTTCATAGTATGTGTGGGAGCAGGTCTCTGTGTATTACTCTCCTCCAGAGTCCGGCCTGCTACCCCACCCTCTACCACACCCTCTACCACAGCGACCCCTGCAAGTGGCAGCAGTCCGGCATGTGCCACAACACGACCAAGGACTAGCATGGTGTAGAAATGGCGATGACAGGAGAAATGCAGTGTTCAGTCAGTCACAGTGTCTCCCTCATGTATACTGCTCTGGCGCAGCAGTGTAGGACAGCACAGCACCCTCCTCATCTGCTACAGATGAAGCTTTTAGTTTTCCTGGGCGCTTTGCCGCGACGTGAGCACGGTTATATCACGTCGTGGAAATGAATTAGGAACCCAGGCTGCTGTTCTATTTTATGCCGCCAGGAGGCGCAAAGTCATTAGACGGACGCTACAACGTCCTACACAGTATACTGTATAACGATCTGTATGTTTTGTTGTCTAAAATAAATACCATACCATGTCTAAAGCAATGTTACTGAATAAAATAATTAACCAGTTAAAACCTGTCGAATGGAGCAGTCAATGTATATATTTTGTGTAGATAGCTAGGTGGGCTCTATTTATAATGATATATTTTGTCTAGTACCGTGGTCTACTGGTTTATCCCCATTCCTTTCAAGCCGACGCCCGGGGTTTGATTCCCAGGCCTTTCTAATATTTATATTTTTTTTTATTATTTATAAAATTAAATTGCCCGCAACGATGTGCATAATACAATAGTAATAATATATAATAAGAATCCAACCAATAGAGCGACATTGTGCAATAAACAAGTAAACAAAGTAGGGCATATCGGCATTTGTACATGAGTTATTCTGAGTCAACTTATTGTCTGTTGTTGCTACGCAACTTCACTTGACTTGAAAAGACTTGATACCTCCCCCCATGCCCAACGATTAAAAATTAACGTTATTAAATGTATATATATTAATTCATTTTGCGCGAATCCACACTTCATTTCCCAGACCCACTTTGTTTTGAAACAACCAATCACGTTGCGCGATAGCACGAGCGATCCACAGTCAGTAATAATGTAAACAAGACGAAAGTATTTTGCACTGTACAGTATGCATGTCACAGGTGAGCTTGCTAGCCATTTGATTGTTAACGTGATATAAAAAAAATAATCAATACTTGATTGATTGATTGAAAAGTTTATTAACAGATTGCAGAATGGGTACATTACAGTACAGCTCAATACATACAATTGTTAAGGGGATGCAGACCAGAGAAAGACTTTCGTCTTGTTTACATCAGGGTCCCCCATTTTCAATTCATCATAACATATATGACATACATGACATACAGATAGACAGTACTGCTACATCTATGACATACCAGATTTGCAAATACAGTACTGTTTGTGATACGAAAAGAGTCCAGAAAAGAGAGTATATACATTTGACATAGAAACTGTACATTGGAGGATGTTGGGGGGGAGGTTGGGTAGGAAGAGTGGGTGGGGGACACTGTACAACTGAACAAGCAAAACTGTACATTGGAATATCACCCCAAAGCACTTCAGAGATGGGAAGCCATCTCCCAAGAACGGAGAATGGATCTGACTGGAACGCTAGCTGGATTATACATTGCAACATGACAGTAAATACTATTGTAATAAAACGTTCAAAACTATGTTCAATTTGTGTATTGTTTTGTTACTATAAGATTGCATTTCGCACTGTACCGACGTCACAGATGAGCTCTATAAAAAAACGATTGAATTGCTCAGAATTTAAAATTGTGTCCCCAAAAGGACATAATAATATTAATATTATTCCCCAGTATGACACAATAAACACAGAATGTAAGTCACACAGTAAGACAGAGCTGTTAAAATGCTGCTGCTAGAAGTTCAAAATAGCCAAATAATGTTGTGATACTGAACAAGCACCTTGCATGCATAATATGACGGTAGCCTATATAATTGTGCATCATTTATCACCAACCAGCCAGGAGGATCTATTTCCTTGTATTTAATGTTATTAAATTAGCAATAAAACTGTTTTCAATTGCAATGAACTTTCATATTGCCATTATTTTATAAAAGCAATAGCTGACTTCATGTTGTGGTATATATGGTTAATATGTGACAGATAAGTCTGCTTCACATTGGACCGAACAACGGCCGTTAGCTGTGATATATTAACCATATATCAAGGCCTGTCATGAGCTATAATTGTCATGAGCTACACATGTTCATTCAACTTCAAGGCTTCAAAGGCTGACCCTGCATGATCACATGGCTTTGTTTTGGTAATTTCATTGGTAATGTGAAACCTAACCAAACCAATAAAAAACTGTAACAAAAGTAACAATTTCATTTTAAAAGCACCATAAAATATATATATTGAAATTATTTATTCTGAATAACCCCTTGAGATGTAGCATCTCGTTTTTGAGGGGCTCCTAACACAATACAATGTATGTACATTTTCAGAAAAA
This sequence comes from Notolepis coatsorum, assembly GCF_963971535.1. Classification (NCBI taxonomy): domain Eukaryota; kingdom Metazoa; phylum Chordata; class Actinopteri; order Aulopiformes; family Paralepididae; genus Notolepis; species Notolepis coatsorum. The sequence goes on from NC_140165.1 coordinate 203,531,519, forward strand.
AATCGAAACAGTCTACCAACTAAATCAACTGAGAAATGACATTACAAAATAAGTAAACCAACATACAAGATCACAAAATAAACAGGACAAACAAAACAAAACACAAATCAAGCAAGGATAGGAATGGATCGTTACTTTGTACGAGATAAGTAGTGAAAGTCATGATAGTATGCAGTATATAAATGATAAACTAAAAATGATCAACTAAAAACATGTACATGTACTTTGAAAGTAAGAAGACAGCACATGTTTAAATAAATAAAAAGATGAGATGGAACGAGTATTTGCAGGTAAGTTATTCCAATCAGAAGAGGCTTTGAACAAAAAGGCTGTCTTGGCTGTTGCTTTTGAGTGTTGAAAGTGTAGGTATGGAACAATAGAGTTGGCTAGAATGCCTTAAATAATAATTGGAAGAATATGGAGTCAAGTATTGTTTTAGATATTGCGGATAATTAAGATGAATACATTTGAAAATAAATTGTAACCAGTGGCACTGTCTTCTTACAGTGGGAGAGGGCAAATTCAGTGTTTCATACATTAAACAGTGATGAGTTGTAAAAGGGCATCCAAGAGCAAATCTGCATAATTTATTGTAAGATGTATTGAGAGGAATGAGATTTGTTTTGGATGCAACCTGGTAGACAATATCTGCATAATCCATAAATGGCAAAATTAGTTGAATTACAAGCGAATTCTTTCTAACAGAAAAACGTAAGCAGTTTCTGGAGCGGTAGAGAATACCCACACTAAGATACATTTTTCTTACGATATTATCAATGTGACACTTAAATGATAGTTCAGAGTGAAGCCAAACACCCAAGTACTTTGTGTGCTCGACTCTTTGCAGAGGTGTACCATCTAAATTATGAATAGCACATAAACGAGATTTGGCTTTAGATTTGATGCACTGGCGAGTACCAAAGCTCATTCAATTAAATGCCACGTCCTTGAAGAGCAGACTTATTAACTGGTTCAGTAGCACACTCCTTACTAGCTCAGTGTGTCTGAGGTCTCAATAACTGGGTAGGGAAACATACTTTCTGGGTTCTTGTTACATCTACATTTGTAAAGCAACTAACTGTCAGCAGGGCCATTTTAGCAATCATCTTACACATACTGTAGTAATCCATAGGATATGGCCGACCAGCTGTCTAGCAGAACATTCTTTGATGCATCTTCCGAGGCTTGGTGTCCGAAACAGCCCATGTGCTCATTGTTTGTACTTCCTGTAATTTTAAATCCAGGGGTGCCAATGTAATTCCCCTTTAAATCAGTGTCTGAGTAGATGCAGTGTGTAGAGTGATGGAGATGGTGATTATGCTTTAGTGTCTTTCAAAGCAGAGAGGAGACTCAGAGCAGGCAGGC
>NC_140165.1:203535383-203590383 GCF_963971535.1 Notolepis coatsorum
ACGTCATCCAGCCCTGTAACAACCCCAACCCACTCCCCCCTCCTTCCGTACATGGCGCTGCCTATGAGGGCTGCCAGTCTGTTTGCGGTGGTGAATACGCATATGGCTCAAGGCTCTGTACCATTATTACTATCTAAAATGTAATAATTGTGGAATATTACTGTAATGAGCTGTATGTGTATGATCCAAGCGTCCTACGATCCTCATAGGAACATAACAGAAAAAAGCATTCCATGTGTATTCTGTATTTTTGCATGTCAACTAATAAAGAAACTTGAACTTGAAACTTGATGATAGAACGTTCTGGAACATTCGTGATGTCACAGTATGATGTCATAACCGACATTCTAGAACATTTGGGTCTCTATATATATCCCACGATTCTCTCTCTTGCGCAGTGTGTGAACAGGACTGAACGGATCGACTCAACAACCAAGACTCGAGCATGCATTTCTCAACCAAGGTGCCAAGCCTTCCGGTTTGCTGTGTAAAGAGCCAGCAAGTGGATTTACGGCTTTCCAGTGTGGAGGAATTTTCATGTGTCAAGTCGGCTGTGATTTTGGAGACTGGGAAAATACAGTTGTCTTACCTTGTAGTAGTACTTGTAGTAGTACTTGTAGTAGTGACGTGAATATTTAGGAAAGTAGATTTAGGACCACTTCTGTAAAGAAAGACTTCGCTGTGGAAGAGAAATAAACCATTTGGATATCTTTGCTTTACACTGGAGCGGCTGTGGACATTACTTTTCTTTATCAACGAACGTACTACTCACGAGTAAGTAATTTAACCAGTAGAGTGGATCGTCATATTAGTAAGACAACTCTGTTCCAAAAGGAAAAAGGAATCAACACGAACTACTGGAGCGCTGAAAGAACGATAACAACAAAATGTCGGAACCTAAGAAGGTTGAGATGACACAAAAGGTCTATGAGGAAGATGTCCGTCATGCCATCCATAAGAGGAGAGCTAAGTTAGGTCAGCTAACTGGTCACATGAATAAGATGAATCAATTAATGGATGAGGACGACGACGGTAACTTGGAAGGTGTACAGACAAGATTGGTAGAATTCAACAGGCTATTCGGAGAGTTCGGTGAGCTTAAACTTCAGTCCAGGTGGCACTAAGCAAAAACATAAGCAAGACCTCAGAAGAGGAGAGGAAGACAGATCAGGATGAATGGTTCACGCCGAAGGCTGACACATTTTCCAACTTCACAGAAAAGGCTGAGACATGGATGAAGGAGGTGCATAAGCGTATATATCGGAGTCTAGGAAGCACCAATATGAGGTCAGGCCTGAAGACAGTGCATCCGGCGTCGTAAAAGAGAAAGGGTCTAGAGCACCATCCACTACATTTTCCAGAACATCAGCTGCAAGCCAGCGTCTGAAAGCTGACTTAGAGAGGGCTGAGTTTCTAACCCAGGCTTCCGCTCTAAAACAAAAACGACAACTCGAGGAACACGCTCTAAAACAAAAACGACAACTCGAGGAACAGGAGGATCTGCTCTCAGCGAAATGGCTAAAACAAAAACGACAACTTGAGGAACAGGAGGCTCGGCTCGTAGCTACCTCATCTAAGCTATGAGCAGAGAGGGAAGAACAGGAGGCTAAGCTAAGAGCAGCTCAGGCTGCTTTAGCTGCCTCAGAGGCTAGGAGCAAAGTACTGTAAGAGCACCGGGGCCGGCGAGCCTCATTCAGAGTGTCCCGTAGGGATGGAATGAACTCTTACACAGAAAAGAAGAAGCCCTTCGTATCACAAGCTCAGGAGCAGGCTAGGCCTACTCCCCAGGCCGTAGCAAAAATAGAAGAACCTGCTTACAGTAGCAGCTCCAGAGCACCTGGCGGTGCTACACAGAAACAACAAGAGTCTCTGCAACAAGAGCCCAAACGAGCCATGGTCGATTTACCAGTGAAGCAACAAAACCATGCTACTCTGCCCCCTCAACAGATTCCTATATTCAAGGGAGACCCTATGGGGTACGGGCTATTCATCAGGGCCTTTGAACACGGAGTGGAGGACAAGACAGATAGTAACAGAGACCGGTATCACAAGCATGGAACACTGAGCACAGAGCATGGACCACTGATCACAGAACATGGAACACTGTGAGCACAGAGCATGGAGCACTGAGCACAGAGCATGGACCATGTAACGCTGAGCACAGAGCATGGAACACTGAGTACAGAGCATGGAACACTGAGTACAGAGCATGGAACACTGAACACAGAGCATGGAACACTGAGCACAGATCATGGAACACTGAGCACAGAGCATGGAACACTGAGTACAGAGCATGGAACACTGAGCACAGAGCATGGAACACTGAGTACAGAGCATGGACCACTGAGTACAGAGCATGGAACTCTGAGTACAGAGCATGGAACACTGAGCACATAGCATGGAACACTGAGTACAGAGCATGGAACATTGAGTACAGAGCATGGAACACTGAGCACAGAGCATGGAACACTGAGCACAGAGCATGGAACACTGAACACAGAGCATGAAACACTGAGCACAGAGCATGGAACACTGAACAGTACACAGAGCATGGAACACTGAGCACAGAGCATGCACTGAGCACAGAGCATGGAACACTGAGTACAGAGCATGGACCATGGAACACTGAGCACAGAGCATGGAACAATAACATGGATGACACCTAATTAGCTACACTAATATGAAAAATAGACCATTTGATGCTGTGCTGAGAGACAGTTTAGCTGTGTTTTTATAGTTGACATAACTAGCATTCTAGTTTTCTTCAGATACTGTATGCCATCTAGTTAGCCCCCCCCCTCCCCCAAGGGGTGCATGCTAGCTCTATTGTCCTAGTCACTAGGACCTAGTGTGTGTGGGGGGAGGAAGAGGTGAGGGTAACACAAGCATTGGTTCTGAAAGCTAACATAATTTAAACATCACTATGAACTAGCAGAGCTACATAAATCACTGTAAACAATACAACTAGATGGCATACAGTACCTGAAGAAAACTAGAATGCTAGTTAAGTAAACTATAAAAACACAGCTAAACTGTCTCAGCACAGCATCAAATTGTGTATCCACATCTTGAGCTGCAGAAAATGTTGTGGCCCGTTTCTGAGCTGTATCCAGGCGCTTTTTGTCGATAAAACGCAAGTAGCGTGAAAACAAGCATCTCCAGGAACATTGGCAAAATCGATCTCTAAACAATGATGTATGTATCCGCAATGGTATGATTCTCGCCTGGTAGGTTAAGCCACCATTCGATGCAGTTTCTATATCTATCCCACCGTGTCTGTGTAAAATCTTGTACACGTTCTTTCTGAACGGACGTGAGATGCATATAACATTAAACCTTTTTTGCGAACTTTAGAAGGTGTTTTTTGTCCATTTTCGTCCTCTTCTGTACTCATCGAGAATCGAGATGTAACGTTACTCTGTGGATGTCATATTTGTTGTCGCCCGGCGGCTGTATCCTCGCAACAAAGAGAGCTGCTATTAGTCGAGTGCAAGACACGTGACAGAACTTGCACCAATTACATCAAATTTAACTACGCTGTGACCAAGTATCCGTTTACGAGGAAAGATCTAGTCCCTAATCATAAAATTATGAGTGCGCAAAACAGGCAGGATTGTAAATGGAGAACTTTTTATTCCTAAATCTACACCAATAGATCTTTCACCCAGAGTGAAAATTGCGTAGTCCCCAGAGGTTTTTTGTTTTTATTAAGGATCCCCATAAGGTGGTGCCATGGCTCCCAGCTAGTCTTCATGGGGTCCACACAACACAATACATAAAACAGTTAATGCATAGATCAATACAAAAGATAAAAACAAGGATTTAGTATATAGCAAATAAGCTACTTTCACAGATGCTATAGATAGAAATAAAAAACAAAGCAATTAACTAAAACATACAATAAATATAAATTTTTAAAGATACAAAATGAGAACTTGTAGGCTAATAGGCAAAAACCCATACACAAATGCAATACACATTAAGGCAACAGCTGTAATTGAGATTTGAGTCTCTTTTTTTTAAATCGATTTACTAAAAGTGTAGAGATAACTAGGTAGGTTGTTCAGTGTTATGCACCTATACATAAAAGACAGCTTTAAACCATTGGTTCTAGGACGAGGGAGTACAAACTGACCATGTCTGGCCCCTCTTGTATTATGGTCTTGTATAGAGCTTCTGTAAACAAGTTGCTCAAACACAAAATATGGAGTATTGCTGTTAATGACTGATTTACACAATACAAGTGAGTTAGACGATAACCTTTTTTCAACTGTGAGCCAGGAGAGACCAGCATGCATACGGTTGACATTGGACCTTAGTGAGCAACCCAAAGCCAACCGTGCTTCCCTGTTCTGGACTACCTGTAGTCTGCTGATCTCACCTTTGGTGGCAGATGACCAGATCACCGAACAATAATCAACATGACACACGACTAGACTTTGAATAATCTGACATAGAAGAGGACGATCAACAAAAGAAGCACATTTTCTAACAATGCCTACAGCTCTTCCCATCTTGGAGACAATGTTAGTGATGTGGTTTGACCAAGATAGAGTACTATCCAGTGTCACTCCAAGGAGCTTAATGTTTTCAACTTGCTTAACGATAGAGTTACATGAATTTAAAATAAGCTTTGGGTTACAAGACAACCCGTGCCTCGATCCAAACACCATGCTTTTTGTCTTAGAGATGTTCAGTACAAGCCTGTTAGCTACTATCCAATCATTCACATCATTAAGTTATCTGCTCAGGACCTCATTAAGCATACCATTTGATGGAGAAGCATAATACAAGGTGGAATCATCTGCATATTGGACCAATTTGGCATTCTTAGTAGCCCACGGTAGGTCATTGGTGAACACTGAGTAGATCAGAGGCCCTAGGGAGCTCCCCTGTGGAACACCACACTCCAAACTTCTACTACTAGACAGGCTGCCATTCAAATCACCTGCTGAGATCTGGAGGACAGATAACTGCATCCACATCAAAGCCAGGGGATTAAAACCATAACATTTAAGTTGATCAATCAAGAGAGAATGGTCAATCACATCAAATGCAGCACTGAAATCTAAAAACACAGCTCCCACTATCATGGAGTTATCAATAGCTCTGAGCCAGTCGTCAGTCATTTGAACTAGAGCAGTCGATGTGGAGTGACCAGTTATGTATGCATGTTGAGACTCTGTAGCCAGACTGTTAACACTTTGAGTGCCACGCCGGGTTTTCCTTTTTACCCCCTTGATGCCACGGTCCACTTCAATGTTAACGTTAATATCGCCTAATCTATATTTTAAATTATGTGTCTAATCTGCCTGTCGCTTATCAAAGACTACTTTTCCAGTCAGTGCTGTCAAGGCAGATTGGTTTTTTTATCGCTTCATTTCCGTTTCAGAGCATTTTGAAAAGCACCCGTTTTGAGGTAAAAAACAGTTCTGTGTCGTAATGGCTCTCGCTCGGCGTCACTCTCTGCACTGTACCTCGCTTGTGCACGCGCACTGAATAAAAATTCCACAATGTACCTTTACATCCCAATATTCGTCTGACCACACCCCTATCAGCTTACCTTCATAAGCAGGTGTGTGGCCACCTACTCGCCTCCTTCTTCGCTTTCACCACAGGGAAGTGCCTGGTAGATCCCCACTTGACGAGGTTGCTAGTTGAAGAAAGTTGAGACGAGTTTACATTGTGTAGATTTTTTTCTTCTCTCATACATATTCAAGAGAAAAATCTAAGTCATAATGTCTACTTCGGAGAGTCGTAGAACCACTCTTCACCAGCGGTTCTCCATTCCCGCCTCCGTCGTGCGTTCTGGTGCGGGGCTGTTGCCGCTTTCGTGGTCGGCAGCCACGCCCGGTAGGCATTCGATGGGTAGTGTGCCTCTCCGAGGAGCCAGTGCACCGGTGCCGTCGACTCTGCGATGGCCTCGTCCTGGCTCTGGTTCCGGGGAATCGTCCGTTGTTGAGCGGCCGGTTCCGTTGGTTCCGGAGGATTTGAGACGCAAGCTTTTTGCGTCTGCTCGGGCCCATCGCAAGATGGTGTCCTGCAGACGTGAACGGCCTGGGTTTGGGGAATTGCTGGAGACCAGCGAGGATGCGTCGGTCTCTAGTTGTCCAATGGAAACAGAGGACTACATGGTAGAGGCGGACGGGTTCTTGTTTGAAGGCCCAGTAGAGACGAATATCACACCCGTCCAGGTAACACTGGAGGGGGGTGATATGTCTCCTTGGGGCGCCTTGTTCGAGGATGTCGGGGAAACCCCTCGGCGTCTTCAGCAGGATGCCCTACTATCAGCCACATCAGACTGTGGCTCCTTAACCAGTCGCAGCCTGCTGCATGTGAGGGATGCGGGTTCGGTGGAGGAAAGTCTGCAGGGGGGACTGCGGGCTTTGTTCCCCGAGCTTATGGCGGTGGCGGCCGCTGCAAACGGCGTGCCGCTGCCGCAGCCACTGCCTGCTCCTGTCCCCGATGATTTAATAGGTCATCTCTGGCAGCGTCGCCCGGTGAGAAGGGTGGACGTTGTCTACCCATTTTTCCCCTCAATGGGGGCCTATGTTCGTCGGGGCCAGGTGGTGCCCCACATCATGGGCCTCACTCCCGCCTACGTACCAGTTACGCGGGTGGTGGGTTTGGTTGAAGGTATGAGAGAGGGTGTGCCACGGCTTGATAGGCCGATGGCCGCTCTCCTCTGTCCGGATGTGGTGTGGGAGCCGTTATGCAAGCCGGTTCTCCAAGGAAGATCGGCTAGGCGGTTGGCGTATTGGAGTGACCAGTCATTCATCGCTGGTACACAATCGCTGGCTGCTGCGTCTAACATCGCACAGCTGGCTAGATTTGTATCCGGGATAATGACGGGCTGCACGGAGCGGTCGGAGGTACAACATGATCAGCTCACCCAGTCGGCAGGAGCTGTCCTGCATCTGACCCAGGTGCAGGCCATAGCCTCTGGGAAAGTGCGCGCCCTGGCTACTCTGATCCAGCGCCACCTTTGGCTGGAGCAGGCCCGTGTGCCGGAGAAGAAGAGGTATCCTCTTCTGACGGCCACCCTCTCCGATGCTGGACTATTCGGGAAGGCCCTGCAGCTGATGACCTCAACATGCAGAGAGATGGCAGAGGAGAGGTCCGTACTCCAACCCCATTTTCCGCCTCCCGTCGTCGCCGGTGGAGTCAGAAGGCTTCCGCGTCGTCGAGGTTCCTCCGCCGTGGCTGCCAATGCCTCCATCGCCACTGCTGGCCCATCGACGAAGGCCAGGAGGAGAGACGGTGCTGCTGCTGTAGCCGGCCCATCTACGACCGGGGGTGACGGTAGGGATCGACGAGACCAGCAACCGATTGCCTACCGTCCCTCCGGGGCTTCTCGGGGTGGCAAAGCCCGAGCGGCTCGAGGCAGCAGACGCTGCTAGACAGTGACTTTTTTCCCCATGCCGTCCCCACTGTTTACCCCTCCCCGGCCCTATCATATTATTTGTTAATTAAATAAAAAGTCCCCTAAAGGGGGACTGTATTTTTTGGTTAAACAAACTGTGTGTTTCTTCACCGAAATATGATAAGGTTGAAAAGTGTGAATCTACATTGGTATACATTGATGGATGAGTTACGTTCGTGTTATGAGATTAAGGCAAGGTCTGCAGCTTTCACGCGGTTATAGAAGGGTTTCTATCTCGGCCTGACGCTCCACATGCAGGTAGAAGCTGGTTGTATGGTCTGTTGCTTACACACGAAGTAATGTTGAACTACAACACTGTTGTGTTAGTTGCAGTAATGCTCGTATACACACGTTCCACGGCCTAGCCGTTATGCTCTCTATTAGTGTTTTTCTATGTACAACATGGAATGCGGTTGTGGGATTCACACACGCACACGACTTGGTTTTGTTGTAAACCCTGTTCACATTCTGTGGGTATCATGCATTGTATTAGCTTGCGCTATTCATTGGCTTCTACCAAAGGTTTTCATATGCTACAGTTGTTATTGTGTGCAGGGGGAAGGGTTTTGTGAGGGGGTGCCGAATAGACCCCTCCTTCCCACTTGATTGGTCGAATGGGTTTTCTCATCTCCTGTTGGGCCAGTCAGGGCCAAGCCGTTAAACGCCTTGGCTGGGGGGGGGGGGGGGGGGGGGGGGAGGGTTGTCCTGACTATGCTCCTATTACAAACAGGAGTTATGTGTTATGTGCAGGGTTTCCCCCCGTCATAGCGTACGTTACGTTGCTATGACGATGGCTCCCGTGAGTAGATCTTTACGTAAGGTCTGTGGTGTCAAAGTGTCGGGTTAGAGCATGGGACTTACGGGTCCGCTACGCTCGTTTTTAGGTGTAACTTGAGTCAGTTGGTCATGTGACTCGCAGTTGCCATGGCTTTTTCATTCTACGACTCACGTGGGAAGGCTTTCTGGGGAATTTCGGTCTAAATCCTCTGTGGAAGGGGTGACTGGATGTAAAAATATAAACAGTTTTTACCCCCGGCTGTGCATACTGGGATTCATACTGTTGGTGCTTCCTTTTTTTTTTTTTTTTTTTTTTAAGTTGGAGTTAGGAAGCACCACACCCCTCTTGTCGTTCCCCTGGGCGCCTTGGGGATTCACTGAAAGGTCTAAATAGCCTGTTCATTGATGTGGTTGTGTCCCGACGCACGTTAAGTGCTAGCTCGGGGTGTTCTGTTGAAGATCAAGCGGGTGACTAGCACGCCTTGGTTGCTTGTGGTTAAAACAGCGTTTTTATAAAGCAACTGGGATGGAGGTTTTTTCCTCTTCCGACGACCTGTATTGGTTATCGACGGATTCTCGTTCATGTCTGGGGGATGATGATGGAATGGATCTAAACATATGTAGAGGGGTCTCACGCCCTTGGGGTGGGCCACCGGGCACGGTTCGCACCGACCGTCTGGGTGGCGCCTTCTTTTCATGTTTTAAGATCAACACGCCTATCTGCCCCTTCTCCTGGAGTAGGCATGTCGGCGTGGTTAGGGCACGGGACTGGTTCTGGTCACGCTGGTCCAGGTCAGTTAAACCCGTTGTCCGCCGGGGATGCAGATCTGCTGTTCTGGTACCCTGAGGGACTTGTGCTTTTTTCGGGGGGAAAAATGCCAGGTCGGTCCGGGTATCGCAGGGTTAGGCGCTATGGAGACCCTTTTTGGGTACATATTGTACTCTGCACTGTCGTTGTAACTGAGGGGTACAATTCCCTGACTGTATTGATAAGTATGGTATCAATAAACCACTACCGCTTTATGTACTTTAACTACTGGCCATACAGTACACGATATCTAAATATGATGAACACTTTCCCACAATGAAATCGGGTCCACACAAAGGTAATAATCAAATATTTAATATATAGCAAAAGGTACATATAATAGTTACTATTACATTTATGATTTGAATGCACTTGTAAGGCAAATGAGTACTCGTAGGCAAATCAACACTGAATGTCCAATCTCTGGTTACGCAGGAAGCAAGTATACAACCTGGCTCTTAGGGAATTAGATCTATGGTACTCTTAATGATTATAGCTGGATATACTGTAGGGGTCCTCCCGGTTGTAAGCCGGTAGGGGGGGTAGGAGAGCCGTCGGCAGTATCCCGTCTGGTCAACGATTTCTAGAGAGAATTCAGGTACAGAAGACAGTGCAGTAGAATCTTGATCCACAGATGAATACACCTTGGCTCTCTTGTAGGCTGTAGCTGTAGCTGTAGCTGTAGGTCCACAATGAAGAAGAAGCGAGGCGACCTCAGTCTGGTCTGAGCGCCGTCTCACCTTGACTCCTTTCAGGGTAAATCCAACACTCACCGGTGTTGGCGATTATCCGCTCCACAAATCAAAGTACCAAAGCAAATATATATTCCATGCCGCATAGGGCTCAGCAGTCGTCGGGTAGGTAATCCAATGTACAGGTCCACTCGGTCCTCGCCTAGAACTCCTCGGATGAAAGCGCCACGTGTGGTCTGCCCAACCTGGCTAAGACTCTAGATAACACGAGGAAGCGATGGGGATGCTGCTCACTTTAGAACTCTAACCGCACGATGCACCATACATAATAGACTATTATTAACCTAATAGAAATACGTCGCACTCGACGGTACAGTGCCAAACTATGGCAATTCAGTTATTAATTCGCACGAGGTCTCAATGCTATTCTAAGGCCAAACAGGCCATACTACACCGCACGCGGTATCGTGGGTGAGGCTTCACGTTCTGTTACTTAGTTGGGTAGAAGGGTAAAGGACTAAGGGATAAGAGGACTTCTACATTTACTTGCGCCATATTTATATGCACGGTGAACAAATAGTGCCACTCTCCTTTCGGTAGCCGTATTCCTGCGCAGAGCCGGGGCTAGTAGAGACATGTCTCGTCGGTACCATTGAGTTTGGCTCCAAGGGGCTTGTCTCCTGGCGCCAGGTCCTTGTCCAATAAGAGAATGAACTATTATGGGCTATAGTAGACTAAAGGGATATTCCGTGTATATGTACAAGGAATATACAAGGGATATCAAACGATATACAAATACTATTCAATATATATCCATAAATAAATATATATATTCGGTTTAATCTGATCCTTCACAAAAGCCGCCCCCTAATTAGTCCCACCTAATTAGCTAAGCAGAGACAGATTAACCGCACTGTCCACTACTCAATGTCCGCTGTAAGGGTCAGTCAGTTCACAAAGTCATGGGGTTATGGTCGTCATCGATAGTATCGGGGAGCCTTGGCAGTTCTATTAGCCTCGCCACGGGTCGGGTGTAGGTCCGGCCTTGGACGAGCACTTCAGCTGCTCGGACCTTTCCATCGGCACCGGTGATCACTTTGCTTACGCGGCCAGCCGGCCACATAGCTCGGGGTAGTGACTGGTCGATAATCATGACGACTGTTCCTTCTGTCAAATTGTCTCTCTCTTTCACCCACTTCTGGCGGGTCTGTAGAGACGGTAGGTAGTGGAGTAGGAAGCTGTTCCAAAACTTGTCAGCCAGTACTTGACTGTACCTCCACATTCTTCGGCCGTTCGCTTCTTCAGGCCTGTACATTGTCTGTGGTAGCGCGGGGTCCAGCCGCCCCATCAAGAGTGTGTTGGGGGTGACTGGGTCGACATCTGCTACATCACTTGAGACGTAACCGAGGGGCTTTGAGTTCAATACTCCCTCGATCTCCGTGAGGACTGTCATTAAGACTTCTTCCGCCACGGTCTGGGCCCCAAGCACGGCGTACAGGGCTGTCTTTATGGAACGTACTTCTCGTTCCCAAGTTCCACCGAAGTGAGGTGCGTTCGGGGGATTAAACTGGAAGTCAATCTGGGATGGAGCGAGGTGGGTCTTAAGTTCTGGGCCCATAGCTTGGAAGCTCTCTCTCAGCTCTCTTTCTCCGCCTTTGAAGTTTGTCCCGTGATCAGACAACAATGTAGACGGTTTTCCTTTCCGTGATGTGAATCTTCGGAAGGCCATAAGGAATGAGTCTGTGCTCATGGTTGGGAGGAGTTCGATATGTATCGCTCTGGTGGTCATGCATTTGAATACAATACCCCACCGCTTCTCGGTTCCTCTTCCTCTCTTTATATACAGCGGGCCGAAACAGTCCATACCGGTGGAGTGAAAAGGCTTGTCGCCGAGTCGGAGGCGACAGGGAGGTAGGTCAGCCATCCGGGGTATACTGGGCTGGGCTCGCCACTTACGACAGTCTAGACAGGTTCGCTGGAAGCGCCGCACTGCTTCTCTCCCTTGCAGTATCCAATAACGACGTCTGATCTCCGCGAAGACTCTCTCTGCCCCTGCGTGGTGCACATCCTCGTCGTATTTCTTTATGATCAGCTCTGTGACCTTGTGTCGGCTGTTCAAGACTATCGGGTACTTGACGTCATCCGGTAAGTCTGGGGCTCTCCGCAGACGACCACCCACTCTGATGAGACTATGGGCGTCGCTCTCGGGGGCTAGGTGGAGCAGTCTGCTGTCTGATGGGATGGGCTTTGCTCCCTGTAGACAGGCTAGCTCATCGGGGAACGAGTCTCTCTGGGCTCGTTGTAGTAGAAGAAGTTCTGCTTCTTTGTAGTCAGCTGCTGAAATGTCAGTTGTGGGCTGAACCTCTGGGTGGTGCCACAGAAATGTCTTTAGCTGCGCACTCTGTAGGGTGAGGCAATCGTCTAGATCGGGGTCTGTGGGGACGAGTGTGTGTGTCAACCCACAGAACATAGATTTCTTGTTCTCTGCCTCCTCTTTACTCGCCTCCCGTGGGGTGGGTGTCGGCCACTCTTCTTCGGGGAGCTTGAGAAACTCTGGTCCGTCACTGTAGAGGTTGTGACGGGTGAGGTCATCCAGGGACATTCCCCGGGTTGTGTTTGGTGTCCACATACCTCCAGCTCGCTACTTCTGTTAACTCTTGAATCTCGGTGACTCTGACTCCCACGAAGACCTTGTATCTGCACGAATCAGACCGGATCCATGTGAGTACGGTCGTGGAGTCTGACCACAAGATTGTTCTTTGCACCGGGATGGTGAGTTCACGTTGGAATAACGTGGCGAGCTGCGCTCCTGCTAGGGCTGCGCAGAGCTCTAGACGCGGGATAGATTGTTGCTTTCGTGGGGCTATTCTTGAGCGAGCCAGGATGAAAGCAGTATGTATTTCTCCTCCCTCCTCTCGGGCACGCAAGTAGGCCACCGAACCGTAGGCTACTTCGGAGGCGTCGCTGAATACGTGCAGGTCGATCTTGCATGTCTCTGGCCTCACTGTGGGTGGGAAGTAGCTGCGGCGTATATTAACACCTGGGAGTGAGCGGAGTTCCGTCTCCCACTCTCTCCATGTGGATGCAAGGTGTTCGGGTATGGGATCGTCCCAGCCCTGGTCCTTGTCCCATAGCGCTCTTACAATCATCTTTGCCCTGATGGTGTAAGGTAGAATACATCCCAACGGGTCATATTGTCTGGCGAGTGTTCTGTATACACTCCGTCTGGTGGTCGGTATTGCCGTCGACCTTCCCTGCTCCTTGGTCAGGGGTTTGTGTCTATAATGGAGCGAGTCTGTTTTGAAGCGCCAGACTAGTCCTAGTGTCATTTCTTGGGCTTCTCCTGGGATGGTCGCCATCCAGGTGTCGCTGCTCGCTGCCTTGTCCTCGGGGGAGAGGCTGCGCAGTACTGGGGGGTCGCTGCTGGCCCGCTGCCGGAGATCAAAGCCGTCTTTGATCAGGGAGGCGCGGAGCAGCGCACGACGTCGCCAGTCAATTTTCTTTATGTGTCTCGCTGTGATTAGCTTGTTAATCTCAGCGCGGTACACAGCTTCTTGAGCGGGGTCTTTGGCTAGGCGCCGCTCTGTGTTCAATAGATACCGCTCCGTCGCCTCTTTTGTGGCGTGAAAGGTGGGCATTCCCTCTCGCCTCAGGAGTGGAGTTGCGTATCTCATCACTCCGTTGACTGTGACTCTCTTTGTCCCTTGCTCGAGGAGGGTTATGGCGTAAATATCTTCCTTAGAACGAATGTCTTTCTTTTCGTTCTTAAAGGGCATTGTCTCTAGTGTCCATAGCCTCTCGACATGCTGCAGGAGTGTGGTGTCTTCTTCTGTCGCTCCGGAGTGGAGGCAGCTAGTGGCTGCTGTTCGGTTAAGAGACTTGGCGAGGGGGCCTTGTAATGTCCATCCTAGGCGGGTCTCGACTGCTGCAGGACAACCTCTGGGTCCTGTATGGACCCGGTCTATCGGGACTATGAGGTCTGCATGGTCGGAGCCTATCAGCAGGGTCGGGGTGGCACCGTCTATGAGCGGGATAGGGAGTTGACGCAGGTGCACATATTTATCCATCAGCTTGACGATGGGGTAGGTGTACTGCGATAGTCCTATTTCTTGGCTGGTGAAAGCATTAGTAATCCTATACCGTCTCTCTGGCTGCCCGCTTGCTGCGATAGTGAAGGAGACATTCTCGCCCTTTATCGTCTTTAGATCTCTTCTTATTGTCCGAATCGTCATCTGGTTCTCGCTCCCCCGCAGCCCCAGCTGGGCCGCAGCGGACGCGAGGAGAAGGGTCTTCTCTGACCCGTCATCAAGGACGGCGTAAGTGTCCATGACCTTATCTTGGTAACTCAGTGTTACGCGGACCACCTTTAAGAGCACCTGGGCGCCGCTGCTGCTAGCGGGGTCAATGTACATAACACTTGCCTTTGTGCTGCTGGATGGTGCAGGCTTTCTTCTGTTACTGTCGTGTAGGACATCTAGGTGGGCTCCGTCACACCGACTACACCTCATCTTGAGGCGGCACTCGGCTGCCATGTGACTGCGCGCACATCGGTAACAGCGCCTGTTGGACTTTATCCAGTGACTCACTTCTTCAGCGGTCATCTTCTTGAACAGGTCACATTGTGACAACCAGTGTTCCTTCTCGCAGTACGGGCACACCACCTTCCACTTCTCTTTCATCGAGGGGGTACTGTGGTTCTTGCTGCTCGGTACTGATTCTGATTGGTGCATGACAGTCACCGATCTTCGGCCATCGTTTGCTCTCCTAGGTCCCTCTCTGGAGCTTGGTGTGCTCCGCACGAACGTATCCAGCCGTAGGCTGCTGACTTCTCTCGCCAGGAAGTCGGCTAGGTCTAGGAGGGATGGCTCGGGACCGTTAGGATCACGGTGGTCTCTTTGCCGCCTGAAGCGCTCCTGTCGGGCGGGCGGCAGCTTCTCTAAAATCCTCTCGACGTTCGAGTTTGCGTATAGTTCGTGCGCCCCCAGCATCCCTACCAGGGATTGTACTTTGATAGACAGGTCGTCTAGTGAGCGATTGTCTGTTGCTGGGGGTAGGCGGTCAATATGCCTTATCTCTTGTATTACGTAATCCCATATACGTCCATATCTTTGGTCTAGTGCTGCTAGAGCCGCTGTGTATGGGGTAGTAGAGGTGGCATAGGCCAGCGCTATGTTGTGCGCTCTGGGCACTTTCAGGTGCTTCAATAGGATAGCATACTTGTGGCGTTCATCAGCTACATCCACCATCATTGTCTCTAAGCACATCCGTAGCTCCGTGTACTGTGCTCGGTTCTCATGGGTGAAGTCTGGAAACGTCGGTGTGCCAATGTATGACGCCGTTGATGGCTGGCACATCGGTGAGCGTTGGAAGAGAGGCCTCCTGGGCGAGTCTCCTCTTACGCCTCTCGGTGGGCTGGTACCGGCAGGGTACCATGGCCCGCTGGTCCAGGTACTATTCCTCGGGACTGGTCGTGCGTCATGCTCACCCGTGAATCGAGTCGGGGGTCTGTAGCGCAGAGCCGCGGGGGTATAGCCTGGGCTGTACTGGACCTCCTGGTCCTGTGGAGTAATGTGCTGCTGTCGGGCTTGACTCTCCTCTTCTCCCTCTTCTTCCTCTGCCAGGTCTTCTAGATCCTGTAGTCGTCTATTTAGCCTCTCCGCGGTGTCCGCCGTTCCTTCCTTGTAGCTGGGTCTCACTTGGACCGGTCGGGGAAGGAGTTCGGAGGGGGGTGTAGGCTCTCTCTGGTGGTCGGGCTCAGGGTCGCTTAATCGGTTAGGGGAGGGTGCCCTTTACCCGTGTCTTGACGAGGCCCTGGAACCCCTTGTGGAGGGAGGGGGTGTTGCCCTGGTGATCAGCTGCTCCATTAGCTGCGCTTGTAGTCTGTCGCGCTCGGCTTCGCGCTGGATGAGAGCGATGTCGCGCTCTGCTTCTCTTTGGGCACCGGCAGCGGCGCGCTGGGCTTCGGCGGCGGCGCGCTGGGCTTCGGCGTGGTCTCTTACCATATTCTCTTCCGTCTGAAGGCGTCTCAGCTCCAGACGTACGCGCTCTTCTTGGCTCCGTTGCTGCGCTTGGAGGCGTTCTCTTTCAATGGTAGAATGTTCGCGCTCGCTAAGCGTCTGTGCTTGGAGTCGATCGCGCTCTGCTTGGAGTCGATCACGCTCCGTAGAGGCTGCTAGGGTGGCGAGGAACGCCTGTGCCAGCATCCTCTCCGCCTCACTGGGGGAAGACGCTGGTTGAGGTGAGCCGCTCCTGGCAGTACCCGTTGGGGATGCGTTCCCCTGCGGGGAGTCCTGGAGCTCTATCTCCTCGGCGCTCTCCTCATCTTGTTCCGTGCAGAGTTCCATCTCTGGAGGGTTGTCTTCCTCCCGGAGCTCTTGGGGGACTACTTCTTCGGTCTTGGCGGGGGGTAAAGTCGTGTCAGTTCCCTCCTGGTCCCCACCGTGAGCTTGGTCAGTTACATTAGAACCCACTAGGGCCTCTGTGGTCGGGGTATCCTGGTTGATAGGGTCGGACATAATTTTACTTTCTACTTTTACCGCGTTTACCGTTTGTAGAAGGCTAGGTAGTATACTGGCAGCGTAATCCTCTAAGTACTGAGGTGGCTGTCGTCTACGCTACGGGCGTTCTACTTTAGGAGGACCGTTTCGTGGAGTGTTCATCATAGGCCATTTCAATATTAATACCACTATATTAATATTACACTAATTACCCTCCGGCTCGAAGGACCAATTGTAACTGAGGGGTACAATTCCCTGACTGTATTGATAAGTATGGTATCATTAAACCACTACCGCTTTATGTACTTTAACTACTGGCCATACAGTACACGATATCTAAATATGATGAACACTTTCCCACAATGAAATCGGGTCCACACAAAGGTAATAATCAAATATTTAATATATAGCAAAAGGTACATATAATAGTTACTATTACATTTATGATTTGAATGCACTTGTAAGGCAAATGAGTACTCGTAGGCAAATCAACACTGAATGTCCAATCTCTGGTTACGCAGGAAGCAAGTATACAACCTGGCTCTTAGGGAATTAGATCTATGGTACTCTTAATGATTATAGCTGGATATACTGTAGGGGTCCTCCCGGTTGTAAGCCGGTAGGGGGGGTAGGAGAGCCGTCGGCAGTATCCCGTCTGGTCAACGATTTCTAGAGAGAATTCAGGTACAGAAGACAGTGCAGTAGAATCTTGATCCACAGATGAATACACCTTGGCTCTCTTGTAGGCTGTAGCTGTAGCTGTAGCTGTAGGTCCACAATGAAGAAGAAGCGAGGCGACCTCAGTCTGGTCTGAGCGCCGTCTCACCTTGACTCCTTTCGGGGTAAATCCAACACTCACCGGTGTTGGCGATTATCCGCTCCACAAATCAAAGTACCAAAGCAAATATATATTCCATGCCGCATAGGGCTCAGCAGTCGTCGGGTAGGTAATCCAATGTACAGGTCCACTCGGTCCTCGCCTAGAACTCCTCGGATGAAAGCGCCACGTGTGGTCTGCCCAACCTGGCTAAGACTCTAGATAACACGAGGAAGCGATGGGGATGCTGCTCACTTTAGAACTCTAACCGCACGATGCACCATACATAATAGACTATTATTAACCTAATAGAAATACGTCGCACTCGACGGTACAGTGCCAAACTATGGCAATTCAGTTATTAATTCGCACAAGGTCTCAATGCTATTCTAAGGCCAAACAGGCCATACTACACCGCACGCGGTATCGTGGGTGAGGCTTCACGTTCTGTTACTTAGTTGGGTAGAAGGGTAAAGGACTAAGGGATAAGAGGACTTCTACATTTACTTGCGCCATATTTATATGCACAGTGAACAAATAGTGCCACTCTCCTTTCGGTAGCCGTATTCCTGCGCAGAGCCGGGGCTAGTAGAGACATGTCTCGTCGGTACCATTGAACTTGGCTCCAAGGGGCTTGTCTCCTGGCGCCAGGTCCTTGTCCAATAAGAGAATGAACTATTATGGGCTATAGTAGACTAAAGGGATATTCCGTGTATATGTACAAGGAATATACAAGGGATATCAAACGATATACAAATACTATTCAATATATATCCATAAATAAATATATATATTCGGTTTAATCTGATCCTTCACAACAGTCGTAATGGCTTACGGTCATGCCAACCTGTACACGCCCGATCTTGTTCGATCTCGGCCGCTACGCTGGTTTGGTCCTGGTTAGTACTTGGTTGGGAGACCGCCTGGGAATACCAAGGGCGGTGTGCTTGGGGCTGGTTCTCCATTCTTTTCGCTCCTCTTTCACACATGGCGTGGAGGGGGCTGTTGGGGTGGTCTTAGACCTCCTCTGGTAACTATGTGCTTCCCGTGCCGCCGGGCCCGGTCCGAAGTACTGTTCGTTGACCCGTAGGCCTGGGATAACCCCCTTTTTTGGGAAACTGCAACACTTGTACTGCGGTATGTTTTGGAGTTTTTCCTGAGGGGTTATAGGAACAACCACCGCATAGGGTAACGGCATGGTGGTTGGTTCTCTGGTGTGTTGGAGCAGTGTCAACTCCCGGGTTGTCCGGTTGAGTGTGCCCCTGCACGTTCATGACGTCTGTCAATCATGTCAGCCTTCTCTGCCTCAACCCCTCTGGGTGGGTTTTTTTTTTAAAGGAGGCTTTGTCATGGTGATCAACAACGCCAGCATACGCCCCTTCCGCCGGGGCGGCTGTTTTCAGCTGACTCCTTTGGCGCCTGTCTCGTCCGCAGTAGGCTCGGGTTACAGCCTGTTGCCTGGTTTCCCCGGTACGCTGTCTGCTTCCGTTGGTTAACCTTGAGTGTTACGGCCGTGCTGACTGCCTGTCCTGCAGGGTCAGTATGCCAGGCGGTGTGCTGTTGGGGGGAAAGGGCCCGCTCTTGGAGGGGCCTGATCCGAATACGCTGGCGATGTGGGGGGCGGTGTCACTAAGTGACCACCTGGTGGGGTCTTGATGCCTGGCGTCATTGACCTCTCCGGGCCCCCGTTTTCCAAGGAACCAGACGGCGTGGGAAGAGAGCTGGGATCCGTAACAGGCTGAGATCCAGACGCCACCGAACGCCATTGCCCAGTATATTGCTAGCCAATGTACAATCAATCGACAATAAACTGGATGACATCCGAGCAAGGATTCAATACCAAAGAGACGTTAGGGACTGCAACGTTCTCTGCTTCACCGAAACGTGGCTCACGTCGGACGTTCCAGACCACGCAATCCAACCAGCTGAACACTTCTTTATCCACCGCAAGGATCGTACAGCAGAGTCCGGTAAACAACGTGGAGGAGGTATTGCCTTCATGTTTAACAACAATTGGAGCGATCCAACTAACGTGAAGGAATTATCCAACCACTGCTGCCCAGACCTGGAATATATAACCATCAAGTGTCGTCCTTTCTTCCTCCCGAGGGAGTTAACGGTGATCATCCTTGTAGGAGTGTATATTCCACCGCAAGCCAGCGACAACGTTGCGCTCTCCAGACTCCACGACGAGGTAAATAGAATACAAGCGGCGAACATTAACGCCGCCATTTTGGTGCTGGGTGATTTCAATAGCGCCAATCTGAGAAAGGTATTACCTGACTTCTATCAGCATGTGACTTGCAACACCAGAGGCGGTAACATCCTAGATCACTGTTACACGCAATTTAAAGGTGGCTACAAGGCTCATTCTGATAGTGGCTTTGGTAAATCAGATCACGCGTCCATCTTTCTTTCACCAATGTACAAACAGAGAATCAAAAGTACTCCTGTAGTCTCGCGAGAGGTGCAGAAATGGGATTTGACGTCGGGGGAGACGCTCCAGTCTGCGTTTGACTGCACAGACTGGAATGTGTTCCGCGACACAGATAACATTAATGTCTACACGGAGACAGTGCTGGACTATGTTTGTACTTTGGTGGAAGAAACAATCCCCACTACCAAAATGAGAGTTTACCCAAATCAAAAACCCTGGGTAGACAAATCCGTCCGTGAAGCTCTGAGAGAGCGCACCAAAGCATACAACGACGGCCTAGTGGCAGGCAACATGAATGACCACAAGGTGGCGCGATACAACGTAAGGAGGACAGTGTCAGAGGCCAAACGGCGCTACAGGGATCAAATTTAACTCCAGTTTGAACAAGCTGACTCTAGAGCTATGTGGCAGGGGCTCAAAACGATGACAGACTACAAAGGCGCCTCCCTCAAACTGAACAGTGACATCTCCTTAGCAAATGACCTCAATACCTTCTATGCGAGGTTTGATGCTGGTAATAACAACACCAGCTCACAAGCCACGGCAATGGGGGGGGGGGGGGGGGGGGTCGGCTGCTGATGGAGGCGCAGTGTTCAGGGTAACAGAGCATGAGGTGAGGCGGACCTTTAAAAAAGTGAATATCAGGAAGGCAGCAGGTCCGGACGGCATCCCCGGCCGCGTCCTAAAAGTCTGTGCCGACCAACTGGCCCCAGTATTCACTGACATATTTAACCTGTCCTTAGAACAGGCTGTCATCCCCACCTGCCTGAAGAAGTCCACTATTATCCCTGTACCCAAAAAATCCAAGCCTGCTTGCCTCAACGACTACCGCCCTGTAGCTCTCACCTCCATAGCCATGAAGTGCTTTGAGAAGCTAGTAAAGGGCTACATCTGCTCCTCCCTCCCCATCAACATGGACCCCCTGCAATTTGCATACCGCCCCAACAGGTCCACAGAGGACGCCATAGCCCATGTGCTGCACACAGCAGCATCACACCTGGACAAGAGGCAGGGGAACTATGTGAGAATGCTATTCATCGACTACAGCTCGGCATTCAATACCATAGTCCCCTCCATACTCATAGCCAAGCTCAGGGACCTGGGCTTGGGCTATGACCTCTGCCAGTGGGTCTTGGACTTCCTGACTGGCAGACCCCAGGTGGTGAGAGCAGGCAACTGCACCTCCTCATCCATCACCCTCAACATAGGGGCCCCCCAGGGCTGTGTTCTGAGTCCCCTCCTCTACTCCCTGTACACACACGACTGTGTGGCTCAGCGGAGTAGCAATACAATCATCAAATTTGCTGACGACACAGTGGTGGTGGGCCTGATCTCTGCCAACGATGAGAGGGCCTACCTGGAAGAGGTCAAGGTCCTGGCGGGATGGTGCCAGGAAAACAGCCTCTCCCTGAACGTCAGCAAAACAAAGGAGATGATTGTGGACTTCAGGAGGTCGGGGGTCAAGGACTACAGCCCCCTCAGCATCGACGGGGCACCGGTTGAGAGAGTCAACAGCTTTAAGTACCTCGGAGCCTACATATCCGAGGACTTGACATGGACCACACACATTGACAGTGTTGTGAAGAAGGCACGACAACGCCTCTACTTCCTCAGGTGCCTAAGGAAGTTCCAAGTCAGTCAGAAGATCCTTAAGAACTTCTACTCATGTACAATAGAGAGCATCTTGACCGGCAACATCACCTCCTGGTTTGGGAATAGCACTGCACAAGACCGAAGCAGACTACAAAGAGTGACACGTTCAGCCGAACGCACAATTGGAGGGGGGCTCCCCACCCTCCAGAACATTTACAACAAGCGGTGCAAGGGGAAGGCTAAGAGAATCATCAAGGACTCCAGCCACCCGAACAACTGCCTCTTTGAACGGCTGCGGTCAGGCAAGCGATACCGGAGTCTCAAGGCGAGCACAGAAAGACTCAGAAGAAGCTTCTATCCCCAGGCCATCAGGCTGCTAAACGAACAATGAACACTACACAACAACAACCACCAAACGCACATAGCACACACATCCACACGCACACACTCACTTTAAACAAACACACTGTAGCACCCACTCCACACACTTTATAGCACACACCCACTTTAAACAAACACACTGTAGCACCCACTCCCCACACTTTATATTTATTGATGAAGGATTGCACTACAACTCGTACACCTTACTGTAAATTGTACCTAAATTGTACCTCATCCCATTTCTGCTTTGCACTATATAGTACTGTACATTAGTACACTGCATAGTATTGTATATTATATGGTAACTCAGAACATTGTACATATGTCTATACCGAACACTGTGACCTCATTTTCTTCTTCTAAATTACATGCTATACTATGTTATTTGATACTATCTTGTCTAGCACAGTCTCTGGAGCGTAACAGTAAGAAGCATTTTGTATGAAAGTATTCTGTACTTCTGTATGACAACTATTAAAGAAACTTGAGAAACTTGAAACTTGAACTTTGGTGGGTCTGGGTCTTCCTTTGCGCTCTGCTGCTACGGCCTTGCCACAGGGTTCTCACGGGATCTCACCTTGTGGTGAAAGCTTGGGAAGGAGGCGAGTAGCTGGCCACACACCTGCTTATGAAGGTAAGCTGATAGGGGTGTGGTCAGACGAATATTGGGATGTAAAGGTACATTGTGGAATTTGTATTCAGTGTGCGTGCACAAGCGAGGTACAGTGCAGAGAGTGATGCCGAGCGTCACCATTACTCACAGAACTTGGTTATAGTTATAACCTATCGTTCATTCTAGACCATTCTGTGATAATCGTCTTTTACTGGAATATTCCAGAACGTTGATATTCGCATAGATTCCTTACCTGACATCAGATGGTATCCAACTTGTATATTCCAATTCCTGATCACCATTCGAAAAAATCGATAAGTGTATGGATCCAACGTGATACAGTAGTACACATGATTCCGCGGGGCTGAGAGGCGAATGAACTGTGGTAACCCCGGCTGGATCAGTGGACTGGAAAATGTGGAGTACCGGATTTTTTTCCCCATCCATTTTCATTGAGTCCATTCCAAAATCCCTTATGTCATCTGGGAGACGATAGGGGGCGCTTTTTTCCACATATGATCGCCGGCGGCGCTCGGGTATACTCGGGTAGGCTCGCGTGATGCAATATGATTTCAGATCGCTAAAAAAAATAAAATAAAAATCAGAGAAATCTCGTGAGTGGCTTTCAACATAACTATCGGAAACCCGAGATATCTCGTGTGTGGCAGTGAAAGTGTTAAACTGAAAATATTCTTGGATTTGTGCAAAAACACACCTTTCCATGATTTTGCTTAAAACTGGTCAAATGCTTATAGGTCTGGAGTTGCCCTCATTAAAAACTAATTTGGAGTCTTTGGGTAAAGGAGTAACCAATTAGCCTCCTTCCATTTCTTTGGACATAGTCCCACTTGTATATTACATATATTAATAATATGACACACTGGACATGCTATGATTGTAGCAGTAATTCTCAATAATTTACTATCCAAGTTGTCTGTGCCAGCTAACTTACTGTCAGGTAGAGCCTGGAGTAACCTTTCAATATCACTAACCTCAACCTGTTTAAAATCAAATTGACACCCTTTATCTTTTATTATGATATAATTATGTCATTTGATTTTGTATTGTTTGAGATGTGCATTCCCTGCCTGAGCTGAGATATCTTACTTACATACAAATCATTAAAATGGTTGGCAATATCACATGGTTTGGTTAGGACAATTCCATATGACTCAACAAAAGGTGTATAGACATTGGATTTTCTACCCATAATTTGATTTAAAACATTCCATAGATTTTTACCATCATTTCCCACATAATATAACCATTGTTTAAAATATTCCCTTTTTTTCACCTTATTTAACTTTGTGACTTGATTACGCAAGGAACGGTACTTGTGTCTGTCATCCGCAGAACTGGAACACGCTGATGCTTTTTTGGCTATGTCTCTCTCATTCATTAAAATCATTAAGCTACTATCTATCCATGGGGCTGATTTGTTTCTGACTGTGAACTTTTTTAAAGGAGCATGTTTATCTGCTACACTCATGTACCTCAAAATAAATAAGTCCAGTGCAACCTCTGGGTCATCCTCACAACATACCTCCTCCCAGTTTATACCCGACATTTCATTAATAAAACATTCTACATTAAAACTCTTATATGACCGTGAGACAATAATTTTTGCTTAGGCTTTTGGGACCTTCGTCATTCTGGAGACTGCTAGGATGTTGCGGTCACTGAAACCTACAGGAACAGAGACTGCCTTTGAGCATTGGCCTGGCACGTTTGTATAAATATGATCAATACATGTAGATGAAATGCTACCATCCTTATCTATACTTATTCTAGTGGGAAGATTGACAATTTGCGACAGATTACAGAGGTGGGAACGAGAATCATTTTCTAGTCACTTCTCGGCTTCACCTTATGGCCTATAAGCCTAATGCGTGCACATAGAAGAAAAGGGTATGTATCTGCTTGTCTAACTCCAGGGTAGATGGAAAATAAGCAAATTTCCCAAAAAGTTGGCGTGTTCCTTTAAAAAATAAAAAACAGGCTATTAACCGAATGGAAACTAGATATGCAGGACCGCTTCGACTTAACAATTAGCATACATTTCACAACAGCTTTGAAAACTTCAAAACAAGTCTATAGTCTAACAACCAAAATGCTCTTTTAGAAATAAAATAATAATATTCGGATCAACCAGAAACCATGGGATGGAAATCAGAGTGTGTCAATGTGAAAAGTGGCATCTCGGCTCAAAAGCAAGTTTTCGAAAGTTGTGGCGAGGCGGAGGCACTGGAGGTGTTTCAAGTTTCATAATAAAAGCGGACGCTATTGTCAGAGGAGAAACGTACGTAGTATTTATTATTATTATTCAAATGTTTTAATATAACTTTGCCAGACCCAATTAAAATGCCTCACGGGCCAAATACAAATACCTGCTCAACAAGAAACCCAACACCCCCTTACTCACTTAATTTACTCACTTAATCCCAACCTGAGCATGTGAAACCGGTCTTATTTGACATGCCCTGGGTGGGAGTTGAACCCCTGTCTCCCGCGCCGCGGGCAACACCGCAGACCACTATACCAAGAGGTGAATTCACTTCTTGGTAATGTGTCTGGATGCCTTTTAAGGGGGAGTGAGTTTACATGCAGTACCGCTACGTGCCACAGTCACTTCACAACACTTGAAGTCCCTCGTGACTGTGGATATACTCGCGGTACCTCCGTTACACATGATAAAAGCACAATGGTTGCCAAATATCTGTCCAGAAAACGCTTAATGCACAAGGTTAGCCTCTCTTGTGAACAGGTGCTAAAGGTTAGCCTCTCTTGTGAACAGGTGCTAAAGGTTAGCCTCTCTTGTGAACAGGTGGTTAATACACAAGGTTAGCCTCTCTTGTGAACAGGTGCTTAATGCCAGTGATATACCTGAACGCGTTCAATGAACGATCGTTCATGAACGCGTTCGTATTTTGGGCGAACGTGAACTGAACGTACTGTATATCCGCTAAATGAACGTAATTGAGAACGCGTTCATTCTCAGCGCTGTGTAACGGAGTTCAAAAGTGCGTTCATTCTCAGCACTCTGTTATAACAGCGTTCAAAGATGTGCCAGATTTCATAGGCATTTCAGCCAAAAACCTAGTTAAAACACACTGTAAACAGGCTTCAAAATTATGTGGAAAACCAACCGATCAGGCAACGCGCCTGTCACCCCCTGCTACGTCATCAGACTCCTCCTCACAACAACAGTGGACCAGCAGAATCTGCGAGCAGAAGCCGAGAGCTGCGCAGCAGCAGGTCGAGAGCAGCACTCGCTCAGTCAGACTCTACCTCTATAGACGTCGGCGTATGAGCATTTAAACGAGTTTAACGTTAAAGTCAGTACAGTACTGACTCAGACGGAAACAATCTAACATTTGTCTGTAAACTTTGTCCACCCGGTTTGAAGAAGCAAGTCCGCACATCGACGACGTCGACAACAAACCTTAAGCTTAAACGGCACATTGAGAATAAGCAAACGTCCTGTTTTAGTTTTCATAATAAAGACAATTCAAGCAAAGTTGTTCCTCATGTTTTTGAAAATATACTGTAGAGATGAAAGCTGCAGCTGCTACTAGTGTGGACTGAATGGGCGGCGGCAAAGCGTTATTATGGAAATGCCAGTATAACGATTGCTGTCTGTGGTTCAATATTGTTTACAAATAATAGCTCGCAGCAACATATTGAAAAAAGAACTAACAAAATGGGCCGTTCAATATCTCCTTTATGTTCGAAATGTCAAACAGACCTGGGTACCTACAATCTATCACTACTTTTGGGAATCTAAGTGTTTATCCAGGTTCTGGGGCCAAGTGATTGATTTATTGATTGAACACTTTATTAACATATTGCAGAATGGGTACAGTATAGTACAGCTCAGTCATATATATGTTATGATGAATTGAAAATGGGGGACCCACCTACACACATATGCTCTAGCTCGTACCCCCCCCCTCCCGGACCGCCCATTGGATAATCCATCCATTATCCCTCGCTCCTAACCAGACACTACCATTATATGCTAGCTGTTATTTTCTCCACCACTTCTAACCACATTGTCATTTTGGATTCATTGAGACCCAAAATTCTAGCTGTAGATATTTCTTGATAAATCACATCGAGATATGTAATAATCCAGACCTAGAATTAGTTCATTTTTGAAACCATGAACTTTAGTTAAACATTTTGAATTATGAGCTATGAACTGAACTAGTTCATTTAAAAAATGGTGAACTGTGAACTGAACTAGTTCATGTAGAAAGTGAACTTTCCCAACACAATGCACAAGGTTAGCCTCTCTTGTGAACAGGTGCTTAATGCACAAGGTTAGCCTCTCTTGTGAACAGGTGCTAAAGCGTAAACAGACATAGGCCCCCCTCTCCTCTCCTGCGCCCCACAGCATTTAACCCAGGACAGGCGGAGGAGGACCTGCCCTTTATCTACGTGCCCCCCTTGGGCTATGGAGCAGCTGTCAGAGGCTGCTTCCATAGCAGCGGTAAGGGTCGGCAGAAAGTTATCTCAAGAAACACATCGTCAACTTTGGCCGCAGTCCCCGATGAAGTATTTTGATACATGGGAGGGAGAATGCAATCTACATCCGGTGTAAATCAGTGAGGAGATAGCTATCCCACGGATATATACTGTGTTGGAGTCACAGCCCTCGTCCTTGCTAGGAGGGAAAGGTCCCGTTGGGAAAAGAGGTAATTACTCATGTACCTGTGGAGCTAATAGACAGAGGGTTCTACTCCCACAACTATCCCCAAGTCCCCAAGAAAGGCATCAGTGACATTCAGTAAGGCTAATCCTTGATCTCCTTGTTCTAAATGTCTCCATACGGAAACTTGCTTTCAATATGTTATCTATTCCCCAGCTGTTGAAAAAAACATGCACTTTTATTATGTTCTTGTGTGATGTACCGCACATTTTATTGCTGTCTGATGTTTGCGGGTGTTATTGCTGTCATCTTGGCCAGGTCTCCCTTGCAAAAGAGATATTGTATCTCAATGGGACTTCCTGGTTAAATAAAGGTTAAATAAAAAAAATATATATATATATATATTTTTTTTTAAATTATTATTATTATTATTATTATTATTATTATTATTATTATTATTATTATTATTATTATTATTATTATTATTATTATTATTATTATTATTATTATTATTATTATTATTATTATTATTATTATTATTATTATTATTATTATTATTATTATTATTATTATTATTATTATTATTATTATTATTATTATTATTATTATTATAATTTTTATTATTTCTATTATAAATGTTTTCCTCTGTAAAAAAAATGCCAGTGAATTAATTTTTTCCTTCAAAAATTGCCAAGTGACAGCTCTGAGCTCTCTGATCTGGGCCCTGTTTCATGTACGTGGTTCAACTAAGTCGATCAAGATGTCCATTATCCAGCTTCAGTTAACCCGATGTTCGAAGCCGGGATTTTCCTGTTTCACAAAGGTGGATTCAGTCTTGTTAACTCAAGCCAGACTTGCGAGTCAGGCTAAATGCGCGCGGCCGTTTTAGGTGAAAAGCCAGCACGTATCGATGGCAGAGACCCTGATTCTCAACGGCATTGATTGATTAATTGATTTAAGACTTTATTGACAGATTGCAATACGGCTCAATCGCCTCGCCGACAAGTTAAATGCGTTATCTATAGGCTAATTCTAAGTCCCTCATTACCTCAATCAATCAGATTATATTTCTTTAAACTTGCCTGCTGGATTGAATAATCAAATGAGATCTTGCTAGCGACAATAATAAGTTAACTGTTATACAGAATTACGATACGGCCCTCTTGCCCATTGATTGATGTATAGTCAATCTTTAACTTATCTCCAATGTGGTCTAACGGGTTGTTCTTTTGACTTTCACACGGACGACCGGGGTTCAAGACCCTAGTCGTCTCCTTTTTTTTGCAATATAGGAATAATTCAATTTGGTGCACGTTGAGAGCTATATAAAGAATGACATCCTCAATGCATGTAGATTTATAATATTTTAACTTAAAACCAGGCTACTTTGGCGTATAATCATTAATATTATATTCAAAAAAATCATATTGGAAACACCGGAATTTGAACCCAGGTCGCAAGGTTGGCAGGCTTGAGCACTACCGCTGGGCCACTGTGCCAGATTGGAGAAACTCATTGTTTATACATTAATGAACAAGAGACCCGTGTTTAGAATATTCCTTATTTTGAATGAAGTTTTATTTCTTTATCCTCATTCATTCATGTGACGTCAACGGCTCATTCAATTTCTCAAATCCGTCAAACAGCGCATCTCATCAGACATCTTAATCCCAGTTACAATTAAAATAACCACATTTTTGTGTACATCGCACGAGCGAGCGCCACCGTCGCCACGGTATATATAACGTGCATTATTTAGGACAAAGTGAATTTAATATCAGCATTTTGGGTCTATTTTACATTTCAAAAGCCCCCTCTGGAAGAATGGAGCACAAAAACGTAATTCAGAATGGTATAATGCAGATCGTAGACTGTGGGAATAGTTTCAGGAAACGAGCTGTCACTTCTTTCCGAGGGGCGTGGCTCTGCGTGATCGGGCTAACTTGAACTTGAACTCTGCTTTCGAGCAGGCTCAAACTTTTGGATCTGTTGGCATGGTGATCTGGAAAATCCACGTACATGAAACCGGAAAGTCCGGCTAACCCAGTTATCCAGCTAAAGTTATCCGGCTAACTCAGTTATCCAGGTACATGGAACGGGGCCCTGGCCTGGTCCCATAACTGCAGTAATGGCGAGCTGTCAATCACTCAGTGCAAAATAACTGCACGGGTTGATCTTAGGAATATAATTATCCAATCAAAATATGGTAGGGTAGGCGGGTTAGTGACTCTATGCGCACGCGATTGATTGGCGTTCACGCCGTGCCACACAAACTTAAGATCCAATCAGAGACAGCCCTCACAACGTTCTGACACTCAATCAGAGAAGACCTGCGTGACTGTGATGATGTCATCACCAGTGATCTCCGGCTGCTGTAGTAACAGTGAGAACTGCTGTGAAATTTGAGAAAAGAAAAAAAGAGATTAGCCTAATATAATAATTAATTCATCTTTTGATCTTTATTGTTCAACTGTATTGTGCATCGTTTTTTTATATGTTTTTTTATAGTGTAGTTGACCGTAGCGTGGTCGCTAACGCTAGTTGTAGCCAGAGAAGGCTCTGGTAGGCTCTGGTAGTAGCTACTAGCTAGCTTAGTTAGCTTCCTCGTCCTGCTCTGAGTGTTAAGGCGGCATGGCCTATTGTTTACACTTTCCATGGGATAAAATAACGTGTCTCGAGTCGGACTTGTCACGATGGAGAAGCTGCACTATTCAACGGAAGATGAGATCGGTCGAGTGAGCGCTTTCTCATTGCTTTGGCAATGCTGTTGTGTTGACTTGAATCGCTTGGGTGACCACCTAGTTGGACAGTCCCAAGAATGGAACATTTCACAAAAGACTGTTGTTTGCATTTCTGGATTTGCAACATTGAACGAAATATCGAAGGATGGATTTTATTTACAAGTGATCAAGGGACTAGGACACTATTTCCTCATAAAGAAGTAACGTGAGTGGATTTAAAATATATATATATATATTTTAGTAGCTGTGTGGGTCTGTGTTGATTATCAATTATTTGGCTGTATTTTACTCTGTGGCTAACAAGCTATTTCTTCTGGACCGCCAGTGTGTGTGTGTCGGTGGCTGAAATGCATGCGTTTACTTTCGAATTACCCACGTGTGTTACTCTTGTTCACGTTTCCCTCAACGCTGAGCTGCTTTCCTGTTTTCTCAGAGAAAGTTGCCTCCACTCACAGAAACAACAGTTCAGTCTGTGCGATAGTGAGGCCTTTTGATTACAAAGCTATTTCTGGGAAGGGTCAGGAGAGCATCCTTGTGATCACTAATCAAGCCCTTTCCTATGGCATTCAGATTATTTGTTGTTTTTGAGAAATAAACACCAACCTGTAGAATTAGTTTGCACCTGTAATACAGTTCAATGGGGTTTGGAAGCATTTCTCACAAGACACTCGCATATTATTTCAGACATCAGGAATAAGAACAGTTTGAATGGTTGTGTATGTTACCAACTGTAAACTTCTCACAGAATGTTTAGAATCTTTCTTCCAGCAAGACAGCAGGTAACCATGGTAACCACTCCATAAACATTCCACGCAGGGCAAATGCAAATGCCAAAAAAGGCATGTACAGTACCATTGACTCACAATGGTCTGTTTTATTGAAATTGTCACAGCAGTAGTTTGTTTATAGTTCAGAAGTATGATATTTAAACATGGTCCCCAAAATTAATGGAAGCGAATGAGGAGCCTGAGACCTGGTAGGAATGGGGGTGTTGCAGCCTTGGGGATGTTTTAAAAATATAATTTTATATATAATATAATTATTTGTGCTTCACCAAAAAATTTGGTCAGTATCCGCCACTGATGCATACTGTATTTTCATATTGCAGTGGCCCCGGGTTGAGCCATCAAACACATTATAACATCACATTGTACTGACTGAATTGTACTGACTGAATGTCATGTTAGTGTGGTCATGTCAGTGATGTCAGTTTTTATGAATGAACGTTGTATGGTCCGTTTTGTGTTTGTTTTATGTTAGGACTACGGGTGGAAATTAGCCCTGTGCTATTCCCGGCATATTTACGTCCTTATCATGCTGTGATGTTATGCATACACATGTAAATGATGTTCATTAATTTGCATTGTCCTTAATAAACAAATCTTAATCTTACATTGAGTTTGTCCTTAAAACCCCTCGGAGTGAGAGTTTGCAATGTATGAATCCAGTAGTCTTTGTGTTGTTTAAGCAGAATATCATGTTTGCCCCCACTTGCAGGGAGGTATAGCTTTTCTATAGCAGTGCATCGAAATGTTATGGTTAGAGTTATTAAAAGTTATTTAAAGGGACTGCGACAGGATAATCCTAATCTACCACATAGGGTGACCAGATCCCAATAAACCAAATGTGACAAAGG
Source organism: Notolepis coatsorum (assembly GCF_963971535.1). Classification (NCBI taxonomy): domain Eukaryota; kingdom Metazoa; phylum Chordata; class Actinopteri; order Aulopiformes; family Paralepididae; genus Notolepis; species Notolepis coatsorum. The sequence continues at coordinate 203,566,450 of NC_140165.1, forward strand.
GTATGTTTGTGAGGGACAATGTGGGGACCCCCCCCCCCCCCCCAGCCCAGCCCCCCCCCCCTTTTTTTTGGTGGACTGTCCCTGTCCCCTCCTTCAAGGCTCATCCGACACTGTCCTCATTAAAACGACCACAAGCCTAATATGTTTTGCCCTTATTAATTTTTTTTATTTTCCTTTTGTCTCTAATGGGTGTTAAGTACTCAAAATAAATAAAATTACCAGCCAGACTTACAATCACTTATGATTATAGCTAGGTCTGGACCCCGAGTCTTATCACACACATGCACACGCACACATAATGACCACCCAGACTACGCATAATGACCACCCTCACACAACGCTTTTTCACTCTCCTGCCTTCCGGGAGGAGAATGAGGAGCCTCCGAGCCAGGACCAGCAGACTGAAAGACAGCTTCATACACCAGACTGTCAGGAAGCTCAACTATCTCCCAGCTCTCCCCTCCTCTCTTACTCTGCAACCACAGAGCCTAGACTAAGAACACCCCCCCCCCCCCTCACTGACACACACACAAGCACGCACGCACACACGCACGCACGCACGCACGCACGCACGCACGCACGCACGCACGCACGCACGCACGCACGCCACACACACACACACACACACACACACACACACACACACACACACACACACACACACAGCTCTCCCCCCTCTCTCTCACCTGCCTCCACAGAATCTTGACTCCTCTCTTACCTCTGCCCCCCACAGACTCTGGACTACCCCCCCCCCTCACTGACACAGACACACACTGCCACTTTACTCTACTGCCATTATTTAGTTTATTTATTTAGTGTACATCATATTAGTTTACTGCCATATCCATCATCTCACTGCCATGTTACTGCCATTATTGTATTATTATATTTTACTGCCATTATTTACTATTCATACTTACTATGTACCACTGCTGCTAAACATTTTGCACTAAGTTCTTGTTTACCTCTATATTTACATTCACTCATACATTCACTTTGTTAAGCTAGTCTACATTATAGTCCTGTATACTGTCCATATGTTACTTTATGTTTATAGTGTACTTTATGTTTATATTAGATCTTGTTCTTTATACACCATGGGAAGGGGGAAATGCAATTGTATTTGCATTTCTCTGTATGTCTTGCACATTACGAGAGGTGACAATAAAGCTGACTTTGACTTTTGACTAACAAAAGTAACTCACCAAAACAACTCACAAGTCCAGGGATTCACACTGGCACTGCAGTGATGAGAGCAGGAACACTAATGGCACAATAATAAAGTACAGAATACGATTATCTTCCACCTGCATTGATTTGTGCGGGGGGGGTTACCGGTTACATGAACGGCTACTCGCATCTTATTTATTGTTATTATTCGTTTTCAATCTAAACCGTTTGGGATTGTTTTCCCCTTTTCAAATGTGGAACAAGCGGTATTGTCTCCGCCGAGCAGCGGAGATAACAGCAGCGCGTGGAACTGATCTTATCCCTTGCCTGGCTCGTCACAAACGGACCCTCCGCGAGGATGCGGTGTCACTCGCGGTCAGATACTAGTAGTAGTAACGTTACGCGACGCATTTCTTCACAATGACAACCAATCATGCGGGACATGGTCTCAATTTGCGTGACGTGAGAAAAGAGACAGAAATGCTGTACAATCACGCACAATGCGTGACGTCTGGTCACCCTACTACCACACCATATCAAAAGAAAACAGTCAGACACTCTCTTATTGGCTAGTCTTCATCCTACTCTCATCATGGGGCGGCGTGGCTCAGGGGTAGAGCGGGTTGTCCAATGATCGAAGGGTTGGTGGTTTGAATTCCGCTCAAGCCCATGTCCATCCCACTGCCGTTGTGTCCTTGGGCAAGACACTTAACCTACTTGCCTCGTATGAATGTGTATGCATGTGAATGAATGTTGGTGGTGGTCGGAGGGGCCGTAGGCGATGATTATTCGCCACGCTTCCGTGAGTCTGCCTCAGGGCAGCTCTGGCTGCAATTGTAGCTTACCACCACCGGTATGACTGTGTATGAACGAATAATGGACTCTGTGAAGCGCTCTGGGTCTCATGAAGAGCGCTATATAAATCCAAGTCATTATTATTATTATTATTATTATTATTATTATTATTATTATTATTATTATTATTATTATTATTATTATTATTATTATTATTATTATTATTATTATTATTATTATTATTATTATTATTATTATTATTATTATTATTATTATTATTATTATTATTATTATTATTATTATTATTATTATTATTATTATTATTATTATTATTATTATTATTATTATTATTATTATTATTATTATTATTATTATTATTATTATTATTATTATTATTATTATTATTATTATTATTATTATTATTATTATTATTATTATTATTATTATTATTATTATTATCATACTCTATATAGATTGAGAAGAGTGTGTCTTCTCTCAGGATTTCATTGTGAAAGTTGCTGAGGTGAAGTCCAAGTTTGCACAAAGGGCCTACCCGACTGGAGGCTTTTCTATTGGCCTTAAAAAAATATGTGATTTCCTGCCAAAAAAGCGCGACCGAATAGAGAATACATTTTCAGTAACATGCATCATATTCCCATAATTCACATATAATTGTTGTGTTTTGTATTTACAAAGGCCTATTTAGAGTTAATGAGCTTCCTAGTCTATTGCCAGTGTGTCTATAACAGTGTGTGCATTATGATTCGTCACTCTTGGCCTGGCCTTTTGTATACAGTTTATTTATTTTCCATTTGTTATCATATGCCCGAAGGAAGTCCCAGACCAAAATAAAACATTGCAGCACATAAATAATACTGAGCAAGTATTTCCATAAAGTAATGACATGAAGGTGCAGCAGTGTGCCGTCACTGCTGGCCTGTGTCAGATGCAGCAGTAAACGTCTCCTGGTGAGAGGTGTGTCATTACAGTCGCTCTGCATCAGATAGCGGTAAGCGTCTCGTGGAGAGAGAGGCCTGTCCATGGGACCCAGAGCCACTTAGAGCCACTGCTCTGTGAAATGCTGTTCCACCTGGTTTCATCTATTCGGGTTTGATGTTGCTTCATAAAACAGCAGCACCTAAACTCCCTTCAGAACCTATAGGCTACAGCTGAAAGGCTGGGGGATGTGATCCGGGCAAGAGACTAAGAAGAATGGATGGATAGAGATAGAGAGAGCGAGAGAGGTAACAGTGGAAACTTACATTCCCCATCAGGCCGGTAAATCTGAGAGGAATGAATGAGCCACAGCTGCAATAGGAACCTTTTAATTAACTCCTGCTCACACGTGCATGGCATGGTGAGTGCACAATTAATTTTTAACAGATTAGATATCATTCACCAAATGTTCACTGTATGTCAGTAAGTGATCTCTATTTTGGTTAGGGTCAGGTTAGGCTTGACGTTTCAGAAAGATAAGATACCGATTTCCTCTGTGTGTTCAGTAGAAAGCTATTCGGTGGCAAGCTAGCCTAGTTTAGCACAAATTAATGGAAGCGGATACAGATTAGCTAGCCTAGCTTAAAACTCCGGGAGAGGTGTTTTTGGCCAACAGCTAGGCGGCTAGCTGATCCATATCTGTTTCCATTAAGCTAGGATATCTTGCAGCCGGTTAGCTTTCTACTTGGTAGGCCTATCTATCTGCTTGTCTGACTCTGGAGAAGATGGTAAGCACATTTCCATAGTGTAAGGTTAGTGCAAGGTCTATAAACAAACATTATGTAAAAAAGATATGGAGAATTTAATCAAATTAGGATATAAACCCGTATTAAACTCTTATTAACAGATTATTGGCCTCAACAATCTCACATTTACTGACCTGACAGGGAATACATATATCCCAGAAATGTGCAAAATGTGCAAAATCCCACATTTACTTAAACATATGATATGATTGTGTCCAGACTCAGACATCAAGTGACTTTAGCAAGTGAAGTCCACTGATTACCAGGCAAGATGACCAATTTAACAATGGTTTTCCTGAGTTGTCATTATTTCCTTAATTTTCAACTACAACACGTTGAGCACAGCCACAGTAGTCAGGTTTAGAATTGAATTCCTCAAACCAATAGCAAAATACCTCATGTTAGCGCCAACCGTAGTCCAACGCATGTATCTATTACAGAGCTACCTCTGATATCACCATGTAATCGTTCAAGACATCCTTACTTACAGTAATGCATACTAGATACTGAACAAATTCTTCACAATATCCACACATTTGATGTTTCCGAGCACTCATTGTACCATGTAAATCATAATTAATTATAGTATTTATATGCAATGGGTCCATGATGCTATTTAATAATGAGCAGCATATGATGGATTCGCTGCATCTCCCACAGGTACCATCTCAAGGGACTGCTACGCTGTGCTTCTGCTTCTCAGATTAATTAATTAGACCTTTAGGAAATGCTAATTGCATCCTGATCAGGGAATTGATACCTGCTAATTGCTGACAGCTGTTTTGAGTGACTTTTCTTTGTTAATCAGTTAACAAAAGGACTCTCTCTGTCTCTCCTTTCTCAAATCTCTTGACAGTTAATATCTACTGAAATATATGCGTTGTGCTGTATTCTATTCACATACAATACAGGAAGATAACGTGTCAATAATAATAATAATACATAATAATAATAATAATAATAATAATAATAATAATAATAATAATAATAATAATAATAATAATAATAATAATAATAATAATAATAATAATAATAATAATAATAATAATAATAATAATAATAATAATAATAATAATAATAATAATAATAATAATAATAATAATAATAATAATAATAATAATAATAATAATAATAATAATAATAATAATAATAATAAAAAAAAAATATATATATATATATATATATATATATATATATATATATATATATATATATATATATATATATATATATATATATATAGTATACACTTACTTACTTTGTTAATTACTGCCCAAACAAATACTTTGTTTGAATTATTGCCCAATTTCAAGTAATGTATGTAGAAAACAGCCCTCTCCTCCACCCCTCATATTCTACCAAACTACATTTGATGCATGTGACTTTCATCATGTATTTCAACCTCTTGTCTTGGCCTTCTCTCACTTTGGCCGACACCCTCTCATCTCTTCAAGGCATTTAAACACTCTACTGTTAATAATGCATCATTATCTTGGAGTGCGCCAGAGGAAAATGATTAATCCACACCAGTGTTATTGACACATAGGGCAGCAATTAAGTTCTCCAAGTCTGACCTGGTGTCAGTCGACTGAGACCCTCTGGACCAACTTGTGATTGATCACCGACATGTTGGTAACAAGAGTTCGGGAGCAAAATTATTCTTCGGCTCGTCGATCCTCCAATAGAAAGTAGCTGCTCTCTAAATGTAAATTGGAAGGGAGTCTTTTGTGTGGCTGTTCTGACTGTATATTCACCGACTGTCAAACAGAGAAAGAGAGCAGAGAGTGAACTTTGCTGAAAGGGACGTTTCTGGGGTGAATGATGTACTCATGAACGTCCTCAATCAAATGTGGCATTGAACCCATTCTTAGAGTATAATGGATGTCCTTGTGAGGAGTGCATGACTTAAACCATTATTTCAGGGACCGATACCGAACAATGGCAATAATAGATTTGTACAAAATGAGTAATGGCCAAATGTAGAAGATGTAATTATTTGACTATTACAAAATTACCTAATTTCTTAACATGAGTTTAGAGTTTAACACGCTTGCATCTTAATCATTAATTTCACATGGACATTGTTTGTTGTTTTCTTTTTTCTTTTACTTTCACAAAAGATAAGAAATATTATAATCCCGTTCTGAATCAGTCGGTTTCAGGTAATACATTTATAGCAGTTATAACTTGCATACAGCACTAATACATCTTGACCTGTCCAAGTCATCCCTTTCTTATCAGAATCCATAAATACCTGGACACAATCTCCCAATCTCTCTATCCCCCCCCCCCCTCCTCTCTCTCTCCTCTCTCTCTCTCTCTCTCTCTCTCTCTCTCTCTCTCTCTCTCTCTCTCTCTCTCTCTCTCTCTCTCTCTCTCTCTCTCTCTCTCTCTCTCTCTCTCTCTCTCTCTCTCTCTCTCTCTCTCTCTCTGTGTCTGATGGTCTATATCCTTCAGCCTGAAGGGGAGAAGGATATTGGAATATGAACTGTGAAATGAATGCTTTTTCTGCCATTGTCTATGTGCTCTAACTTCTTTCCCTTGTGCACCTCATTCCGATTTGCCAAAATTCTCATCCTTGAAGTGTCACTGAAAAATACATCAACAGAGTTAAAATGTACTGTCATCAGGGCGGTCAGGTGGCGTAGAGGAGATTGCGCTCGTCACCAATGCAAGAGGCTGCGGTCTCGACTCCCGGAGTCAGCCTTGCTTGGGGCTTGGGCTGATCGCTATACTAACCCGTTTGGCTGGGTTAGGGGGAGGGCAAGTTGTGAGTGGTAATCTGGCGTTGTGGACAGCGACGCCTACAGGTCAGGTCTGGGTGCTTGCTCAGCGGAGGCAGGACTTGATGGAGGCAGCGTGCCCTCCCACGCGTTACACTTCACCAATGAGAGTCCTCGCTGCCAGGTGAAAAAAGAGTCACTGGCTGTCGCCGCGCGTGTCGGAGGAAGCGTGCGGATGACTTCAGGGTTCCCTTGTACCGACCAGTAGGAGAACATGCGCACAACAACCAGGTTGACAAAAAAATTGGGACGGGGAGAAAAACAGAGACAAATCTGAGAAGGAGATTTTATTATCATGTTCATGTTACATTCCTTCTTCAAATACATTTCACATCTCTTTTGAAAACCCAACGTTTTTGCAGCTGTTTTTAGGTGTCTATAGGGGGATCGTCAAGCTGTTTTATAAATACACAGATATGGCAGCAGACTACAAGGTGGATTGGTGCTTAATGACATTCAGCCAGTGAACGGGTTTATTTTTAAAGACGTCAGCAGCAGTAAGACTACACAGAATTGCTGAGTCCGTCATCAAGGATATCTAATTTGTTCTGTATGTCGCTTCTCTCTCCCTCCTTACGACTGTGGTAGAATTGTTTGATCAGAATGGAGTGAATAGCTTTCACTGTCTGTGCAATTATAAAAATGTCATCAGTTGATGACAAGGAAACCGTTGCCTTGCTGTTGTTAGAGTGGTTAAGAGGAGATATAAACGCTCTTAATTAATATAAGTGTCATCCTGCTCTAACATTTGTTTTTGTCTTTCTTTCTCCTCTCTTCCAGGTAAGTGCTGCTAATGACCTCCTCCAGGATAGAGAATGAACAGAGTCCTCTACTATCATCAGCAGCATTCGTATCTCAGTGGGTTTGTTACATTTGGTCTAAGTTTTGTCTGCAGCCTTACATAACCAAGAGAATAGAGTAGGGTCTAGGGTGCTACTTATTTACTTCAGATGACAATGCTTGGATACTGATACGTCTATGATATAGTACTAGCTCAGACAGAATGGGTTTCTTGCTTGTATGGGAAAATGTGATCTATACGGGGAGACATGTTACGTGTGTGTGTGTGTGTGTGTGTGTGTGTGTGTGTGTGTGTGTGTGTGTGTGTGTGTGTGTGTGTGTGTGTGTGTGTGTGTGTGTGTGTGTGTGTGTGTGTGTGTGTGTGTGTGTGTGTGTGTGTGTGTGTGTGTGTGTGTGTGTGTGTGTGTGTGTGTGTGTGTGTGTGTGTGTGTGTGTGTGTGAGTGAGTGTGAATATGCCAGGTATGTTTCTGATGGTGTTTGAGAGTGATGATCCACCTTGTTGTTCATTCACTGTAGCCTGGGTTTAAGCCTTCAGTTTCCCAGACCAGCCTACTGCAGAATCAGGCAGATATCTGTTACTGTCATAATGTTGTCTTTGTACTGTAGCTGACAGGCTTGGCGTTGGGATGATGAGTCACACTATGTTCTGTGTGTTCACGGACACCAGTGCTTCTGGGAAGCCCTTGCTGCCTGAATTGAAAGGATACATCTTCTTTGTGTGTGTGTGTGTGTGTGTGTGTGTGTGTGTGTGTGTGTGTGTGTGTGTGTGTGTGTGTGTGTGTGTGTGTGTGTGTGTGTGTGTGCGTCTGTGTGTGTGTGTGTGTGTGTGTGTGTGTGTGTGTGTGTGCGTGCGTCTGTGTATGTGTGTGTGTGTGTGTGTGTGCGTGCGTGCGTGCGTGCGTGCGTGCGTGTGTGCGTGCGTGCGTGCGTGCCTGCGTGTCTGCGTGCTTGCGTGCGTGCGTGTGTGTGTGTGTTGTGTGTGTGTGTGTGTGTGTGTGTGTGTGTGTGTGTGTGTGTGTGTGTGTGTGTGTGTGTGTGTGTGTGTGTGCGTGCGTCTGTGTATGTGTGTGTGTGTGTGTGTGTGTGTGTGCGTGCGTGCGTGCGTGCGTGCGTGCGTGCGTGCGTGCGTGCGTGCGTGCGTGCGTGCCTGCGTGTCTGCGTGCTTGCGTGCGTGCGTGTGTGTGTGTGTTTGTGTGTTTGTTTTGTTTAGTTTATTTACACATATAAAAACAATTACATATAATACAATATAATCCACAAAGAGATGTGAAGGAGAATTGCCTAAAAAACCTTCTACGGGCTTGTACTGTATGTGGCATTCACCAAGAAGAAAAATTATACTGAGATTACATCAATATAAAATAAAGAATCGTGGGCAAAAATTATTGTGGGCAAACATGTCATGAAAGAAAGGGGGAAGGGCTCTTTTTAAAGAACTATACACAAATAAACCAATCTGCAGATGATTCACTTGATAAATACTGAATGTGGGTGGGTGGGTGTTTAGAGTTGGTGAAGAGGGTACATTTGTTTTTCTGTGTTTGTGTGTGTGTGTGTGTGTGTGTGTGTGTGTGTGTGTGTGTGTGTGTGTGTGTGTGTGTGTGTGTGTGTGTGTGTGTGTGTGTGTGTGTGTGTGTGTGTGTGTGTGTGTGTGTGTGTGTGTGTGTGTGTGTGTGTGTGTGTGTGTGTGTGTGTGTGTGTGCGTGTGCGTGTGCGTGCATTGCGTTGTGTAGTGTAGTGGACCTGTTGGCTGTAGTGGGATAGGAGGAGTCCCAGCTGACTAACACAGATAAGCAGAAGGAGAGATAGACGACAGCTGGTCTTATCTCCACCCCCAGAGGATCACCTTCATCTTGTTTTTTAAATGTTCTGTCTATTCTTCTCTTTTCAACACTTGAGCTTCCCATTATCTTACCACTGCTATCTCCCTTTCCCATTAATAAATCACAGCTATTGCATTTAAATTCATGACTTTGTCCAGCACTTGGGAATTTATCGGTCTGTTTGAACATCTGACTGTCTGTCTAAACATCCAACTGTCTATCTGAACATCTAACTGTCTGTTGAAACATCTAACTGTCTGTCTAACCTTTGTTTTTGTACACTACAAGATGGGAACAGATGTAATCAAATTAAGAAATTCACATTTGAAGGAAGTCATGTTAAATCCGGCAAATGTATTCGTTAACCTAATTAAAATAATCACGCAATAGCTGTGACCTCAGAGGGTTGGAAATGCAATTGTTGTGCCTTCATAGCATCACATTGATTTAATATTGACATATAATTAATTATGAATATATATTTCTACCTCGTCATGCTGGACTTGTCGTCTGTACTCTCTCTCTCTCTTTATTCTTATTTTTAACTAAACTAAGTTTCATGAACTGTCTGATCCTTTTAACTGGGGGACATTGAACAATCAAAAATTCTAAAAGTTATTTTATACATAACAGTAATATTATACATTAACTTTTTTGCATGTTGTATTATTGTACTTTAATGTGTTTAGAATTGATAGGGTAGGTACTGGTGGTGGGGTAGTTATTTATGTTAAATGTTGATTTTCTGCTTCTGTCGTGAATGCTGTCACTATCCCAATGTGTTTTGAAGTACTTGTTTTAAAGAGGACATGCATTATAAATAGCCTTTTCCAGTGATTAGCATGTTTTCCTAGCAATTGGGGATTATATCAATGTGGTCTGTGTCGTTTATTATCATATTGACTCATCAGTCTAGTCTCGAGTTCACGAGATCCTCCCTCACTCAACTAAGCTGTTCTGATTTGACAGTTTTGAGACGTGAATATTGCACTGATTTGCATAATTAACGCCCCCTCTATGGTTGACAGTGACAGCAGAGCGAGTTGAATTATCTTCACTTCCTCAAACAGAGCGAGGCAGACAACGAACAAGGGAGAGATAGAGAGAGAGAGAAAGAGAGAGAGAGAGAGAGAGAGAGAGAGAGAGAGAGAGAGAGAGAGAGAGAGAGAGAGAGAGAGAGAGAGAGAGAGAGAGAGAGAGAGAGAGAGAGAGAGAGAGAGAGAGAGAGAGGAGCTTCTGTCAGGGAAACAAACCGCGCGCGAGGAAGCAGCAGTAGCACATACTCATTTACACACAACCTGGGCTGGACCTTGCACGGGGAAACAGCAGTAGCACATACTCATTTACACACAACCTGGACCTCGCGGGGAAGCAGCAGTAGCACATACTCATTTACACACAACCTGGACCTCGCGGGAAAGCAGCAGTAGCACATACTCATTTACACACAACCTGGACCTCGCAGGGAAGCAGTGGCGAGATAACTTTATGCTCTGTGTCCCTCTCTCCCTCCCTCCCTCTCCCTCTCTCTCTCTCTATCTCTCTATCTCTCTCTCTGTGCCAGTCACAGACTGTGTGGATGACTGTCACTCAAAGTGCTTATGGGCGGAGCCAGGCCAACACAGCCTGAAATCCAAAGGGAGAAAAATGTGGCTTTTGAGTACTTGATTAGAAATATAAAACAATGATTTTTTTTTTTTTTTTTTTAATCCTTACAGATGTGTTCAATAGATTCACAGGAATTGTGTAAAGTTGCCCAAATAGTGCAAGGAATAGCAATGCATGTCCCCTTTAACACTTTGAGCTCAGGGGTAGAGCGGGGCGTCCAATGATCGAAGGGTTGGTGGTTCGAATCCCGCTCAAGCCCATGTCCATCCCATTGCCGTTGTGTCCTTGGGCAAGACACTTAACCTACTTGCCTCGTATGAATGTGTATGCATGTGAATGAATGTTGGTGGTGGTCGGAGGGGCCGTAGGCGATGATTATTCGCCACGCTTCCGTGAGTCTGCCTCAGGGCAGCTCTGGCTGCAATTGTAGCTTACCACCACCGGTATGACTGTGAACGAATAATGGACTCTGTGAAGCGCTCTGAGTCAGAGAAGAGCACTATATAAATCCAATCCATTATTATTATTATTATTATTGAGTGCCAGCGACGAGATTTCTCGTTAGTTCATGCCGACCGTTGAGTGCCAACGACGAGAGATCTATTTTTTTTATCCATTCATATTTCATCAATCTAGCCTCACGTTACCACTGCAAACTCTCTCTGAGCTCCATTGGGAAAATACCGCCCCCTATCGTCTCTCCCTGCACCCCTTTGGATTGGATTGAATGAAACGCATGGGAATAGAAAAATTCTGCTTCCACATTTTACTTCTGAGGCATGTAACTCGAACCGATCGGATTCATTGTGGACCATCAGAACAGCGTGGAATCAGTGTTTCGACCACCCAGCGTTGGATCAATAAATGGGATCGATATTTGGAATGGCGATCAGGAATTGGAATAATCTTTTTGGAGAACATCTGATCTGAGGTAAGGAATCTATTTGACCAGTCTTAGGATAATCAGAGCTTTGTTCACAGAGATATCAACGTGGGCCCTATGTTTGCGTGTGTGTGTGTGTGCTGATCAGGAAATGGATAATCGATTTTTCAGCCCGCTTCTATAGCGTGCATAAGTACACATAATACTAATCTAGCGTTTATTTGAAAACGATTCATAAATAGGCTGAAAAATTACAAAGTTTTTTGTGTATTCCAGAATATTCCAGTAAAGGGCGATTATCACAGAATCTTTATATTTTCCTGAAACTTTCAAAAAACTAGAGTTTTTCAAAATGGTATAAAACGGAAATGAACCGATTAAAAAATTATCTGTTTCGACAATGTTGACTGCAAACAAGTCATTGATAAGCGACAGCCATATTATCCACATCCATAATTTAAGATATAGTTTATGCGTTCACAAATATGAGAGCTCTATCATTGAAGTGGGCGTTGGCACGCAACAGGGTTCCGGGGCATCGGACCCGTGGCACGCAAAGTGTTAAGAGTTGAGTTTGGGATCAACAATTGTATGTAATTGGTGTCTACAGACTCCCTTCTGCTGATGCTAGCTATTTAGATATATTAGCTGAGCTCCTTTCACAGTATATTGACTCTGAGGTGATTGCCATGGGTGATTTTAATATTGACTGGTTGAGCGGTGCTGCAAAGCACCTTAAATAAATTAGTGGTAACCTAAGTATTTCCCAGTTAGTTACTGAGTCCACCAGGCCAAACCGGATTTCAGCTTGTGGGGTTTTTGACTTAGGCATAAGTGACCATTGCTCTACAGCCTGTGTAGGAAGCACGAGACTGCGAAAAACAAGATATCACACAGTTTTAATGGGAGCAATTGAAATAATGTTGTTTTTGTTTTTTAAGTAACTAAATAGTTACTTTTCACAGTAACACATTACTTTTTGGTCTAAGTAATCAGTAAAGTAACTGAGTTACTTTTGAAATTAAGTAAATAGTAATGGTAACCAGTTACTATTTGTCAGTAACTACTGTAGCACAGCACTGGTCATGACATTAAATAAACATCAGAGTGACTGGAGGCTGGGGGCCTGTTTTAAAACTCACATACAGTATGGCCTGTTGATCACATCGATGCTAAGTAAAGAGGCTCTTCTCTTCTCTTCTCTTCTCTTCTCTTCTCTTCTCTTCTCTTCTCTTCTCTTCTCTTCTCTTCTCTTCTCTTCTCTTCTCTTCTCTTCTCTTCTCTTCTCTTCTCTTCTCTTCTCTTCTCTTCTCTTCTCTTCTCTTCTCTTTTCTTCTCTTCTCTTTTCTTCTCTTCTCTTCTCTTCTTGTCAGTAACATGAACAGGAAGCAGAGTTGTGGCTGGGCTCCAATAACAGAAGGATCTTATCTGGTCTATCAGTCACATCAACACAGCCTGAGAGAGAGAGACAGTGTCCTCCATTTCAGAAAATAAAAGGCTCCTCTGGATTATAATACTGGTGATAGTGTACATAGAAATAGCAGGGGTTATCATTATTTTATACATCCCTGCTCCCCCTCTCACTCCACCTGCTCCTTAACCTGTTAAGCCGTAAGGTCCCCTTATAAGGGCACCCTGCTTTTCTTTATCATAAATCTATCAATAGAGACCATATTAGATCCCCATGTGGGGTATCATTGGAAAGCCACACTCATTGGCTACAACCCTGTCCAACATTTTTCGAGATCGCCAAATGATTGACAGAGTGAGAGTCCCGGGAGTTGGGGGTGGTAATGTGTACTTTGTTGCACGCCTCACATATCGGCATGTAACTCGAGAACCGCTGAACAGATTTAGTCACCTGAACGGGCAATCGACAGGCAACAAATACGGCTTTAATTCTATCTATTATTGTATTGAAAGAAATGCACACCCGAGCCGCTAGAGGTCGGCAAAGTGGCATCACGAATCGTCCTCATGAGGGCCCACATGTGGGCCCTTTATTTGTTTTGTAGCCAAGAGTAAATACCATAACCCTATTAAAACAGCAGTCAAAGTGTATATTTTCATTTTTACCGATGTTTTATACGATTTGCCGAAAATAAAAATGTCTCGAAAAAATGCTAATTATATCTCATTTATCGTAAAACCGCAAGGAAATGACTAAATCCAGATTTAACCCTGCCATTGGAAAGAGGAGCCTTTTCCCTATAGATGTATGATTTGGCCATAATAAGGTCAAGGTCAAGTTCAATGTCAAATATGAATTTATAATTAAAATCGATTATCATTTATTACTGTATCTACAAATCTTTCTGTTTAATCATCTTCCCTTTATTCATTTGCTTAGATTTTCTTTACACTTGATCTCAAGAAGGTGGTGAATGAGCTCAGTGAGCGAAATCAAAATAACCTCAATGTTTTCATGGTGTTATTCACAGGCACTGATGCAAAGATAAATCATAATTTATATTCTCCTTTTTTTCATTACAATTTACTCAAGCCTAGTAACAGACACAATATTTCTGACACTGGAAAAACATACCCCCAGGTCCCTAGATGTTCCTAGATACCAAGAACATGCAAATTGGCCTTGTAGAAGTGGAGCAATCTTCCATTTACTTAGGCATGTACCTTTTGCCGAAATTTCGGAACATAGGGCTACAGCTTCCTGTCTTTCCTTTTTTCTCACCCAAAGTCAAAACTTACAGTACAATAATATATTTTAGTACACAATCATATTAGTCAGGACAGAAGCAGTGAGCTGAACTGAGACCTTCACTGCTAGAGGGTCTGAGTGGTGGAGCGAGAGCCTCGACATGACTGACGCAGAATGACAGTGATGTCATTACTCTGTGAGTGAAGCTGCACGGCTTTCTCCATCTCCTTCCTTTGGTTCAGTCCTATATTCTGAGGAAATCTGTTATATTTTGATTGGAATTGATGGGAGGATCAGATGAAAACTCAGAGGAGATGGAATGAACCAAACACGGCCTATATTGTATTCTTTGTCTCTGAATAGAAGCGCTGTCTTCTATGGCTGATGTATATCAGCAGGAGGGAGATGGAAATCCATTATCTTTGCTCAATATTGCTTTCCACGTCTTGCCTCTTAAGGTAAAGGAGATTAGGGTTAATACGGTGTGTGTGTGTGCACTGTAAACCCGAATAAGTTTCCAGAACTTAAAAAAATTGACGTAATCTCATGCCTCAAATTTTTTAAGTTGATCAACTCAAATGTTTTCAGTTGGCTAAGACTTACAATTCTCAGTTAAGGCAACTAAAATATGGTCTGTTACTGTGACTTACAGTTCTCAGTTAAGGCAGTTCAAATATGTTCAGTTACTGTGACTTAAGGTTCTCAAGTGGAGGCAACTCAAATATGTTCAGTTACTGTGACTTACAGTTCTCAGCTAAGGCAATTCAAATATGTTCAGTTACTGTGACTTAAGGTTCTCTAGTGGAGGCAACTCAAATATATTCAGTTACTGTGACTTACAGTTCTCAGTTAAGGCAATTCAAATATGTTAAAAAAAGAAAAAAAGAAAAAAAAATCTAACCCTAACTAACCATACTGTCATGCACTTGTCCTAATAAACTAACCTACACTGTAGCACTCAACACTTTGATGAACATTGTTACTCAGCTGATAGAGTTGTGCCCTTCCTGATGGCTTGTCGTACAGAACTTGTAAGTCGCTTTGGATAAAAGCGTCAGCTAAATGACT
The DNA here is from genome assembly GCF_963971535.1 of Notolepis coatsorum. Taxonomy (NCBI): domain Eukaryota; kingdom Metazoa; phylum Chordata; class Actinopteri; order Aulopiformes; family Paralepididae; genus Notolepis; species Notolepis coatsorum. The sequence continues at coordinate 203,581,783 of NC_140165.1, forward strand.
AAATGTAAATGTAAATGTAAATGTTCAGTTACTGTGACTTAAGGTTCTCTAGTGGAGTCACCTCAAATATGTTCAGTTACTGTGACTTACAGTTCTCAGTTAAGGCAATTCAAATATGTTCAGTTACTGTGACTTAAGGTTCTCAAGTGGTGTCAACTCAAATATGTTCAGTTACTGTGACTTACAGTTCTCAGTTAAGGCAATTCAAATATGTTCAGTTACTGTGACTTAAGGTTCTCTAGTGGAGGCAACTCAAATATATTCAGTTACTGTGACTTAAGGTTCAACCTTAAATCCATGTGATTAAGTTAACAGAACTCAAAGAAATTGAGTCATTCTTATGCTTCATTTCTTTTAAGTTAATCACCTCAAATGTTCAAGTTAATCAACTCAAATATTTGCAGTTACTATAACTTAAAGGGGAACTATCTTATAAATGGCCTTTTTGAGTGTTTAGCATTGTTTCCTAGCTATGTGAACTTATATTAATATGATCTATGTCTCAAAATTCTCATATTGGCGCATTCTTCCAATTCTCCTCTCACAATATTCACCCTCACTGAACTGAGTCGTTTGAAAATGTGCCTATATGTGATGTCATATAGTCACCGCTGCATGTTAATGTTGAGATAGACGACGACGCTCCGCAGTGGTTTAGGTGCCGCCCTGCAGCCCAGACTCAAAACAGCTCGAAATCTTGAGGTAGAAAAATGCTGTTTTTGAGGACTTGATTAGAAATACAAAACAATGAATAAAAAAAATATATATATTACAGAGGTGTTCCATAGACTCACAGGAATTGTGTAAAAGTGCCCAAATAGTGAAAGAAATAGTAAAATAGTTCCCCTTTAAGGTTCAGTTTTAAAATCCATGTGAATAAGTTAACAGAAAAATAACTACACAAGCACATTATATCAACTTCAAACAACTATTTTATTTTTTTCTATTCAAAGAGTATACATATATAATATATTGTATGTTAGCAATGTACAATAACACTGTAAACACTGTATACACTGTGTTTGGACTATATTACACGTATGTTAACAATACAAACCAGGTATTAGTGCCTCGCAAAGTGCAGATATGAAGTGTTCCCCTTTTTTTGTATGCATTTAGGAGGTTTTGTTCTTCATCGAAACTATTTATCTTACAAAAACATTGTGTTACAACTTCAAACTCTTTATATTTATTTCTATTCAAAGAGTATACATCTATTTTTCTTACAAAAACATTGTGTTGCCCTTTCCAACATAATGGCAATGTTAAAATTGAAAATATATATATAGAAAATATATATAGAAAATAAATACATGCATGTTATAAAATGTAATGTATATTACACATTTAATCCCACTGGTCACAATAGTGTAATAATGTTTGTTATAAGGCCCTGAAAATGTTACTGGATGATGTATCAATGTATTTCCAGCAAATATTGAAATAATAAAGGGTCTCAATATGTGCAGTGCACATGACCAGAGCTATTTACATCCTGGCTGAATTACTCAAATTTGTATAGTGTGGTCATAGAATGAGCAAATATGTTGACGGCAACTATTGTGACCGTTGGGATAACACAGTGTATCTATGTACAGTACAGAATAAAATGTATAGATTATCTGAAAATATATATAGAAAATAAATACATGCATGTTATAACATGCAATGTAATGTATATTACACATTTAATCCCACTGGTCACAATAGTGTAATAATGTTTGTTATAAGGCTCTGAAATTTTTGCTGAATGATGTATCAATGTATTTCCAGCAAATATTGAAATAATAAAGGGTCTCAATATGTGCAGTGCACATGACCAGAGCTGTTTACATCCTGGCTGAATTACTCAAATTTGTAGTGTGGTCATAGAATGAGCAAACATGTTGACGGCAACTATTGTGACCGTTGGGATAACACAGTGTATCTATGTACAGTACAGAATAAAATGTATAGATTATCTGAAAATATATATAGAAAATAAATACATGCATGTTATAACATGTACATAAAATGTAATGTATATTACACATTTAATCCCACTGGTCACAATAGTGTAATAATGTTTGTTATAAGGCTCTGAAAATGTTACTGAATGATGTATCAATGTATTTCCAGCAAATATTGAAATAATAAAGGGTCTCAATATGTGCAGTGCACATGACCAGAGCTGTTTACATCCTGGCTGAATTACTCAAATTTGTATAGTGTGGTCATAGAATGAGCAAACATGTTGACGGCAACTATTGTGACGGTTGGGATAACACAGTGTATCTATGTACAGTACAGAATTAAATGTATAGATTATCTGAAAATTGTCAATCCGCTTGGCACATGTAAAATTCACAAACGTTGTGCTGTATATTGGGTCCTGCCAATGTGGAACCAAAATACCAATCCACATTACACGCTATACAGCTGGCAATACTGTTAATAGTGCACATACCTACATATGGAAATGCAGCTGTATTTGCTCCATGATGTATCATGGAACAAGATGGTGTTTTCATTGAAAGAGTTAGTCAGAATGTCAGAGGCACCATCCGTCATTTAGAGCAGGCTATGTTTGCAGAATGATAACTATAGAACACTACAGTACTCTGTACTAAGAACACTATACAGTACACTAACTATACTGCCCTGTCAAGGCAGACCGCAGTAACTTCCAAACAGTGAAACTGAGAAAAATGGCTTTAAAGTTTTTTGACTTGCCATCCAAAATGTGTTATAGGTTATAGATTTAACATGTATTAATGAAGTAATCTTTAGGCATACAAAAATATGATGTAGTTATTTTAATTAACCCCAAACAAGCAGATACTGCACTCTGCTGCACGATTTCCTTAAATAATTATACAGGTAATGTACAGGCAAAGTGCAGTAACTTCAAATACAATGTTGTTTTCCCTCCAGCTTTCATAACTTCACCTAGCCATTTTATTTGGATCATCATCATTCCAATATATTCAGGTATTAAATTTCATTTTCAAAATGGCTAGATTAAGTTATGAAAGCTGGAAGGAAAACAACATTGTATTTGAAGTTACTGCACTTTGCCTGTACATTACCTGTATAATTATTTAAGGAAATCGTGCAGCAGAGTGCAGTATCTGCTTTTTTGGGGTTAATTAAAATAATTATGTCATATTTTTGTATGCCTAAAGATTACTTCATTAATACATGTTAAATCTGGGTACTATCATCTATTTACCTATAACACATTTTGGATGGCAAGTCAACACACTTTAAAGCCATTTTTCACTGTTTGGAAGTTACTGCGGTCTGCCTGGGTTTTGAGTGTGATTTTGTATTTACTGCAGTTTTTAAAACCCCATATCTCCAAAACTGAGCGACATTAACATCTGAAACTTGATCACAAGATAAAACATTTATTGACAAGGTCAATTTCACTCATAATAATTTTTTTTTACTTTTTTCAAGTTACTGCGGTTAGCCTTGACAGGGCAGTATACTACTGCCTACAAGGTCTCAAGGATACAGTCCCACTCTCAGCATACAAGATCGATGGTCTGCTGCTGCTGACTCCCAAGCGATTCATTCAAGTGAAACGGAACTGAGTCCAGCTAATGGTGAATAGTTATTTTATTAATCAATTATTGTGTCTTTATTCACTCGTTGTGTAATTGACCAGTTCATATTCTGTATAAGTTCATATTCTGTATATGTTAATAATAACGCTTCTGTGTTGCGTTTATGGCTCCTGGTATATCGCCTTGTACTCTGTACTGAGAACACTAACTCTACCACTGCCTACAAGCAATGGAAGCAGTCAGAGCAGAGTGGCATTTATGCCCATTGCCTCCTATTGTTCCTCGAGAAACAAACGTTTGGGACTTGGATGTTGCCTTTGAGATTCTGATAAACTCTTTCAACTCTAAAACTTACTTGGATGAAATTACAATAATGCCAGCTATAGACGATTAAGAAAATTCGAACTGTAAAACTCTCAAATGTAAACATATTACATAAAAAATAAAGAACAAGGTACATTGAGTAGTTTGGACCTATTGGCTGAACATCTGCAAAGTAGTACAGCAACTTTTGAAGGTATTATTTTGACATGACAAGACATTTCAGATGAGTTTCTATAGACACACTTTTGAGGTGTTGGTAAGTGCTTTGGGGTAGTGCATAGATTAGTCCAAACATTACAGGAAGGAATCACCAAATCTGGGGAGGCTGATAATGATATGACTTTCAATGACAATAGAGATTGTCACAGGCTGGTAGTGAACTGGACTTCTGTCATGATCACTGATTACAGTAAGGAATAGAAACTCATCTGAAAGAAGGATGTGGGGTGAGGTATTAATTTCCTTGTCATGTCAAAATAATACCTTCAAAAGTTTAATGCAAGAGCGGTCAGGTGACGTAGCGGAGATTGCGTTCGTCACCAACGCTGGAGACACTGGATTCGCATGTTCGAATCCAACTCCCTGCGTTGTCACCAGCTTGGCTGGCCGTTCACACTAATACAATTTGGCAGTATTAGGGGGTGGGGAAGCTGGCGGGTGGGAATCTGGCGTTGTGGACAGCGACGCCTACAGGTCAGGTCTCGGCGCTTGCTAAGCGGGGCAGGACTTGGTGGAGATAGCGTGCCCTCCCACGCGTTACACTTCACAAATGAGAGCCCTCGCTGCCAAGTGAAAAGACGTCACTGGCTGTCGGCGCACGTCTCGGGGGAAGCGTGCGATCGACTCGGGACGCCCTTATACCGACTCGTAGGAGAACATGCATACAGCACCAGGTAGGGGGGGGGGGGAATTGGCACAACGACTAATTGGGACGGGGAGAAAATCCATTGAAAAATCAGAAGAAAAAAAGAATTATTGCATCATCAAGTCATTCTTGAGAGTCTGCAACCTGGGTGACAGTTTACCAGCTTCTAGACCTAGTAAAATCTTCTGAATGAATTCAAAAGTGTTGGTAAGTCCCTTGGGGTAGCTGAGGTGTAGTGCATAGATTAGTCCAAACATTACCAGGAAGGAATCACCAAATCTGGGGAGGCTGATCATGATGTGACTTTCAATGACAACAGAGATTGTCACAGGCTGGTAGTGAACTGGACTTGTGTCATGGTCACTGATGACAGTAAGGAGGGCCACTGCAACACCCTGAAGCTCTGGCTCATCAGGCGTGTCCTGAAGGAATGAAAGAGACATAATAATCACAAATAAATACATGGTTTCTACAAAGTGCAGCACAAAGCTAAGTATATGGAGTTGTGTTTGTAAGTTGTTTATATTTTAATTAGAACTATTTTTTTGGTGAGAAGGTTATTTTTATTTAACCAGGTTAGTCCCGTCGAGATCAAATATCTCTTTCACAAGGGAGACCTGGAAGGAAGGAAGACTGATACTTAGCATTTTGATTAACTGTTCACTTAATATACAGTTGTACTGTAAATTATTTTCACTCGGACTCACTGTGCAGGTTTTGAAAAATCCAGAGACTTCCTCATGCAGATACACAGGCAGGGCATGGAGAACAGTGGTACGCCTGGTGTGAACGTCATGGATTTCCTATTAAGATGTAAGATTAAGAAGAAAAAAATAATTGTATTATATGGAAATGTTTACTGAACAAAGCGGATTTTAAACAGTCCAATCAGATATGTCCACAAATAACATGTTCACATCTTTAATGCAATCAGAAAAATGGCAAACACAATGGTGGACTAATTGTAAAATTCAAAAGCTCATTTGAATCATTGAACCTGTTCAATGTTACAGAGGTTCGACCTATGACATGTATAATAATCTATTCACCTGTTCATCATGGATTTTTAAAATGTGAGCCAAAGCATCTGCTGTGTTCCCAGTTTTGGACGCCTTCTGTCTGAATAACGTCATCAGTCGAGGAAGATGGCGGTCAAGCTCAGCGTAGAATGTGTTGGGCAGGTTCTGGTTGGTAATCAGCTGGAACTCTGCATACACCTATATTTAAAAACAGCAGGACAATATAGTATATCAACATCAATTAGTCACTTCAACTTGGTGGATCTCTTACTTTGTTTGGTTTGGGCTTCAGAGCATGACGGCGGGATTTCTGGTCAACCATGTCATTACATGCTTTGCGGAATCGGTCGCTGATGACTAGCTCGCAGGGGCGCACAGAACACACACGCAGATGCGCCGCTAGAGTATATAAACCAGGCTTAAGAATCACAAGTTTCACTTTAAAACACACAGAATGTGCCAAATGTTAACACAGGAAAGAGAGAGCTGATCTATATTACCTCAGACTCCATTTTGAGAGCAGGCCAGAGGTCCATGAGCTCTTTCACTGGTGGGCTGGACTTCACTATGGTCTGTCGGCACAGGGCAAATGTGGTCTGCATCAGCTTTCTAATGAGGGGCAGGTTCTTCTCAGTCTTCTTGACTTCTTCAGCAATTGTCTGCCTCAACTGCTCAAGCCTCAAGGAATCCTCTCCTTGTGGATAGTTGCGTAGGAAGTTTACTTCTGCTCGCTTGGGTCTTTTAATGTTGGAATGTGAAGGTTCGCCATCAGGATTGCCTCTACCTCTTTTTCCAGCATTTACAGTGACCGCCTCACATCCTGCCCGTCTCAGCTTGTTCCTGAAATTGCCCATCTTGAATTTGATGCTGTTATTCCATCCATTGGAAGCCGGTCTCAGATCCTGCTTCCTTCAAGCAGGGATGTTTGGCGACAAGAGCAGCAGAAACCACTGCTATCTCTTTATCACTTGGATAAGCCTTGAAAGCATACATTGTAGATGCAAGCTTTTCTAAGATGTCGTGCTTTAGGTCTCTTGTCAACTTAAGGTGTCTCTTGTTCTTCTCAAATTCGTTGTTTCCATCTCTAAGTTTCAGCTCAACATCGAATGCAAATGTAGGAACTGGAAAAGGACATGGAGGCCATCTGCTTAGACGTTCTGGAGATGACATATCTGAAAGTATATCAGTAGATGCGAGAGAGCTGGAGTCGAGCGAAAGTGAAATGTGCACAACAGCTTTTTGTGGCAATTCCGTAATGTCATCAAGGGAAGTAAGTTTCCCATCAAAGTCTGGATCTTCATACAGCAAACTGAAGTCAAGGTCTATTTCCAACTGTTCTTTTATAATCTTGATCAGTGCATCAACAGAGGCGGGTCGTGAACTGAGTTTTAATTTTCTAGCCCGGTCTGTCTCAACAACACAAAGAATCATGGGTTGTGGGGAGGCAGCTGCCATTGTGCTATGGAAACTTGAATGAATCGCTTGGGAGTCAGCAGCAGCAGCAGCAGACCATCGATCTTGTATGCTGAGAGTGGGACTGTATCGTTGTGACCAGACTGCAGGTAGATGGACAGTGGACAGATGTGGTCCGGTCGACAGACAGCAGCTCAAGGACCTAAGGAGTAGTCATAAACACAACACAGAAAGCGTCATTATTAACATATACAGAATATGAACTTATACAGAATATGAACTGGTCAATTACACAATGAGTGAATAAAGACACAATAATTGATTAATAAAATAACTATTCACCATTAGCTGGACTCAGTTCCGTTTCACTTGAATGAATCGCTTGGGAGTCAGCAGCAGCAGACCATCGATCTTGTATGCTGAGAGTGGGACTGTATCATTGAGACCAGACTGTAGGTAGATGGACAGATGTGGTTGTGTGGTTGACAGCTCATAGGACCTAAGATGTTCTATATACCAGGAGTCATAGTCTCGACACAGAAAAGAAACCTCGTTATTCACAAAGTAGATCTGTTCTATTTGGCTAAATGTAGACAGTCCACCACTGACTCTGACGCAGAGAAACATTCCACAGACATAGTCTGTGCCATCAATGGTTACCTTTGATGTCTGGTAGATTGTGTCACTAACTGTGTGTCCTCTAATGTGTACCTGAGCTACTGCTGGTAGAGATGAAACCAGAACAGAGTCAACCCTGGATGCCTGGGTTTTTGGCTTGAAATATGATGGTGAAGCAAGATGATATGCCATCATGTGTTGGTGTCTGATTGCCATCGTCTTCAAGATATTTTTGAAGTTTTGAGTGTCATGCACCACTCTTTTGAAAAAGCGGTGCTTGGCCTCAAATCGCATGGTCCAAACATGCAGCAGGGGTTAGTAGAGTTAGTAGGGACAGTAGGGTTAGTAGGGACAGTAGGGTTAGTAGGGTTAGGGTTAGTAGGGTTAGTAGGGACAGTAGGGTTAATAGGGACAGTAGTGTTAGTAGGGTTAGTAGGGTTAGTAGGGACAGTAGGGTTAGTAGGGGTAGGGTTAGTAGGGTTAGTAGGGACAGTAGGGTTAGTAGGGACAGTAGTGTTCGTAGGGTTAGTAGGGTTAGTAGGGACAGTAGGGTTAGTAGGGACAGTAGGGTTAGTAGGGTTAGTAGGGTTAGTAGGGTTAGTAGGGACAGTAGGGTTAGTAGGGTTAGTAGGGACAGTAGGGTTAGTAGGGTTAGTAGGGACAGTAGGGACAGTAGGGTTAGTAGGGACAGTAGGGTTAGTAGGGTTAGTAGGGTTAGTAGGGTTAGTAGGGTTAGTAGGGACAGTAGGGTTAGCTGTGTTTGAGACATGGAGGATAGCCTGCATCTTTAGGAACAAGGAAGATACGTTCA
>NC_140165.1:203595383-203639883 GCF_963971535.1 Notolepis coatsorum
ATCACACTATCACACTCTCTCACACCTATCACACCTATCACACTCTCTCACACCTCTCACACCTATCACACCTATCACACCTCTCACACCTATCACACCTATCACACCTATCACACTCTCACACCTATCACACCTCTCACACCTCTCACACCTCTCACACCTCTCACACTCTCCACCGATCCACATCACACCTCACACCGATCACACACCTCTCACACCTATCACACTCTCACACCTCTCACACCTATCACACCTATCACACCTCTCACACCTATCACACCTATCACACCTCTCACACCTCTCACACCTATCACACCTCTCACACCTCTCACACCTATCACACCTCTCACACCTCTCACACCTCTCACACCTATCACACCTCTCACACCGATCCCAACTAGCACACCTATCACATCTATCACACCTATCACACCTACCACCTATCACACCTCTCACTCCTATCACTCCTCTCACACCTATCACACCTCTCACACCTATCACACCTATCACACCTTATCACACCTATCACACCTCTCACACCTATCACACCTATCACACCTCTCACACCTTCTCACACCTATCACACCTCTCACACCTATCACACCTATCACACCTCGCACACCTATCACACCTCTCACACCTATCACACCTCTCACACCTATCACACTCCACACTTCTCACACCTCTCACTCCTTCACTCACCATCCACCTATCACACCTATCACACCTATCCACACCTATCACACCTCTCACACCTATCACCACCTATCACACCTCTCACACCTATCAACGCCTCTCACACCTATCACTCCTCTCACACCTATCACACCTCTCACACCTATCACACCTCTCACACCTATCACCTATCACACCTCTCAAACCTATCACACCTATCACACCTCTCACACCTATCACACTCTCACACCTATCACACCTCTCACACCTCTCACACCTATCACACCCTCACACCGATCCCACCTATCCCACCTATCACACCTATCACACCTATCACACCTCTCACCTATCACTCCTCTCAAACCTATCACACCTCTCACACCTATCACACATCTCACACCTATCACACCTATCACACCTCTCACACATCACACCTATCACACTCTCACACCTATCACACCTATCACACCTCTCACACCTATCACACCTCTCACACCTATCACACCTCTCACACCTCTCACACCTCTCACACCGATCCCACCTATCACACCTATCACACCTATCACACCTATCACACCTCTCACACCTCTCACACCTATCACACCTCTCACACCTATCACACATATCACACCTATCACACCTCTCACACCTATCACACCTCTCACACCTCTCACACCTATCACACCTCTCACACCGATCCCACCTAGCACACCTATCACACCTATCACACCTATCACACCTATCACACCTCTCACACCTATCACACCTCTCACACCTATCACTCCTCTCACACCTATCACACCTCTCACACCTATCACACCTCTCACACCTATCACACCTATCACACCTCTCACACCTCTCACACCTATCACACCTATCACACCTCTCACACCTATCACACCTATCACACCTCTCACACCTATCACACCTCTCACACCTATCACACCTATCACACCTCTCACACCTATCACACCTCTCACACCTATCACACCTATCACACCTATCACACCTATCACACCTCTCACACCTATCACACCTCTCACACCTATCACACCTCTCACACTTCTCACACCTCTCACACCTCTCACACCGATCCCACCTATCACACCTATCACACCTATCACACCTATCACACCTATCACACCTATGACACCTCTCACACCTATCACGCCTCTCACACCTATCACTCCTCTCACACCTATCACACCTCTCACACCTATCACACCTCTCACACCTATCACACCTATCACACCTCTCAAACCTATCACACCTATCACACCTCTCACACCTATCACACCTATCACACCTCTCACACCTATCACACCTCTCACACCTATCACACCTCTCACACCTATCACACCTATCCCACATATCACACCTATCACACCTCTCACACCTATCACACCTATCACACATCTCACACCTCTCACACCTCTCACACCTATCACACCTCTCACACCGATCCCACCTATCACACCTATCACACCTATCACACCTCTCACACCTATCACACCTATCACACCTATCACACCTATCACACCTCTCACACCTATCACTCCTCTCACACCTATCACACCTCTCACACCTCTCACACCTCTCACACCTATCACACCTATCACACCTCTCACACCTATCACACCTCTCACACCTATCACACATATCACACCTCTCACACCTATCACACCTCTCACACCTATCACACCTATCACACCTATCACACCTATCCCACCTATCACACCTATCACACCTCTCACACCTATCACACCTATCACACCTCTCACACCTCTCACACCTCTCACACCTCTCACACCAATCACACCTATCACACCTCTCACACCTATCACACCTCTATACCCATTCTGCAATCTGTTAATAAAGTTGTACTTAAGTTATGCTTTTACATTATACTTACTTAATAAGTGAATAGTTCCAAGTCAATCAAAAACTATGAGTTTTATTTACTCAAAACATAATGCAGTTTACAGTCTGTATCTACTTAATTATCTTAAGTTGTACTTAAGTTATGCTTTTACATTATACTTACTTAATAAGTGAATAGTTCCAAGTCAATCAAAAACTATGAGTTTTATTTACTCAAAACATAATGCAGTTTACAGTCTGTATCTACTTAATTATCTTAAGTTGTACTTAAGTTATGCTTTTACATTATACTTACTTAATAAGTGAATAGTTCCAAGTCAATCAAAAACTATGAGTTTTATTTACTCAAAACATAATGCGGTTTACAGTCTGTATCTACTTAATTATCTTAAGTTGTACTTAAGTTATGCTTTTACATTATACTTACTTAATAAGTGAATAATTCCAAGTCAATCAAAAACTATGAGTTTTATTTACTCAAAACATAATGCAGTTTACAGTCTGTATCTACTTAATTATCTTAAGTTGTACTTAAGTTATGCTTTTACATTATACTTACTTAATAAGTGAATAGTTCCAAGTCAATCAAAAACTATGAGTTCTATTTACTCAAAACATAATGCGGTTTACAGTCTGTATCTACTTAATTATCTTAAGTTGTACTTAAGTTATGCTTTTACATTATACTTACTTAATAAGTGAATAGTTCCAAGTCAATCAAAAACTATGAGTTTTATTTACTCAAAACATAATGCGGTTTACAGTCTGTATCTACTTAATTATCTTAAGTTGTACTTAAGTTATGCTTTTACATTATACTTACTTAATAAGTGAATAATTCCAAGTCAATCAAAAACTATGAGTTTTATTTACTCAAAACATAATGCGGTTTACAGTCTGTATCTACTTAATTATCTTAAGTTGTACTTAAGTTATGCTTTTACATTATACCTACTTAATAAGTGAATAATTCCAAGTCAATCAAACACTATGAGTTTTATTTACTCAAAACATAATGCGGTTTACAGTCTGTATCTACTTAATTATCTTAAGTTGTACTTAAGTTATGCTTTTACATTATACTTACTTAATAAGTGAATAGTTCCAAGTCAATCAAAAACGATGAGTTTTATTTACTCAAAACATAATGCGGTTTACAGTCTGTATCTACTTAATTATCTTAAGTTGTACTTAAGTTATGCTTTTACATTATACTTACTTAATAAGTAAATAATTCCAAGTCAATCAAAAACTATGAGTTTTATTTACTCAAAACATAATGCGGTTTACAGTCTGTATCTACTTAATTATCTTAAGTTGTACTTAAGTTCTGTATCGTTAGTGGCTTAGCTTGGCATCGCTACTGCACTATCTCGCGTACGTGCACGCGTACTGAATAAACCACAAATGTACCTCTAATACCAGTATTAGTCTGACCACACCCCTCATCAGCTTACCTTCATAAGCAGGTGTGTGGTCACCTGCTCTCCTCCTTCTCGCTTTCACCACAAGGAAGAGGTGCCTCGGTAGATCCCCACACTTGACACCATGATGGAAGAAATTGGATTAGGAACAGCTTGGGAAACAAGGATACGTTGACATCATATCTTTATTTTCTCTCTCACTATTTTCGAGAAAATACGGCGATATTGTCTTCGTACTGGAGTGTCTAGAAGATGATGATCATTCTACAAACCCTCCACCGGTTTTCGTATTGGGAGCACGCCGCTGCATGCTTCTCAACTGCAGTTCCTTGCTGTGTTTGTTGGGGTGAAACCTGTCAGGCCACAGCTGAACTGTCGGACATGCCGCTGTTGTGAGGAGCGGTGCGTTCCAGGTTGGGTGAGTAGTGTTTGCTGGCGGGCTCCACTTGTCTGTTAGTGCTATGGGGGCTACTTGACAAAGTTTATGGAAACCGGCCCCAGGCTAGGGTCCTTTGTTTAGCCGTCTAGGCGACAGAAGGCCTTGGTCTGGCGACCATTATAGTTTTAACTAGTGGGCCGCGACCATTGACACTGGTGATCCCTGTGTGTTCTGGACGAGTGGATTCTCTCTGTCACCGTGTTAAGACCCCATCTTTCATATCCAAATGAGAGTATTCCTTCACGAGGGGATATGTGCATGTAATGTGCGATAGCGGCAGATTCATGTTCAAAGTCAGCTATACAGGCCAGTTGGTACTGTGCTGATTCCGCTGGACGTGGTAATGTCACCGTTGTGAAGCGGTGTTGACGTCTTGTTTTCTCTTTTCTCTTAAAAAGTGAGGAGGGTTCAGAACGGCGGCCTGTCTGGGTGAGTGTTATGTCATTGTTTACATGTTCATAGCTTACGGTTAGCCGGTCGGTGGCCTGGCGCGGGGTAGCTTGGCTTCTCGCGCGCCGCCGGGAGCTCGCTCCTGATCGCGTGCGTCGTAGATCGGCGTCTCGCGAGCGGAAGCAATAGCACCCGAACGGTTGGAGCAGCCGTTAGCTTGATGCTATTCTGTTGAACGGGCTTTGATTTTAACATGTTTTACACTCTTGACCACGACGTCATCCTTGACAGGGGATGTTCGTCGACCCTGCCTGAGCCTAGACGGGGATTGCGTCAACAAAGAGGACTGTAGCGACTGGTGGAGCGGCGACGCTGCCCGGATCGAACAACACGGGACGGCTGTGTTCTACGGTGGCTTGTGACTGCACTTCGCTGATCTGCGTTCCGGGCAGGTACGGGGTTGGCCAGACCTCATAACACGTCTTCTGGTTTTACCTTGCTAAATGTATTGTGAATAACGGTGTTTTTTCCCAAAACGTGTGTTGTTGCAATGCATTTGAGATACGTTGCGGGTTGTGTGTGAGCTGTTTTTGTCACTGGCAGTTAGCTTCTCCGTGCAGATCGTGATGTATTGATCTGGTTGTTGTGTGAGAAACATCATGGTGTTTATGTGTACCGTGTACTCACTACTAAGGCAACTAACCTATGAAGCTATGCTTGGTGACGAGTGAGTAAAAGAATGTTCTTTCTCAGACTGTAATGACAATGAACAGTGAGTTCACACATTGACAGGTTTTCCTGTTTTAACTGGCCGTATTGAGGGTAAAATAGGAGGATTGTGTTTCCCCCCCCGGTTCCCTGGGGACTTTATCACCTCCTATCAGACATGTTGTGCATTGATTGTGTCTTTTGTGTGGTAGGGATACGATGTAACTCTCAGCTTGATTGCTGAGGTTGTGCTAAATCTGCTGGAGAAACTTATTTCCTAAAGGGAAATTGGTTTGGTTGCTGTCATGTGTGCTTAGCAAGGCCTGTGGTCGATACTAATCGAGAATGATGTATTCTCTCATTGTGAAAAAAACGGCGTTCCTCTGTTGAGTGTTTTTGCCATTTTTTGTAGGTGATGATGGGTTGTGTGTGTCATGTGACCTACAACTGGGTTGTACTGGCCACAGAAGCACATGTGTATGTTGGACCGGGGTTCTTAGAGCCCTCTCTATTCTGTGTTTTTCCTTAGTAAAAATCAGATAGCAGGTTAGCTCGTGCGCTGTGTGGAGCTGTGAAACGCTTCATAGAGCTGACTATGACTGTGTCATATTCTCTTTTTGTCGTTACGTCGTATCATGGGTGTGGGGTCGTAAAGGGGTGAACTGGTAACCTTTCCTCTCCCCATTGTTCTGTCGGTCAGGGGTACACCCCCTGTCCTTCAAGGTTCCCGTCACGTGGCGGTTCGGCACGTTACGGGGGGGGGGGGGGGGGGGGGGAGGGAGTTCCTGGTCCCACGGCCTGGTATATTGGGCGTGTGCACCGCAGGAATTCCCCCGCCATAGAGTACGTCACCGTGCGCGTCTCTGTTGGTAGGACTTCCGTGTGCTGTTCAGGTCCATGTGATGGATCTGTTTTCAGGGGGGGTGGTCAGGGCTCCTCCTCACCAAGCGCCTACTCAGGCCTTCTGTGAGTTCGGACTCCTTCTTCCATGTGAGGAAGCCTCCATCAGAGTACAGAGCCTTCCTCCTCAGATTGTCAAAGTGAGTGGACCCTCTAGAAGGGTCCTTTTCTATTGTATGTATATTCGATTCAATTCGTTTATTGAGTGTGTATGGGTTCGGTGCCTCTTCCCCGGAGGCCCTAAAACCAGTTTTTTACATGGCTCAAGGTGCAATATATTCTTTTCAATCTGTACAGCTCGCGTGGGAAGTCTCTCTGGGGATCCCCGTCTCTTTCCTATGGGAGGGTGGTGGGATGTAAAAATGTGAACATTTTTTACCCCGGCTGTGTAGACTGGGATACATACTGTTGATGCTTCCTTCTTTCTATTCCAGAAGTGTTGGAGTTAGGGAGTGTCACACCCCTCTTGTCGTTCCCCTGGGCGCCTTGGGGATTCAATGACAGGTCTAAATAGCCTGTTCATTGATGGGGGTGTGTCCCGACGCACGTATAGTGCTAGCTCGCTGTAAACAGGCGATTGACTGGCACGCCTTAGTTGCTTGTGGTTGAAACAGCGTTTTTATAAAGCAACTGAGATGGGGGTTTTTCCTCTTCCGGCGACCACATCCCATGACCTGGGTGGGTTGTCGACGGATTCTCGTTCATGTCTGGGGGATGATGACGGGATGGATCTGAACATATGTAGTGGGGTCTCACGCCCTTGGGGTGGGCCACCAGGCGCGGTTCGTCCCAACGTCTGGGTGGCGCCTTCTTTTCATGTTAAGATCAACACGCATATCTGCCCTTCTCCTGGAGTAGGCATGTCGGCGTGGTTAGGGCACGGGACTGGTTCTGGTCACGCTGGTCCAGATCAGTTGAACCCGTTGTCCGCCGGGGATGCAGATCTGCTGTTCTGGTACCCTGAGGGACTTGGGCTTTTTTCAGGGGGAAAAATGCCAGGTCGGTCTGGGTGTCACAGGGTTAAGCGCTATGGAGACCCTGGTTGGGTATGTTTTTACTCAGCACTGTCGTCATGGCTTACAGCCATGCCATTCTGTACGCGCTCGATCTCGTCGGATCTCGGCCGCTACACAGGTTGGTCCTGGTTAGTACTTGGTTGGGAGACCGCCGGGGAATACCAGGTACGGTGTGCTTAGGGGCTGGTTCTCCATTATTTTTCGCTCCTCTCTCACGCATGGCGAAGAGGGGCCTGTGGGGGTGGTTTTTTGACCTCCTCTGGTGACCCTGTGCTTCCCGTACCGCCAGGCCCGGTCCGAAGTGATGTTTGCGACCCGTAGGCCTGGGTTAACCCTTTTTGGAAACTGAAACACTTGTACTGCGGTATAGCCGGTGTATACCCGCAGGTGTGTTTTGGAGTTTTTTCTTGAGGGGTTATAGGAACAACCACTGCATTGGGTAACACCGAGGTGGTTGATTCCCTGGTGTGTTGGAGCAGTGTCAACTCCCGGGTTCACCGTTTGAGGGTGCCCCTGCACGTTCATGACGTCTGCCAATCGTGTCAGCCTTCTCTGCCTCGACCCCTCTGGGTGGGGGTTGTTAAATGGAGGCTTGGTCATGCAACACCGCCAGCTTACGCTCCTTCCGCCGGGGCGGCTGTGTTCAGCTGTCCCCTCTGGCGCCTGTCTCGTCCGCAGTCTCCAGGCTAGGGTTAACAGCCTGTTGCCTGGTTTTTCCCCGGTGCGCTGCCTGCTTCCGTTGGTTAACCTTTTTTGTGTGCTTACGGCCATGCTGACTGCCTATTCTGCAGGGTCAGTGTGCCAGGCGGTGTACTATTGGGGGGACGGGGCCCGCTCGGCTTACGGCCATACCGACCTGAACACGCCCGGTCTCGTCCGATCTCGGAAGCTGGGCAGGTTCTGGCCTGGTTGGTTCCGCCTGGGAATACCAGGTGCAGTAACTGAGGGGCCTTTGTCCGAATACGCTGGCGATGTGGGGGGCGGGGCACTACGTGCCCACCTGGTGGGGTCTTGATGCTGGCATCATGGACTTCTCCGGGCCCCCATTCCAGGGAGTCCAGTCCTTTTGGTGGGTCTGGGTCTTCCTTCGTGCTCCGCTGCTACGGCCTTGCCACGGGGTTGGGTTTGCCCTTGACCCCGTGATTCTGGGGGCAGTAACGAGGTTGTTCCTCCGTTCGTTCCCGGGTTCATGAGACTCATTATGACAAACGCCTCATTATGATCATGTCTCTAAAAACGATAGCCTGAGCTTAGTCTACTTGTTTGGTGTGTGTGTGTATGTGTGTGTGTGCGCACACCGCATAATACCTCCGGCAATCCGCGGATGGTCAAGGTTTAAAGCGGAATTCCACCCCAAAGGAGATTCCACCCGAAGTTGAAATCAAGATTTGTAACAATTTTGTGTTTTATGATTGTAAATTAGCTTGTTTCACCTGTTTGACTATCTAATCACTAAGTATTATGTTGTCTCCAATCAGTGCTATGATTTCATAGATGGTTGGGTTAGTGTTGCATAGCGTCATTGGGTCTCATTCTCCAACGGATTTAAGAAAAAAAATAGGGCCATTTAAGACATCTTAGATTTTGGGATTCCCCAACTGTCCCTAAGCTTGGATTCGGCCCTGACTAAGAGCATAATTTAGGAGCGCTGAAAAGCAGTCTTAACTTGACAGACTGTTGTGCTGGGCTTTATTTGGGAGGAATCATAGTGATTCCTTCATGTCAACTCTACAGGCCTCCTTGGAATTAATTAATCATAATTTAAATAAATATGACAATATTTGTACGATAAAAAAGTACGCATTTGATGTCGGAAAAATAAATAATATGGATTCATCTGATCACAGGGCAGCTGGATTAACCATATCTGAACCAGCTATTTTGGACAAATGTATAATTACTTAATTACTCAGATATTCAAACACAATTATGCAATTATTGTGAAATGATTGAAAATAATAATTCCCCCCCCCCACCTCCAATGTACAGCCCCACCCCACCTACCCAACCTCCCCCAATGCACAGTTTCTATGTCAAATGTATATACACTCTTTTTCTGGATTTTTTTAGTATCACAAACAGTACTGTATTTGAAAATCTAGTATGTCATAAATGTATAGATGTATCAGTATCTGTATGTCGTGTGTGTCATATGATGAATTTAAAATGGGGGACCCAACTAGGGGTGGGACGATACATAGATCCAGATCGATATATCGATCTATTATCAATTATCAAATAGGATCGATGCAACGTAAAAAGATCGATTCATATTGCGATACTCTTATTTTGAAAATCCCCTCGTGAGCATATCCGCCCGGCTGCAACAACAGTAGCTCAGCGCAGCTCAGCGTGTGTAGACGTTAGACAGCATTGCTTCAGAGTCCGCCTATTTTGCCCGAAATAAGTGCCTGTTGTTTTTTTCCCCACAAGGGGTCAAATGCATCTAACATGCTTTCCATCCTCGCTATTCCTTTATGCCCACGTCGTGTTAAATACCTAAATTAACGTTGCGTTAGCGTGAGCTAACTAAGCTGATAAAGAGAGAACAGCAGAGGTCCACTAGGGACTGGGAAGGAGGGGGGGTTACTGCATTCTCGAGATAGCCCCACTAACAGGATCTGGCCGGTACTGCACCTTCTGACTCCCAATATGCCTTTTCCAGCCAAAATACAGCGCTGTGATAGGATATTAAATAAATAAAAAAATAAAAAAACGAACCAAAAAAAAACAGGAGGTCTATTTGTATTAAAAACAATAGATTGTTTTTCATTTAAATGTCTGGAAGAGATCAAAAATTAAAATGTCAAATGATATTTCTATTGCCTTTTTTTTGGTTGATTTAAATGTTACTGATTGTGTTAAATGGGCATATAATATCGTCTCATATCGATCGCAGGCACCTGAATCGAATTGTATCGTATCGTGGCAGACTTTGTGATATCGGAAAATATCGTATCGTTGTCCAAAGAATCGATATCGTATCGTATTGTGATGAAACTGGTGATTCCCACCTCTAATGGAAACAAGATGAAAGTCTTTCTCAGGTCTGCATCCTCTTAACAATTGTATGTATTGAGCTGTACTGTACTGTACCCATTCTGCAATCTGTTAATTAACTTTTCAATCAATCAATCAATCAATCAATGCCTTCTTTGGCATTTGTATTTCTTATTTGTTAAATATCTGTTTTATTGATTAATTATACATTTGAAAGAATGCAGGTTATAGCTATATAAAATGACAAATGTCTGTCCCATTGTACCAATCAATGGGATATATTGCATGTTGGCTATAACCTGCATTCTTTCAAATGAGCTCGGGCTCAAGAGGTTAAACAAATGTATTATTTCGTTGCGGCCCGGTACCAAGACCTCTCTCTATACTCCGTTATGCGCAAGGTTACAGACTTGCAGAGCGTGTACTGAAGTATATGCCTTATTATTCTATGCGCAGAGAGGAGAGAGAGATGGAGAGAAAACTATCTCATCTCAATTCAGATACATATTAACACGGTTCCAAATATATTAATGTTTCTCTGCATATTTTCACACCGCCAACAAAGTACTGGGCCTGTTGTCTCGGAATGGATTTTGGTGGGTCTCCTCTCTTCTCATTTCTGTGCATCTCCTCTCCAACACCTGCGACAGAAAGTACTTAGCCAGTAGCCACTCCCCTCCGACACAACTGTAGTTTTTTCACACAGCGAAGAAAACAATACTGTCGGACAATCTAACAATAATTAACATATCGACCTATTTCTGAATTGCGCAACATTTTGTGGTTTTCTGAATAATTGTGAGATTCTTAACAAGACTCCCTAGACCGTGCCGGGTCACATATTGGAAATAAATACTATCTATCGGTCATTCCAGAGAGATAAGAGAGGACATGGGGTATCATATTGGACAGAAATACCATCTGCGCTTCATTCCAGAGAGATGGTATCATATTGGACAGAACTCTCTACGGGTAATTCCAAAGAGATAAGAGAGGACACATGCGATATCATATTGGACAAAAATACCCTCTACACGTAATTCCAAAGAGACCCACTGCACTGTCATGCATGGTGTACAATGTTAGCCTGCTGATGTCTGAATGTGACAAACACACGTTAAACAATAAAGTTAGTTCTGCAGGTTATGAAAGAACAGCCACCTCTCTAGATTGAAGTAAAATAAAAGTGAATTTGTGACAGGTTGATATATGGCAGCCAATCTTACTCTGAATGTATCAAAAGTAAATATTTGAAAGACGGTCAGATAAGGTTGGTGAAATTACTGCTTCAAATCTGTGAGGCTCTGTCCTTCCTCAAATATATCACCAACTGTTGCTGGAATTATCTGTCAAGCTGTCAAACTGTCACTCAGTATTTAAAGCTGAAATCCAATAGGGGGAATGGAAAATGGTTTAAGAGTGGTTAGCCTCTAACCACATAACCCTGCATCCTGCAAACGAATTGCCCTTCTTGGGATCAATACAGTTTTCGGTAACACTTTATAATAACACTCAGTTATAAGACCTTTATATGGTATTTGTAGATAATGAACTAATCATGAACAAATCATTTATATACATTTGTAAATTATTATTAAATCATTTATAACTATATTTGTATAACATTTACAAATTAGTTCTACATTATTTATAACTCATTATCAACATTGTTTGTACTTGATTTGTTTATCATTAAATAATGTTGTTTAATGTGTAGTAACACATTTGTAGATGCTTTGAAAAATGGATATGAAAAAAACACTATACTGTACCTCCATTTATTTGTCCATGTTCAACAAATGATTTGTTAAGACATTCATAAAACATCTATAAATCATTTGCAGATGCTATTGTGTGCCCTAATCTGAAGTGAAGCCTATTCATCATTAACAAATGGCTAATGCAGTTAATTATTTGTTTACTTTTTCATCACCTGTTACAAATGTTGTAGACAGCTTTCGGATACACCCTTCGTTATGACATCAAACAGTGACAGAATTAGGACTATAGATAAATGCAATTTTATTAACATATAAAATACATGATTGTGCATAACATATAGTGTAACGTGGGGGGCACTATAGGACCCAGGAGTACCCTGGCCAGGTATTGACAGAGTATGTAGAGGGAGTATCACGCGAGTGAGACTTGACTGCGCGCGTGTTGCCGTCTGTTGAATCGAAGCACGATACATGAGCAGAGCCAAGTTATTCATGCTGCCCCATGCTTTTAAGGTATGAGCAGGCTAAACACCTTTTTTGTTGGTAAATCTATTCCATCATTTCCGACCTACAACTCTTATATGTTGTGTAGACATACTTGATGTGGTAGGCGTTACATTTGAATGATGTGTTTGTTCCTAATGTGTGCTCAGTATATTGCGGTATGTGATGATGACACAAGGGTAACACTTATTCGTATTTTCAGGCTGTATAGGCCCCTTTCGTGACTGTGATGCACGCCAACAAGGTTTGGATTCACTTGGCCAAACCTTGTTGGCGTGCATCACAGTCACAAAAGGAGCTACCTCGTGTCATCATCACATACCGCAATATACTGAGCACACATTAGGAACAAACACATAATTCAAATGTAACGTTAGTGCCCACCACATCTACAAATGTGTACTACACATTAAACAACATTATTTAATGATGAACAAATCAAGTACAAACAATGTTGATAATGAGTTATAAATAATGTAGAACACTCATTTGTAAATGTTATACAAATATAGTTATAAACTATTTAATAATAAGTTATGAATGTATATAAATGATTTGTTCATGATTAGTTCATTATCTACAAATACCTTATAAAGGTATTATAACTTATTAGAGTGTTATTATAAAGTGTTTTCTGAATCTGAATCTCTTCTCCCACTTTATTATTTCAGCTATACAGTTAACACATAAATTATCCTGTCATATTCAGTTTTATAAAAAAAAACTATTATAATAAAAACAATAATAATAATAATAATAATAATAATAATAATAATAATAATAATAATAATAATAATAATAATAATAATAATAATAATAATAATAATAATAATAATAATAATAATAATAATAATAATAATAAAATAATAATAATAATAATAATAATAATAATAATAATAATAATAATAATAATAATAATAATAATAATAATAATAATAATAATAATAATAATAATAATAAAATTACCCCAACATAAACTTTAACACATTCACGGCCAGGGGTCGCTGTTTACCTTCTGTATAGAACGCCAGGGCTGTAAGTCAATGGGGCGCTTTGTTCACTTGCAAGTGCTTAAAATATATCTTATATTATAGCTATGGGTCTAATAACACTGTCGATTGTCAGTGAGTTGCTTCCAGTCAACATGCACGAAACAGATTGTTTTTTCATCCGTACATTTCGAACGTACGTTTTGAATATGAGTATAGTTTTGGTGATTCTTAGTAATCGCAGGAAAAGACGCAATAATAGCGTTTTAGTGAAATCCACTTATCACGTTGTCATTTTTCGCCTGATTATCTAATCATCCCGAAATAAACACTAGATTATCGTTATTATTATATTATTATTAGACACAACGAGACCAAAAACAGTCGTAGAGGTCCCGCCGCAGGAACCAGGATTCGTACAGCGGACAGCAGGAAATATAGACTTGACAGAGGCCGCTTCAAGTTCAACCCCATCAAACACCTCCGCAGATACCGAACATATCATCCGGAAAATGGAGGAAATGGGGAAGACAATGGAGAAGAGAATGGAGGAAATGATCCTCCAATCACAACTGTCGGAGAAGATAATAACTCAAAAAGTAGATGCTATTAAAGAATCTATTGAAGGCAAAATTGATGCGCTGAGAGCGGACGCCGACGCACAGATTAAACGCACCGAGGCTCTGGAGAAAGTAATGGAAGCCCACGAAATCAATTTCACTCGCATCTACAATGAAGTAGAGGTTAACAAAGTTAACCTAACTGCTGAGATGAAGCGGAACTACAATGAAATCAAGACGGAGCTCAGCGAAATAACGTTGGAGCTTACGCGAATCAATAAAGAACAGAAAGCCAAAATATTCGAGATGGAATATCAAAAACGCAAGCTGAATATTCGTATTGTCGGTCTGGACGAATCAGTGAGATGTGAAAACCCTGAAGAGTTTGCCACAGAATTACAGAAAATCTTGGGAACAGGGATCCTTCCTAAAATACCGGAGGTGGATTAGTGCTTCAGATTGGGGACCCGCTCCATTGGCAATAACTCTAAGCCCAGAGTGATATTGGTTATACTGCGCCAAGTCAGAATAAAATAAATGATTATTCGTGAAACTCGCAGGATGAAAGGCAATCTGAAATACATGGAGGTACCAATACACTGCTTTGAAGATTATTGTCGTGATGTAGTGGAACTGCGTGCCAAGTTCAAGACGGTGATGTCTCAACTATACCTGGAGAAATACAGACCCCTACTAATATACCCTGCAATACTTCGCATTGTCGACAAACAAGGAGCAAGGGTTCTCCTCAACTCGCCTGAAGATGCAGCCAAATTCCTGTCTGAACAACACGCAGAATAGTGTATAAATGGCCTTTTAATCTAAGTTAGGCAAGTTCACCATATAGTACAATCATTAATAACCGAGGATTTGGGACAGAGAGACCTACGTGCTCAGAGTTTTTGAATGCTTTCCCCGACGTGTTTATATTATTGCGGACATATTGGATTCAAGATTGGAACACTCCAGAACATACTGGAACATTCAAACAATGTAAAAATGACATATTGGAATAATCTAGAACATCGAAGCATTCTTTGATACATGGAGCATTCTGGAATATCAGCAATACGTGGTCATTCACTCTACCAGAAGCCCCTCGGGGGAATAATCAACAGCTATATAGATGCAGAACCACAGAGCCATCTTTAGCCGGCCGGCAGAAATATCACTCTACACAACGATCATCGCCCACCCCGGTCAGGGGAAATGCTGCATATACGTATTTAAAAACTGTTTTTTATTAATGGGAAATAATTCCACTACTTCTATCATTTATACTTTAGATGTTTAAGCATAGCAATGCTCTTTTAAGATCTAAGTTAATGTTCTCTTCCTTTTACTTGTTTTTTTTCTTTTTCATCCGCTCTCTATGATTTATTGAGGCTCTCTCTTCAGTTCAATACCTTCATATTATTCATGGGTTACTATAAATTACACAAGTTCATATAAAATGTAAGTGATTAGGGCATGACAATTGAAGCTTATTTTTGGTCTTTATTTTTAGTTTATCTCATTTAAATTTTTATTTATTTATTTTTTACGGGAAAGTGGCCAAGCCACAGTCGACATTCTACTTATGGTAGAATTTAGAGTGTTAGATCCTATGGTATACATAGGAATGTTAAGGATAATTGGATCATTCTGGGATATCCGGTGGTGCAAGGGAGGGAGTCATACGCAAAGGTTGTGTTCATGGAACACAATCCTGTACGACTCTCGGTGGGAGGGAAGGGTAGGGGATTTTTATTTGTATATATGTATGTTTTTAAGCTCGGCTCTCAACGGGACCTCACTAGTGGGATGTATATCTATTATTGCCTCGCACTCTAGAAGCATTACCAAAAATTACAATGCAACATGTATAGACTATGGCTAGTTTGAATATAATGATATGGAACACCGGGGGAATAAATAACCAACTCAAACGCAAAAGCGTGCTCACACTGATGAAAAAAGAACATGTGGACATTGCTCTGCTAAGCGAAACGCACATTCTAGGGAAAGACATAGATAAATTAGCGGACAACATATACCATAATATCAGTCACTCCTCTATTGGTACGAGAACTCGGGGTGTAGCAATAGTCGTTAAACGTAAGTTGAATATTGTACTAAAGGGAGTATGGTCTGATGTAGAAGGTCGGATAACTATAGCTAAGATTGAACATAAGAACAGGAAAATAGCGTTGAGAGCGGTATACGCCCCAAATTTGTACGAAGAAGATTTCTTCACTACATTAACCAATGCAATGTTAGACATTCCCGATTACTCATTTATAATAGGAGCGGATTTTAATGCCATCTGGAACCCAAGGATGGACAAATCTTACCTCGCCTTTTCCAGCGAACAAAATAATTCATCGAAGGCATTAAAGGATTGGTCAAAGATTACAGGTGTAAATGACTTATGGCGGTTACTTAATCCCACGACCCGAAAGTACTCTTGTCGATCTGCGAGACATAATACACTATCCAGAATAGATTATGTCTTTGCATCACAGAGACTATTTGATAATTATGAAGTGGAAATGATACCCAACGCACTATCAGATCACTGTTATTTACTCCTTAAAGGTACATTTGGTATACTATCCTCCCGAGCCCCAAGATGGCGATTTAACTCGTTGCTGCTGAATAACAAGGAATTCATTACACAACTCAAAGAAGCTCTTATAGTATTCCAACGGGAGAATGCAAACTCGGTGCAAGACCCCAGAATAATATGGATGTCGGTAAAGGGAATGATCAAAGACTTCACGGATAGCTTTTCCTCCAAAATGCGCAAGAATCAAAGCACAAAACTGGATGAGCTGGAAACGCTTTACTCAACGTTATTTAATTCTCTGAAATACAACAACTCAACTCGACTAGAAAATCAAGTTAACGTACTAAAAATAGAGATCAATGCCATATACAGACAACAATCAGAAATACAAATACGCAGCACAAGACAACAGCAGTACTCCCATGGTTCCAAACCCAGCCACCTATTAGCCATGCGATTAAGAATTAATGCAACATTTGCTGATATAACTACCATTAGAGCACAACAAGTACTTGTAACAGATCCTGTAAAAATAAACGATACATTCAAAGTATTCTACTCCGACTTATATAAATCAGAAATGACCTTTGATCAAAACAAAATGGACACATTTTTTAATCAAATTATTCTCCCTAAACTTTCAGAGGATGACGCTAAACAGTTAGAAACACCGATCACACTAGAGGAACTCAAGAAGGCCATAACCGCAATGAAAAGTGGTAAGGCTCCTGGAAGAGACGGTTTCCCATCAGAAATGTACCTTTCTTGTTGGGACATAATTGGCCCCTTATTACTAAATATGATCTTATACTCAGTCAAGGAGGGGAACTTCCATAAAAATGACAATATTGCACGCATAACAGTCCTCCTTAAAAAAGACAAAGACCCCAACGAGTGCGGTAGTTATAGACCTTTAAGCCTCCTCGGAACAGATATCAAACTGTACTCTAAGGTATTAGCCATCAGATTACAAAAGCATATGACGTCTTTAGTTCACCCGGACCAAACTGGCTTCATAGGAGGCCACCTGATCACTGAGAACATAAGACGTATACTGCACGTACTTGATGCCGACAAGGAGGACACCATACCTAAGGCGTTGCTGTCCCTGGATGCTATGAAGGCCTTTGACAGGCTGGAATGGTCGTATCTGTGGGCAGTGCTAGAAAGGATGGGGTTAGGAAAAGGATTCATCGATATGATTAAAGTATTATACAAAGACCCATCGGCCATGATTACAACAGGCACAATCATCTCCCAAATATTTCCGGTATCACGCTCTGCCAGACAGGGTTGTCCTCTTAGTCCCGGACTGTTCAATTTATCATTAGAGCCTTTAGCACAATATATAAGACAATCCCAATCCATAGAACCAATCGTAATCAAGGGCACACAACAAAAAATGTGTTTATATGCGGACGATGTAATATTGTTCATGAAAAACCCCAACACCACATTGCCTCATCTGCTCAAGTTGATTGAGGACTTTGGTGATTTATCGGGATTTGAGATAAATTGGCCGAAGTCGGCTTTCCTTCCACTTAACACCCCTGCAAAAAAAGATACAACCCTCCCAGGACAGACACCGATGGTAAAACATTTCAGATGCTTGGGAGTGGAAATATTCCCTACCATAAGACAAACGGTGAAGCACAACTACACAAAAATCCAAAACAAAATCAAAGACGACCTTGATAGATGGGCAAAACTTAAAAACACAGTACAAGCACGGATATCAATAGTTAAGATGGATGTACTACCTAAAATCAACTTCTTCAGTTCAATGCTACCGTTACCCCCTCCAGAGGGTTACTGGAAAAGATTACACTCCTCCACATACAAATTTATTTGGAATAACAAACCACCACGTATAAAAAGATCCACCGCACAGAGAAATAAAGCAGATGGTGGCATGGCATTTCCAGATTTTTTCCTATATTTTAAGGCGTACACATTAAGTCCATTGACAACATGGTTTGACTCCCAAGCATTAGCATCCTGGAGAAAAATAGAAGAAAACATAGTAGCCCCACAAAGACTGAAGGACATAGCATACACTAAACTACCAATCAAGCACTGTGAACGAAAATTTGGCCCCATAATTACTCATGCGATCCGGATATGGCGTGAATCACAAAAAAAAAATCCTAACCCACAAAAATGGCACAATCATACTCCCTTATTCAATAACAATGCACTCTTAATTGGAAAACGATCTATAAGATTCCCTATATGGGAAGAGCAAGGCATACACTCATTAGGGGATGTTTTTAACAAACAGGGTTTTTGTAGTGATAAAGAAATACCCAAAAAATTTAATCTCACCAAGTCCACATGGCTTTTTCACAAACAGTTAGAGCTATGTTTGAAGTCTCACGGTGTTCCATTAGACAGACCAATTGAACACCACAGATACCACAAATTCTTCTACGCAAGAGAGACATCGAGAGGTTTTGTTTCAGAATTTTATCATCAATTACTAACGTCCTCGTATGAAACCCTCCAACTTGACTCTGTCTGGAGGAGGGATATACCAGACCTGGAAAATGACTTTGATTGGCAAGGAGCCTGGGCAAATGTCCGACTTACATCAAGGAACCCGGATCATCAACAAATCAATCTTAACTATATTCACAGGACATACTTGACTCCTATAAGACTGTGCCGAATGGGGCTTAAACAAGATTCCAAATGCACCCAATGTGCAAATGGGGACGAAGGGACATTTATGCACATGTATTGGGACTGCTCACCAGTTAAGGCATTCTGGAAAGATGTGACCCAACAAATATCAAAACTCGTATCTTGGAATATACCTGTACACCCCTCGGTATTATTATTGAATGATGTTTTTGAGTTTGCAGTGAATCCACAGCTAAAGAGATTGGTTTTATCGGGTATCACAGTAGCCAAAAAGCTGATCGCATCACGCTGGTTTCAACCGGAAAAAATGTGCCGTAAAGTTTGGTTTCTTACATATCTCGATGTAATTTACCATGAAATATCTACAGCAAGAATTCTGGGTCTCAATGAATCCAAAATGTCAATGTGGTTAGAAGTGGTGGAGAGAATAAAAGCTAGCTTATAATGGTAGTGTCTGGTTAGGTGCGAGGGATAGTGGAGGTACTTCTCAAGGTGGGGTCCGGGAGGGGGGGGTTCGAGCTGAGCATATGTGTGTAGGTTTTTTTAGATAACAGGTATTAGGGGTATATCTTATATAAGACAACTAACTAAAATGTGATCTCATTGGATGTGCCCTGACAATTAATGCTTGTATATCTTATCGTGTGTTGTCATGTTTGTTTATATGTTTGTTTAAAAAATAATAAAAAAATAAAATACAAGATTATCGTTATTATCCTTCCTCATGCAAGATTGAAATGGGCCCTGGAGCGCGGCGCTCGCCCCTCCCCCCACCGCAGCCAACGGTAAAAAGCACAACACAGTCCACACACACAGCTTCAATCGCGGGAGAAAGAAATATCAGATTAACGCAAGATTTGATATATAGTGTTCTTACCTTGTCTCTGATGTAATGCACAAAAAATAATACAATTATTTGATCGCCATTTGAAGTACTGGGCGCGGAGGTCCGTGCCACATTCTCCAGCATTGCATATGGAGGGGGGGGGGGGGGGGGGGGGGCAGCCTCGCAGATGTATCGTTGTAACAGGTATTTAAACCCCGCCCGCACGGCTCAGCTCGGCCCAGATAACAAACCACAGCGTTTCTAATGTAGTGCAGTTGCTCCCACAATGCGTTAGGGGGCGGTATTGACCGTCTGCAATCGCAGACACACTCAGAACAGTATGCACAAGGTGCCTCGATGAATTATGAATGGCAATAGCGAATAAAAGAAATAACGAGTTAAACACATATATATACGTGATTGGCCGTCAAGCGCTGGCTCCCAATCACGTATATATATGTGGATGGCCCCGGATGTGTTAAGAACTGCCAAGTTCTTAATTTGCTTACAAAACATACAAAATAACAAGTCATTATGTTTTGCATTTTGTCTCTCTCCCTCTCTCTCTCTGTCCCTCCATTCTTCCACTAAACCATTTCCTGAAATCCCATTAGCCTGAGAGATAATGACTTGTTAATCCAAGTGGAACCACCATTTTATGAAACTGTGGAACACAGCATGATGCAACCATTAGTATGTAATATCAAATAAATAAAAGACAATCAAAATGATCAGGCTTCAAAAAGTACCATAGACAGAGGGGATCATTTAGCTTGTGTGAGTGTGTGTGTATGTGCTTGCATTTGTGCGTGTGTGGCCATGGGCTAGGGTTTGTGGGCAGTGTTCAGCCTAATAAAAGGCTGTGAAGCAGGGATATTGCTTAGTCCCTGGATGGAGATTATAATCACCTCATCACATGTTTAATCCGTATTCAATCATCTGAGGTGAATAACAGTCCAGTGGGGGACTTACAAGGGCAGAGAGGAGATGCCTAGTAACATTAGGCTGGTATCTGTAGCTCCATTGGAAGTGTTCCACTAGGATGGGTCAATGTTAGCATGTCACATAACATTTACATTTAGTCATTTAGCTGACGCTTTTATCCAAAGCGACTTACAAGTTCTGTGCGACAAGACAGCAAGAAGGGTATAACTCTATCAGCTGAGTAACAATGTTCATCAAAGTGTTGCGTGTTACAGTGTAGGTTAGTTTATTAGGACAAGTGCATGACATTAAGGTTAGTCGGGGTTAGATTTTTTTTTTTTTTTTTTTATATCATTTCAGATAATGGTTGAAGAAGTGAGTCTTTAGTCGACGGCGAAAGATTGGACGGGATTCGGCTGTCCTAACCTAACATAAGACCAATGGAACACTATGCAAGCTAGCTCTCCATTGGGTCTGCAAGCAGCACATTGAGAAATTAGCACATTTTGTCAATAATGGTCAAATGGCGAAAATGGTCATCAATAAAGTCACTTTGACCTACTATCATGGTGGTGAGTCGGGGTCTTGTCTCTCATCCTGTAATACATTTGTGGCAATGTTATCTTAAGAAAGTATAGGCAAACACTGTCTCAATTTCTCTGTACTCACCAACAATTATCCCCACTGAAAAGCACTCAAGCACTGATAGCCTGTTACCTTGGTAACACACAGAGTAATAATCTTTTTCCTATACTTTATTGAGATGACATTGCCAGGAATTAATTGCGGGATGAGAGACAAGGCCCCTTTTCGCTATAGAGGCCAATATGTTTATTTTTCAACATGCTGCTTCAGACCCAATTGACGACATTCATGCGGCGGTCATTTTGCTCTTATGATGTCATGCTCAAGTTGGGACTCCTTTCCACACAGTGCTACTTCTTACAACGTGATTTGTCTTCCCATGGTAAAGGAAGCAGCTTTGAAAGGTGCCAACCGGCGCAACCTGCCCAGACGACAGTGGCTCTACCTCCTGAGCCACTGGTGCCACTGCTTAGCGTTCCATGAGTCTGACATGTAAGGCTGGGGTCAGTGTCATCACAGAAATGTTTGAGAATGGCTTCTAATTTCCCTCGAGAAGACAAGTCATGTTGTAAGAAGTAGCACCATCCCACTGCTGAACAACAGTGAGAGTCCTCTCCTAATAACCCATTTGGTTACAATGTGTTCTCATCACTCCTGTCCTCCAGCCCCTTCACTGGCTTACAATAAAGCAACGGCTCGGTTTCAAGTCACTCCTGCTGTTATTTAACCTCTTAAGAAAATCATAGTATATGGAAGATTGCTCCACTTCTACAAGGTACAATGTATTCCCAGTGTCAGAAATATTGTGTCTATTACTAGGCTTGAGTAAATTGTGATGCAACATTAATTCATAATGTAGAGATGGATTAATGGCGTGATGTCATTGTCGGTCCGGTACCGGATGGCTCGGGCTTAAGAGGTTAAGGCCATAACCTCTTTACGGGATTCACGCACGTCGCAGCATTTTGCTCTCGTCTGTCGGCTCCGAGCTGCGTTTCTCCCGATCATTCAATACATTGTTGGAATGTTGAATTTTCCGCCTTTCGATCATCACCACACTCAACCTATTGCGTGCTTCGGGTCTTGAGTTACAAGACGAAATATCCAGCGAGTGTCATTTGAAAAGCCGTTCCGACGAGTGACCACATCTGGTGGTAAAAGGTCCTGAACTGACCAGTCACCGCTGATGGCGAAAATGATTGACCACCGTTGTAGCCAAGGAGCGTCTGCTCTGAAAGCGATCCCAGACGAGTCTGAAAGAATGGAAGGGGACGGCCATTTTGGATAATCACGCTGAATTATTGCGGTACACACATTACAAAAACCTTTGTAAAACATAAATCTTCCAGGCTATGGGACCGTTATGTTTTCCAGCTCTTACCTCTCAGCTGGAACCCAAAAACAGGCATCTGGCAACAAGTCAACACAAAAGTAAGGAGCACATATTTGATTTTCAGTGTGTTCAAACCTCTGTTTCTCTATTACATTAGCACTCAACGTGATTTTCCTTTATTATGTAAGACACTTCACAATGTTACCTTTCAAAAGAGCCCATACTCATGTAAGTATAAAGTATAATAAATCGCTAATATCTTGTATAAGACATTTATTTAAACAGTGATTTAATTTGATGTGCACTGTTAACAATGCTTGTATATCTAATCGTGTGTTGTCATGTTTGTTTATGTGTTTGTTTAAAAAAGAATACAAAAAAAAACATACTAAAAAAAATTATCGCTAATTACTTTTGGTATGCAATCGACAGGCGTTGTATGCTAAATTTGTAGGACTGTTAAGGGGTTAAATGGCACAGGTCCAACCTCCCTTCAGAAGTCGCCCCATTCTTCACCCCGGACACTCGGGTCGGGTGGTTCGAACATCCTTGCTGTGCCCCAGACAAGAATGTATGCTTGTTCATCACTGGGACGTGGCCTGTGGAATAAGTTCCCAGAATCGATCGGTGCCTCAGATTCTCTTACCGTTTTTAAATCAAACCTAAAGACCCATCTGCAAGGCTCATTGAATTTCATCACCCATAATATTACAGCTGGCCTAAGGTGTCAAACTGAAGACGTTCCTGTCCACTGTTGTTTATGGTCATTTTCGCGGATGTCAGACTGACAATATAGATGTAGCTAGGTAATGCAATAAGGCTTGCATTACCTAGCCTTTTAGCAATTGTCCTATTTTATGTCGTTGTCTGTTGGGGGTGCAGTTTAAGCTCAGAGGATAGGAGCAAGATCAATAAACTGATCAGGAAGGCAGGATACATTATTGGATTGACCCCTGACTCAGAGTAAAGAATGGGTCAAGAGTGCAAAATGAGAATCATCCAGTGTACAATGAGCTTTTAGTGACAAGCATTTTATACCAAGGTGCTCTTCAGAGAGTTTCAGGAAGTCCTTTGTACCTGCTGCGGTGATGTTTTTTAATCAACATTGTTGATGACGATGATGATGATTTGATGTTGATGACTAGGATGGTGGATGTACTGAGGATTGTGGTAATGTTCAAGTTCAAGTTATAAGTTAAAGTTTCTTTATTAGTTGTCATACAGAAGTACAGAATACTTTTATACAAAATGCTTCTTTATGTTTCGCTCCAGAGACTGTGCTAGGCAAAAATAGATAAGTATAAAGTAAGTATAGCAAGTATAAAATAGAAGTCAAGTACGTAGACAAAAAATTTCAGTATTTACATATATACAATGCTCAATGTAGAGTAGAAGTAACTGAGTTACCATGCAATATACTATACAGTGCAAAGCAGAGGTAGGATGAGGTACAATTTAGGTACAATTTACAGTAAGGTGTAATGAGGTATGGGTTGTAGTGCAAATTCTTTACCAATAAATATAAAGTGTGCTTAGGTGTTCTAAAGTGGTTAAAGTGGGTGCTGCAGTGAGTTGTATGTTTAAGTGAGTGTGTGCGTGTGGATGTGTGCTGTGAGTGCATTTTATGGTTGTTACATAGTGTTTTTGTTCGTTGAGCATCCTGATAGCCTGGGGATAGAAGCTTCTTCTGAGTCTCTCTGTGCTTGCCATGAGACTCTGGTATCGCTTGCCTGACCGCAGCAGTTCAAAGAGGCAGTTGTTTGGGTGGCTTGAGTCTTTGATAATTCTCTTAGCCTTGCCCATGCACCGATTGTTGTAAATGCCCTGGAGAGTGGGAAGCCCCCCTCCAATTGTGCGTTCGGCTGAGCGGGCCACTCTCTGTAGTCTGCTACGGTCTTGTGCGGTGCTATTCCCAAACCAGGGGGTGATATTGCCAGTCAGGATGCTCTCTATTGTGCATGAGTAGAAGTTCTTAAGGATCTTCTGACTGACTTAGAACTTCCTTAGGCGCCTGAGGAAGTAGAGGCGTTGCCGTGCCTTCTTCACAACACTGTCAATGTGTGTGGTCCATGTCAAGTCCTCGGATATATGGACTCCGAGGTACTTAAAACTGTTCACTCTCTCAACCGGTGCCCCGTCGATGCTGAGGGGGCTGTAGTCCCTGACCCCCGTCCTCCTAAAGTCCACAATCATCTCCTTTGTTTTGCTGACGTTCAGGGAGAGGTTGTTCTCTTGACACCATCCCGCTAGAACCTTGACCTCCTCCAGGTAGGCCCTCTCGTTGTTTGCAGAGATCAGGCCCACCACTACTGTGTCGTCAGCAAATTTGATGATTGTGTTGTTGTTCCGCTGTGCCACACAGTCATGTGTGTACAGGGAGTAGAGGAGGGGACTCAGAACACAGCCCTGGGGGGCCCCTATGTTGAGAGTGATGGATGAGGAGGTGCAGTTGCCTGCTCTCACCACCTGGGGTCTGCCCGTCAGGAAGTCCAAGACCCACTGGCAGAGGTCATAGTTCAAGCCCAGGTCGCTGAGCTTGGTTATGAGTTTGGAGGGGACTATGGTATTGAATGCTGAGCTGTAGTCGATGAACAGCATTATCACATAGTTCCCCTGCCTCTTGTCCAGGTGTGATGCTGCTGTGTGCAGCACATGGGCTATGGCGTCCTCCGTGGACCTGTTGGGGCGGTATGCAAATTGCAGGGGGTCCAGGTTGATGGGGAGGGAGGAGCAGATGTAGCCCTTTACTAGCTTCTCAAAGCACTTCATGGCTATGGAGGTGAGAGCTACAGGGCGGTAGTCGTTGAGGCAAGCAGGCTTGGATTTTTTGGGTACAGGGATAATAGTGGACTTCTTCAGACAGGTGGGGATGACAGCCTGTTCCAAGGACAGGTTAAATATGTCAGTGAATACCGGGGCCAGTTGGTCGGCACAGACTTTTAGGAAGCGGCCGGGGATCCCGTCCGGTCCTGCTGCCTTCCTGATATTCACTTTCTTAAAGGTCCTCCTCACCTCATGTTCTGTTACCCTGAACACTGAATCTCCATCAGCAGTGTCCCCCGGCTCCATTGGAGTGGATTGTAGGCTGGTGCTGTTATTCCCAGCCTGAAACCTCGCATAGAAGGTATTGAGATCATTTGCTAAGGAGATGTCACTGTTCAGCTTGAGGGAGGTGCCATTGTAATCTGTCATCGTTCTGAGGCCCTGCCACATAGCTCTAGAGTCAGCCTGTTCAAATTGGAGTTCAATTTTATCCCTGTAGCGCATTTTTGCTTCTATCACTGCCCTCCTCACGTTGCATCTGGCCACCTTGTGGTCATTCATGTTGCCTGCCACAAGCCCGACGTTGTAGGCTGAGGTGCACGCTTTCAGAGCCTCACGGACGTTGTTGATGTCATCCACAACCACTAACTTCTAGTACAGTTACATTGTTGTTACATTATTATGGTGGTGTGCTCTCCCCTTTGTACTGCCTTGAGATGTATATAATTGCTTTGCTATTGTCTGTCATACATGTATGGTGGCACTCAGTTTCACCTTGCAGGATTAATAAAGTATTTGTATTGTATCGTATGGTAAGGCTGTTCCTTACTCCTTTTTTTTTTATCCACTTTTTCTCCCATTTTTCTATTTTTCTCCCATCCCAATTTTCATATCGTCCAATTCAACCCTCCCCTGTCTTCGAACGTTGTTTCTTGCCTCCCACAAGCCGGCTGCAATGTGGACTAAGTCATACATACCACGAGTCCCCTCCGATACTCGAGGTAACAGCCGTCGCATCTTTTCACCTGCGCGGCTCGATCTTTCAGCGTCTGGGGTCTGGGCTTTGGAGGGGCCCCGCCCCCGTCGCTTCTTGATTCTACTGCGCAGGCGCACCAACCGACCTGTAGGAGTCGCTGTCCACAACGCCCGATCCCCACCCTTCAGTTTCCCTCCCCGTAATACGGCCAATGTGTATTACTGTGGACGACCAGCTAAACTGAAAGCAATGTGGAGAGCGGGGCTCGAACAGGAGGCATTGTGAGCGCCTTGCCCACTGCGCCACGTAGCCGCCCGGCTGTTCCTTACTCCTATAGCCTAGAGCAGGACCTATCTGCCAAGCTCTTTCACTTGTGGATATAAAATATGAAACAGCAATTGAATTATATTACTTTACAGCATGTCTTTGCCAGTATAATAATCTGAACAGTTGATGATGTTGTGATATCATGCAGTGATGATATCACTGCATTCCATGTAAACAGGGGTAGACACTTTATTTCTTTTCAATCCAATCTACCTACCTATTAGATTTAAAAAGCAGACAACATATTTGCCATTTCACAATAATTGAAAATCAAACACCAATACAAGAAACAATTGAAGGTTTGGCCAGATGGTGGCGCTAGAGGAAATATCGTGGGGTCACCAAAACCAATACGTTTCTTCTTATATGGGTCATGAATGGTCACATCAGATTGTATGGCGATCTGGCCATTAAGATATCTCGAAAACAAAGAGGGGTGAAAACAAACAAACCAATAATCAATAATCTCCTTGGCGAAGGTAATAAACCTATAAAGCCAGTAAACAACGACCCGGTTCTGCTCTGACAATAACCCACTATAAATTATCTGTGTAAAGATGACTCAAGTGTCTTTACAGGTCTCTCTCACACACACACACATTTAGAATCTTTATTTATGTCCACATAAAGACAATGTTTAAAGGACACAAATATTATCAGTGCACTTGTACATTGTGGGATTATTCCGATACAATCGTGCCCAAATTGACAATGGCAACCAAAGTTACACACACATGGATGATGAACCTGACAATCTACACACAGCAGCGTCTTCTCCAAATTGCCCGGCTGCCAATAATTGCTGACACTGAGCAATATTTTGCTAATTGTTTGGCTCTTCTCTTCACACACACGCACACAGCACATATTTACACACATACACGTACACCTTCAGACTCAGACTCAGACTTCAGACCCAAGGATTGTACAGGCACATCCATAGTGGAAATAAGGGCAACACTGTTGTTACTTCAATAAATTACAATGTTTACAATCGGTCATAAAAGGATAATTTGCAAAGTTTTGCCTCAAGAGCTTGCACAGAAAGCTCACCTTTTTAAAATAACCTTCTTTTAGTCAAGACCAGAGGGTCCAGCCCCAGTGTGGTGCCCTGAGTCTCACATTTGCCCCGACTTCCACGCCCTAGTGTGTGTGTGTGTGTGTGTGTGTGTGTGTGTGTGTGTGTGTGTGTGTGTGTGTGTGTGTGTGTGTGTGTGTGTGTGTGTGTGTGTGTGTGTGTGTGTGTGTGTGTGTGTGTGTGTGTGTGTGTGTGTGTGTGTGTGTGTGTGTGTGTGTGCGTGCGTGCGTGCGTGCGTGCGTGCGTGCGTGCGTGCGTGCGTGCGTGTGTGTGTGTGTGTGTGTGTGTGTGTGTGTGTGTGTGTGTGTGTGTGTGTGTGTGTGTGTGTGTGTGTGTGTGTGTGTGTGTGTGTGTGCGTGTCTTTTGATCATTTGGTTTGTCTTACTCTGCTGTGCTATACATTTTAGAGTGCCTACTTAAAAATGTTTGAATAATTCTTTGTTGTATGTGTTTATGCAAAGCGGTTACAATTATACTTTGGCAAGCAATTCAATGACTGCCATTTAAAATGTTAAACTATTCATATCACACATTTTAACCCCTCCGATCTCTTGGTACTTGTGATCTGGTTTAAAATCTTGATTTAAAAAAACTAAACATTTGCAGAATATACATTTTCTGTTTTATTTTTATACAGTTGATTACATGTCCTTAAAATAAGTGTAAGTAATTTGTTATTGAGAGTGAAGTGAAGAGGCCTTTTGATCAGTGGGACTCTCCTGATTGCGATCAGAAACGGCTCTAAAGTGCTTTTCCATATCCTTCAGACCACAATCATCCCTCTCCACCAAGCTAAAACCTCCAAACGGAACAGGTTTTCTGAAGGACACCCTTTCAAGTAGAAAAAAAATAAAATCCAATAATCAGCCTTTTGGCTCGTTGAACTGAGAATGGTTTGAACTATCCTCTATAGTCGCCTCGACCCTCTGCTTGTTCCGACTGTTGACACTCTCCTTCAGCCATTGTGCAGTAGATCATGTTTGTCATAATCTGCATATGCAAAAACCTCCCCGCTTCAGTAAATAGATCTCTAACCTCCAGCACTGTATTATGAGGAGTCAACAACAGGCGTCCAGGCGTAAGCAAGTCGAGAGGCCAGCCATTGTGAGGGTCACCTCCACTCCTCACAGACTCTGAACACATCAGCTGAGGTATGCAGAGTTTGGAGAATTATCTCCGGTGTGTGTGTGTGCATGCGTGTGTGAACCAGCCTGGAGAGGTGTCCAGTGTGTGCCCGGGAGGATGACGTGCCCAATGAACCTCATAATATCCCACTGGGAAACTGAGCAAGAGGGAGAAGGTGTTGCAGAGAGGGCAGTCAACATAACCGCTGAAACTGAATCTTTAAAGCATGACCATGGTGCTCTTTGAAAGCATTATGAAAACACACATTCTCTACAAGTGCTTTCCTCACCTGACACACCGTAGAGAAAGTGTTCAACATCGCTTTTGGAAAGAGAAGGACTAGTCCATTTTCTTCATGTCGTTTTCATTCTTGAGGGAACTGTGAGGGAATCAGAGAACAATCAGATCAGACCAGGAGGTTTTAACACCGAGGCTGAATCCTGGGCTCTCATGTATCAACTCATGTTCTATTTTCTCTCCTAGCATTTAGAATGTCTCTATGCACAGAAAAATACAGATTTATCAAACGTGCACATGCAAGTGTGGATAAATACAGATTATTCTTACTAGGGATGTCCGATATTATCGGCCTACCGATATTATCGGCCGATATTGGCATTAAAATGTGATATTGGAAATTATCGGTATCGGTTTTCAATTATTTAATTTTTTATTTTTGTATTGATCTTTTTCCCCCTCCTTTTCCCTCCGATTTTTCTCCCATCCCAATGTTAGTCGTTATGCCAATTCCCAATCCCCTTCCTGGTCGCTGCGCACTTACCTCCCACAGTCTGTCTGGGAGAGTGGAGGCTATCACGTGCTTCCTCCGACACACGTCTAGCCAATCAACCACTTCTTTTCACCTGGCAGCACAGACTCTCACTGAGAGGGCGTAGCGTGTGGAAGGATCACACTATCCCACTTAGATCCTATCCACGCTTAGCAGGCGCCCCGACCGAACTGTAGGAGTCGCTGTTTACAACGATCCGGACCCACCCCGCCAGATTCTCCCACCCTCTAATACTGCCAATTGTACTAGTGTGAACGGCCAGCCAAGCTGGTGACAACCCCAGAGCTGTGAGCTGGATTCGAACAGGCGAATCCAGCGTCTCCGGGGTTGGTGACGAACGCAATCTCCGCTACGCAACCTGACCGCCGGTTTTCAATTATTTTAATAAATTTTTTTTTTAACATTTATTTAACCTTTATTTACCCAGGCAAGCAAGTAAGAACAAATTCAGATTTTATTTATTGTCAAAAGTATACATAATGTTAATGTTAATTCCACGACAAGAGATATGTAATGTTAATTACCTGAAATTATTCCGTTTTGGGGGGGGGGGATGGGGACCCTGCATATATCGGTATCGGTTGATATCGGTATCGTAAATTAAGAGTTGGACAATATCGGTATATCAGTATCGGTAAAAAAGCCAATATCAAACACCCCTAGTTCTTACCGTCTTCGCTCTTGCACGACTAAGTATTTGCATACAGAACCGCCCCTAATTAAGCATATATGGTAAACACCCCGGTGGAAACATGCCTGTTTGTGGAATGTGGAATAATGGCTAAGCAAACTAAAAG
The DNA here is from genome assembly GCF_963971535.1 of Notolepis coatsorum. Lineage (NCBI taxonomy): Eukaryota > Metazoa > Chordata > Actinopteri > Aulopiformes > Paralepididae > Notolepis > Notolepis coatsorum. The sequence goes on from NC_140165.1 coordinate 203,626,306, forward strand.
AAGAAAAACTTCACTGAGAGCGAGGTTGATCACGGAGGTCATCTAACCAACAAATTTAAGGTAGAAATCATTTTGTTGTGAACAATTGTATTTCTGTGAGAAGGGGATTTGGCAGAACCCAATAGCAAACACAGGAGGAGAGAGAATGGAGCGTTTTAGGGTATTTGAATGTAGTTCTCCCCAAGCAGACAGTTTGCCAGATGGAATGTGTGACAGACAGGTATAGAAATGTTCTTGGGGTTAGTACAGGTGCACTCCTTGTGCAGTACGGGATAATGTTCTTGGGGTTAGGACAGGTGCACTCTTTGTGCAGTAAGGGATAATGTAGACACAGGGCTGTGTCGGGGGGTGAGAGCAGGAGCACTCCTTGTGCAGTATCAGCACGGGTGTCCGGGTAGGAGGGACACTGGAGCGGAGGTCCTGGGCACACGGAGAACAACGGTTAGGTCAGGGAATATCAATGAGTACAGGTAGCAAGGTTCAGTCTTCTTACTTGGAAGGTAGTTTAACACTCCCATGACGAGGGAACAGGATCCGCCAGCTGAAGTACCCTCTGGCTGATGAGGGGATGAGTGACAGCTGTGTTGATGAGGGGATGAGTGACAGCTGTGATGAGTGGAGAGCTGGTAGTGTGCGAGAGTGTGGGAGAGGATGAGGAGGAGTGAAGAAGGTGTGTGGAGGATGTGGAGGGAGGATGAGGAGGAATGAGGAAGGCTCTTGCTGTGATTACAACAATTTCGAAACATGACACACAAAATAATAGCATTTCGCTTTTTATTTTAAACTATATTTAACACCCAGGAGGAGCGGGGAGTGCTAAGCCTCTCTTCCGCGCGCCCGGAGCCAAGGGTGTTGACTGATGCAGTCCTACAGAACCAGCAATACACAACACGCACATTGACAGAAGTAAATGACAAGCTGACCCGACATAATGACTAAAATTAACGAGTCACTGAAGAAAAGTACTACCTGTGCAACCCAATGGAGAATAAAAACGCATAACCATTATTTTATGCTTGAGTTTGAGTCATTGTGATAATAACCACACTGCAAAATAAATGCCTTTTTTTGTTTCGTTTTTTTTTTAGGTAAGTTATATTAAGACCTTGCAAGGGTAGACTTACTTAAAGCTCCTGTGTCTTATAAATTGCCTTTTCCAGGATAATATTATTTCTTGATTATTCTATTTTGAGGCTTTTCATTCATTAAACAATGAGACGATTCAACAAAAACAGTCAAGTCAGACATATACTGTACAGAGTAAAATTAAATAAAACAATAGCAATATGATTAAAGTACTTACGAGTGGTATGCATTAGTGAGATCTCAAACAAGGGCTGCAAGAATTTAGCTGGGTGAGTTACTCAGCCTCCCCGGCCTCATCCAGGAGGTACCCAACTTAAATCAAGGACACATCCATTGGTTTCCTCTCATGATGGGAACTTCCTGACACCCACCAGTCAGTCTCTGTCTTAAGCCAGAGGGATGATGTATGTCCCCCCAGTGTCCAGTCCTTGGTTCTGTCCTCTCATAACCATTATGACAACATTGTAAACCTACTGTCTAAAATATTTTTTTACACTGTCTCAAACTGTCTGTGTATTAATATAATTGTATATTGTATGCATACTTTTTTAGATAAGTGTCATAAGCAAGGCAGTGCATATGCAGCAGGCGATTGATTGCTGTTCAATATGAGGTAAGGCCACTGCCATCTTATATGAGGTTGTATTATGATGACAGGCAATATTCCAAAATGTCTCTCACATCTTGATATACATATAGAAATAGAGAACTAATTACAGATGTTTGTCTTTCAAAATACTTTCCATTTAATATTTTTAAAGTAATGGATTCCAAAGTGCTGGCAACATTAAATTGAGATGAAATGATAATAGCAGAAGAAACCAATTTGATACTAAATGTGGATGTCAATGATTCTCTCTGATTGTATTAAGATTGACACTGGGCTTTCATTTCAATTTTGAAATATTAAATTAAATTATAGTGTCAGTTAATATGCATGTCAGTCATGCATCATAAAATAACATAAAAGGAAAGCATTCATATTGTTAGAAAATGACAAAATGTATCGGTATCAGATTTCCTTCTTTCCACTGTATCATTATTTACGTTTCTGCTCTAGTAACTTTCCAATTAATTTGCCCCAATTATTGGATTTATCATAAAACTCATTCAGTGCCAGGTGAGCCATTTTAAACACATTACCCATAACAATCTGGCATAGACACCAAATTACACAAATCTTCAGATATAGTACATGGAAAATAATGGGGTTTGATATGAAATTATAAAACTGTAGAATACAACTTTGCAAAACATCGTCAAACAAGCTATGTGCCTGAGCAGCTGGTGTGTTTCCTGTGTAATCCTAGAAGGAATAATGAGGTCATGAACCTACACCGTGAGATGGGAAGTGTAGCTACTCTTTAAGTCTCTCAGGCATCTGTAACTTGTACTGTGTAAGGGTCATGTCCCCAGTTCTGACAAGCTGTGTGTGTGTGTGTGTGTGTGTGTGTCTGTGTGTGTGTGTGTGTGTGTGTGTGTGTGTGTGTGTGTGTGTGTGTGTGTGTGTGTGTGTGTGTGTGTGTGTGTGTGTGTGTGTGTGCGTGCGTGCGTGCGTGCGTGCGTGCGTGCGTGCGTGCGTGCGTGCGTGCGTGCGTGCGTGCGTGCGTGCGTGCGTGCGTGCGTGCGTGCGTGCGTGCGTTTATACTGAATAATAAAAGGTGTACACTTGATACTTCAAAAATACAACACTATGTCCAGGCAAACCTTGTGTCTATGTAGGCTTTAGAGGGTTAAAGGAAGTCATGTTAAATATGGCAAATTTATTTTCTAACCTAATATTAATTGGAAATGCAATTGTTGTGCCTTCAAAGCATCATTGGAATTGGCATATTATTAAATATGAATATATATATAAGTATACCTTATCATACTGTACTTGTCATCTGTACTTGTGCTCTCTCCCCACTATCTCTCTCATGTTATATTTAATACATTTACAGTATTGTATACATTCCTTTTTTTTCTTTTTCTTTTCATCTCGTTTTATGCAGCCTGTAGATGATAACGTGCTAACTTATTGTTTTAACTAAAAGTTTCACGTTATAAAGTGATAACTTATTGTTTTAACATAAAACGTTTCATGTTATAACCAGGGCTGGACTGGGACCAAAAATGGGCCGTGGTCTTTTTGGCCCAGACCGGAGCATCAACTACTAACAACAGAACAACAAGCAGCCATGCCTAAAAGTTGCTGTGTTGTTAATTGTTCGGCCAACATTCATTCATTGTTGTTCTGTTGTTAGTAGTTGATGCTCCGATTGCCGCTCACATTCTCACAACACAACACCCCCTCTAATGAAACATTACAGGGTGGATGTGTGTTGCGTCACACTCCGTGGCCAATCTGCGCATGTGCATGGGGAATCGATGCTTAAAAACGGTCTTTTTCGCTGCCAATTTAGTTCTGATCGATTAGGAATGTCTCGCGCCGTGTTCAGGAGATTCAGGCGCATACAAGTCTATTCGATCATGTCTCTAGCACCCCCACAGCTGTATCTGCAATCACTTAATGTCAAGGCTCTCATCCACATTCATTAATTTGCCCCCCCCCCCCCCGCAATCTCCTCCCCGATTTCAATCCCGGAAGTGTTGCGGTGGTCTATAGACATAAAGGCAGTGGCGGCTGGTGAATTCTTCTCCGGGAGGGGCGCTATACCAAACATTTTGCAAACATGTACAAGGCACGCATTGGCGAATATTATCACCATTGCCATCAATCAATATATGATCACAGTCAGTCAAATGCAACCACGTTTCCAATAGCCCTACACAAACACGCACAGCTCTCTCTCTCTCTCTCTCTCTCTCTCTCTCTCTCTCTCTCTCTCTCTCTCTCTCTCTCTCTCTCTCTCTCTCTCTCTCTCTCTCTCTCTCTGATCCACCCAATAATAATCACATATGTATATCTTGTCATTTTAAACAAGTTACCATTTATTGTCCGGGTGATTATGCCCCCCCCGCGGCGAAATTAATTAGTTAGTTCAACAACAACACAGCATGCTCTAACAGGGAGAGCGAGAGAGAGCGAGAGAGAGAGAGAGAGAGAGAGATAGAGAGAGAGAGAGAGAGAGAGAGAGAGAGAGAGAGAGAGATAGAGAGAGATAGAGAGAGAGAGAGAGAGATATCGCGACCGCGACTCACTTGTTTAGTTCAAACGCGGTCCAGCAGGGCTTGATAAGTGTACAGTATATGTCCACTGTCCAGACTGCATCCAGCTAGCCATTATAGCTGCTTGTTGTTGTTGTTGTTGTTGTTGTTGTTGTTGTTGTTGTTGTTGTTGTGTTGTTGTTGTTGAGTATAGCCTTAATCCTTCGAGAAGCTTTGTGGTCCAGGGCTTGAACTTTCCATAAAAGTGTCCATATAAATCTATTTAGTTAGATCCAACACTGTCTGAATGTACAGTCTAACCAGCTAACTACTAGCAGACAACCAGACAACTACTAGCAGAGCGTATTTCCTCGAGGCGATGTCACGTGCCACTCTCAGCCAATATAGTGACTACTTCGGGCACTAGACCAAGCGCCCTCGGATATCGTATTTGATTGTGTTATGTTGTACGTACGTATTTATTTACACGTACGTATGTATTTGCCCTGTGAGTTGCGCACCGACCGTGGAGCTGAGATCGAGCGCCCATGAAAAGGGGTTGGAGGGGGCTAGGCCGCTAGGGGCCGGGGGGCGTGAATACACCCCTTTCTTAACCAGGGGGGGCGGCGGTCTAGCGCCCACTATGGACCAGCCGCCACCAGTGGCGGCTGCTGGTTTCTCTCCACTAGGGGCGCTATACCAAAACATTTTGCAAACATGTACCACTCAACCGACTCATGGCAAGACATGAGCGATTCGACTCACGCTCACGGCAATGAATCGGCTCTTATGAACGAGTCGCTCAGCTGTTACTACAACAACACACAACCAGTCAAATAAAGTATAGTCTAATTCACAACTTGAAACACAATATATAAATAGAAAAGTTAAAACAAAACTCGCTCTGTCTCCAAACACACGCAGAGAGAGAGAGCGAGAGAGAGAGAGAGAGAGAGAGAGAGAGAGAGAGAGAGAGAGAGAGAGAGAGAGAGAGAGAGAGAGAGAGAGAGAGAGAGGGAGAGAGAGAGAGAGACGCGTTAGCTGAGTGGCTGAGGAGAGAGAGAGAGAGAGAAGCGTTGTCTGAGTGGCTGAGAGAGAGAGAGAGAGAGAGAGAGAGAGAGAGAGAGAGAGAGAGAGAGAGAGAGAGAGAGAGAGAGAGAGAGAGAGAGAGAGAAAGATCGCTAATCTACCTTGTTGTTGGCAGAAGGGCTTGTTGATAAAGTATATCCACTCCATGGCATTGTCCATCCAGCCTCTGTTGATGTCCAGCCATTGTCCATGCATGTCCCTCCACACTGCATCCATAATATAGCTTGTTAATAGCCAACAAGTACTGTGAGTGCCTTTGTCCATGTCCGCCTCGAACAGCCTGCAAACTACCTGGTGTTCTATCGCCATGCTCTAAGACAAACTCTAACCTTAACCAACTTTGAAAGAGTGCCTAAGCCTAACCGTTGAAAGAACTTGCCATCACGCTCCAAGACAAATGTCTGCATCACACAACAGCATAAACTCACTTTGTTGAACTCATGTTGCAAACTGCGGTTACGGAAAGTACCGCGTCGGCCAATCAGAGAGCTTTTAGACGCTCGGCTGCTTGCTAGGTCGCTTCAAACCAGCGCCCGAGTTCCATCATAATACATCATATTCAACGCACAGCGCGTGACTGCGACGGATACAGCGATGAACCAGTGCACGGCGGGCACGCGCACTCCAGGCGCTATCGCGCCTAGCCCAGAGAGAAATACGGCGAGGGAAATGCCTGCGGCTACGGTAATGAAAAGGTCTATATCAGACAGAATCGTCACTTCCTGTTTCAGGAAAACGATTATTAATCTTTGTAAAATTAAGTTATATTGTGCATTGGAAACACAAACATACTTAAAATGAGTAAATATTATTCATTTTAAACATGTTTATATTATTTATAGGGCTATACAACTAAAAACAAAAAAAAGGGATTTCTTGTTCATCTCTCTTTTAACCAGGGTTAAGCAGGGAGGGCGGCGCTCTAGCGCCCACTATGGGCGGCCGCCACTGGCCGCCACTGCATAAAGGAGAGAGAGATGATACAATTAACTGGTACATTCAGGTCCAGAATTGTTGGAATTCCCTGACAAAGATGTGCAAAAAGCTGTACAATTTACACAATACCATACTGGTAATGAGCAAATAGGTGTTTATTCAATTAATGCAGGGGTGGCCAACCAGTCAGAGACTAAGAGCCACAAAAATTACTGTGGTACCACAAAGAGCCACACCATATACCAGCATTTCTCAACCTTTTTTTTCAGTCATGGCACCCTTCATGTGTTTATAGGTCTCACCCTCTGGCCTCTGAAGTGGCTAATGTCTTTTTTATTTGGGCCTCACAGGGTTAAAAGTACCCTGTGAGACCTACGGTTGCAAAATTACAAAATCACTTTTAGCCATTTAAAAAAATTATGTTTATTTAAAAAATGTTAAGCACATATATAGTCAATTGGTCCTGTTGTTCAGCCTCACAATGCTATTTGATAGTAAATGTGTTTATATGTCCCACCCTCTGGCCTCTGAAGTTGATAATGTCTTTTTAATTTGGGCCTCACAGGGTTACCTCTTTTCAGGTCTGGTCAATTTTAGCATGATGTTATTCACAGTCAAAGATAATATTTTTTTTTTTTAAATAGAATTGATATTCTCCTTTAATTCATTACAATTTACTCAAGCCTAGTAACATACACACTATTTCTGACACTGATCCATATACCGGTATGTCCCTAGATTCATATACCAAGAACATGCAAATGGACAATTTTTTTTTAAATGTTTATTCTACGTCCTTATGGAAGGAGTGACATAAAAAAAAAAAAAGTAAAAAAAAAAAAAAGTAAAAAGAAATATAATATATATATATATATATAATTTTTTTTTATTTTTAATTTTTTTTATGGATGGAAGAGCCGCACATTGACGGGCAAAGAGCCGCATGCGGCTCGCGAGCCGCGGGTTGGCCACCCCTGAATTAATGCATGGAGCTGTTCCATCTTATTTCATTTGATACTAACTACTCAGTTCATACAGATTTCAAGTATTCAAATATCAATGATGAATATTGCATAAGGTTTACACAGTTAATAGATCACCTTTTTGTTTTATATTCATGTTCAGAGAGGAGTAATAGTTAGAGCTTTGTATGTGATTTATATGGCAATTATTAATCAGTCTACCACGTAAAGGTGCATGCTCAATGGACAGCACAAAACAATTTGTGTAGGTGGAGATTAGAGCTACCACAGATAGTAATACGTTATAAGTGTTATGGTTTGTAACCGACCCCAATCGCACAACACAAGACAGGTATGAGAGTAAGCCAAAACAGGGCATTTATTCATTACATAACAAAAGGCGGCACTGTCCCTTTAAGGGAGAACACAAAAACACTGGAGTCAAAGAATATAGGGAAAATGCGGCACTGTGCCTTTAAGAGGCGAGCAGGCTAAGGGGCTAAGGCTAAGGGACAGGGCCAGGGCAAAAAGTCAAGGACCAGGACCAGGGGGCACTGGAGAGGGGGACAGGGACAGAGGCCCGGAGAGGCGGGCTGGAGACAGGGACAGAGAACAGGGTTAAGGCCTTGGACAGGGCGAGGGCCAGAACTGCTTACAGGGATGGCAGGGTTCCGACGGCGGAGGCCTGGCACGGAGATCCTCCTCGGAAAGCTGCAGACGGGCAGCGCAGAACACCGGGGTCCCAGAGGACCGGGGCGAAGAGACGCATCCTCCCGTGGAATAGGAAGCGATGCGCGCCGGCTTGACGTCTGGAGTGGGAGCGCGCCGGCTTGACGTCTGGAGTGGGAACACCACTCCAGGCCTGGCACGGAGATCCCCCCTCAGATGCTGCAGACGGGCAGCGCGGAACACCGGGGTCCCAGGGGACCGGGGCGAAGGGACGCATCCTCCCGTGGAATAGGAAACGATGCGCACCGGCTTGACGTCTGGAGTGGGAGTGCGCCGGCTTGACGTCTGGAGTGGGAACACCACTCCAGGCCTGGCACGGAGATCCCCCCTCGGATGCTGCAGACTGGCAGCGCAGAACACCGGGGTCCCAGGGGACCGGGGCGAAGAGACGCATCCTCCCGTGGAATAGGAAGCGATGCGCGCCGGCTTGACGTCTGGAGTGGGAACACTGGAAAACCTCCTGTAGAGGATTAGAGAGCGCAGACGGTGTCCCACTCCAGGCAAACAGCGACAGGTGGTGATGGCTGGCACGTCGTCTCATGGCGGAGACGCGGCAGGTGATGGTAACGTCCAGGACTCCATGAACACTGAACACAGATAAAGATACAGAGTCCAGAACACCGAACCAGCATACAGAACGACCCGACCAGGACTGGAGGGGAGGTCCAGGTATTTAAAGCCCTCTGGGGCGCTAATCATAACTTATGACAGCTGTGAAAGGTAGTCCAAGGGTGGGGGCTGGTGAAGAGCAGAGGAGAGTAAAACATCGCAAGGGTGGGGGCTGTTGAGGAGAGTAGACAGGGAAAGTCCAAAGGTGGGGGCTGGTGAGGTGAGGAGACAGGGAATTAAAGGTCCAGGGAACAGGCGAAACCTCACAATAAGAGTAAGTAATCCATATATATATCCTAATAGTTACCTTATTACCATACTTGGCTGAAAATAAACTTTGCTGCCTGTTGTGAATGTGTTTTCCCTATAGGCTAATACATAATTAAGTAGGCATGCATTTTTGCAGTTGAGCAAACATTTGCAGTTGAGTAGGCTATACATTATGTGCTGTGTTTTTATGTTTTTATGTCTTCCATCGAGGACCAGGGGCGGGGCTAGGGGGTGGCTACTTGGGCTCAAGCCCCGAATGTTTTCTGAAAAGCCCTGAATCTATTTTCTAAAAGAAATAAAAATTAAAAAATTATATATATATATTTTTTTTTTGACAATTAATCATTGTTACATGAAAATATGTTTGCACCAGATTTAGCAGAAGCTAATTTCCATCTGTAGTCTATCCAGCTGCTAACTGTATTTGAGTGAGTTAAGTCTTGGTGTTATGGTAGACTCAGACCTAAGCTTTAAATCACAATCAACAAGTTGACAAAAACATAATTCTTCCACCTTAGAAACATAGCTTTTGAGATCTCAGACCCATCCCCAGTGATAACACAGGCTGTCGGCATGTCCTTATGAATGGAAATATCGAATAAAAGAAACAACGATGAAAACCCGACTATACTCTGGTTTTTGGGGGTCCTGGCGCTCAACGTTCGGCGAGTTAACCCTAGATCTTAGATCCTAATATGAAAAACGATGTGATTTAATGTTCTATGTCTTACCTTGACTTTGTCTATTTTACTGCTATCTATTTTATGCTTTATGTCTGCACTTTATGCATTGCTCTTGATCTGCCAATGTTGTGCTCATTTTATGCCTGTCTTTTTGTACTGCTGTGAAGCACTTTGAGCTGCAATTCTTGTATGAAAGGTGCTATACAAACACAGTGTATTATTATTATTATTATTATTATTATTATTATTATTATTATTATTATTATTATTATTATTATTATTATTATTATTATTATTATTATTATTATTATTATTATTATTATTATTATTATTATTATTATTATTATTATTATTATTATTATTATTATTATTATTATTATAAATTATTATAGTTTGCTTCATTAATTAAAGGGTTTGAATTTAAGTGTTCTGTGCCTTTTGTCTGCTTTAAGGTGGTGGTGTAAGTTAAAGGTTGTGGTGTCAAAGTTAAACGCGGGCACCTATCTGGGCTAAGCCACGGATCTCCTACAATCCTAAATCCGCCCCTGTCGAGGACCACCTTGGAAATAAGTGTTTTAATTAATGCTTTTAGGTGATATCCTCAGGAATACAAATTGGTCAAGATCATTTGTTTTTATGATGTGTTTTTAATTTCCAAATACAAATCTAATCAAATAAAAAAAATGCTGTTTTTGCAGTTGAGCTACAGGTGTTGTATATTATACAGCCTTTTCATGCATCTTTATCAAGGGAACCTTAATGTAATAATATATAAAAAAATATATATATAATGATGATACGATATGGACCTAGTAGTTGGGTCATCTGTGGCACTTTGTTTCTCAATGGATTTGTCATCTAGGAGGGTTAATAAACAAATTTAGCCAGGGTGTATTTTCTAAAAAGGCGGGGGAAATTTGTGAGAGACCAAAATCCAAAATGGCTGCCGTGAAAATGAACTTTTTAATGGTTTGACCTACAATGATGCACAATACATGGTATACCAGCCCCCTCTCAGTCATGTACCAGCCAGCCCCCTCTGAGTCATGTACCAGCCCCCTCTCAGTCATGTATACCAGCCCCCTCTCAGTCATGTACCAGTCCCCTCTCAGTCATGTACCAGCCAGCCCCCTCTCAGTCATGTACCAGCCAGCCCCCTCTCAGTCATGTACCACAGCCCCCTATCAGTCATGTACCACAGCCCCATCTCAGTCATGTACCAGCCCCCCTCTCTGTCATGTACTGTACCACAGCCCCCTCTCAGTCATGTACCACATGACTGGCGGGTGGGGGTGCTTAGTAAGAGATGTGATTGGGCCAGCCCAGTGTCAGTCAGTACCAATGGGCCGCTGTCCCAGCATAGTAATTGCTAAGGGGCGACAGTGGCTCGGGAGGTAGAGCAGCCGTCTGGCAATCTGGAGGTTCCCGGTTCGATTCTCGCTTCTCCCAGGCAGCGTGTTGATGTGTCCTTGAGCAAGACACTTAACCCCTAATTTCTCCCGATGAGCAGGTTGGCACCTTGCATGCTTGCCTCCGCCGTCGGTGTGTGAATGTGTGAGTGAATGGGTAAAATGTGAGTAACAAATTGTAAAGCGCTTTGGAAAAAAAAAGCAGCCATTTACCAAAAAAAGCAGCAATTTACCATAGTAGTGGGCCGGTCGTTGGCAATTTTGTTTTACATTTTTAAATTTTTTATAAATACATTTTTTTTATCAATTTATAACAGCCCAAAGATGCGTCTGCCCACGGGAAAATGCCCGGTATGCCAGATGGCCAGTCCAGGCATGGTTATAACGTGATAACTTATTGTTTTAACATAACACTTTTTATGTTAAAATTAGCGCTGTCAGTTTATCTCATTAATTAGATTAATTAATTACACAGCTAATTATCGCGTTATGAAAATTAACGCAAAATGAATGAATAATTTAATTTATATATTTTTTTAAATCTCATTCATTCCATGAGAACGTAGCATAAACATTTACAGACATATTTATTTTAAATGGCCCATTTGCATGTTCTTGGTTATTGATTCTAGGGAAATCTATGGATCTCAGGGAATGTATTCCTAGTGTCAGAAATACTGTGAAATACTGTGTCTGTTACACTGAATCTGAAAATATAGTACTGACAATATATGGAGTTGATATAGAGAGAGTTAATGAATTTCGTTTTCTTGGTGTGATTATGGATGATAAATTAACATGGAAATCGCACATAGCACACGTTAAAAAAAAGATGTCCAAGAGTATTTTTGTTATGAATAAAGTAAAGGATGTGTTAGAGTATGAGGCAATGAGAACACTCTACTGTTCACTCATCTCACCTTATATCAGTTATTGTGTTGAAGTATGGGGGAATACTTATGGGACCAATATAAAACCATTATATATACTACAGAAGAGGGCCATAAGAATCACACATAAAGTGAGTTATCGAGAACACACAAATAAATAATTTATTAAATCTAGAATAATTAAACTTGAAGACATGGTTAAGTTTCAAACAATGTTAATTATGTTTAGGGCAAGAAATAATACACTGCCAGAAAAAACTACAAAATCTTTTTCATTTAGAAAGTGAGTTTAGTAGGAGAAAATACAATTTTAAACATCAGTTTGCACGTACCACACTTAAACAGATGTGTCCTTCAGTTATTGGTGTAAAGTTGTGGAATTCTCTCCATAGCGACCTTAAGGGATGTAGTAGTGTTTATCTATTCAAAAATAATTATAAAAAAGAAATATTTACTTTTCTTTTTTTTCTCTTTTTCTTTTATTATTTATTCTTTATTATTATTATTATTATTATTATTATTATTATTATTATTATTATTATTATTATTATTATTATTATTATTATTATTATTATTATTATTATTATTATTATTATTATTATTATTATTATTATTATTATTATTATTATTATTATTATTATTATTATTATTATTATTATTATTATTATTATTATTATTATTATTATTATTATTATTATTATTATTATTATTATTTAATTTTTTCCTTGTTTAACTGTGAATTGTGAGTTTCTTGTATAATGGTATAAATTATTATTTGTATAAATTAGGTTGTACGCCGACCATTAAGAAAATACTTCTTTAGTTTAGGAATACGGGGCAGGTAACTATAAGATTTATTCTTCTTCCTGCTCCTTTTGTCCATGGAATGTTATTTATGATTGTGTAATGAAGAAACTCTGATTGTATGATTCCATGTGGCAAATAAAAACTCTGAATCTGAAGGCTTGAGTAAATTGTAATGAACCAAATGAGAATATCAATTCAATTAATTTATATTTTTTCTTATCTTTGACTGTGAATAACACCATGCTAAAATTGACCAGACCTGAAAAATCTAAGCACATGAATAAAGGGAAGATGATTAAACAGAAGGTTTTGTAGATACAGTACTGAATTATGCCATCCGGACACATGCAATTTGAAATATGATTATAGAATATAAAATATCAGGCCTAAAATGGTTATGCGATTAAAATGTGATTAATTAGATTAATTAATTACAAATCCTGTAATTAATTAGATACATTTTTTTAATCGCCTGACAGCACTAGTCACGTGTGTGTGTGTGTGTGTGTGTATGTATGTGTGTGCGTGTATGACGTTAGCGCTGACCAGGTCATGGATAATCGATTTTTCAGCCCGCTTCTCTAGTGTGAGGTTTGGTTCGTTCCCCGCCACACGCTCTCCTGAGGTACGGTGCTGATTGGTGCATTCCCTGCCACACGCTTTTTGAGCGATTGCCACTTTCATCACGCAGCTGTCATAGTTTGTGATTAGCGCCCCAGAGGGCTTTATATACCTGGACCTTCCTTCTATCATTGTCGGGTCGTTCTGGAATACAACTGCATTTGCCTGCTTTTTCCCCGTTTGCTGTTCCTGGTCTACTTTCTCTCCAGGACCTTTCTGTGGAGAACCGCTGTTGAGAACCTTGTTCCCCGTTTGGAGCTGCGCCTCGTTTTACCCGCTTTACGCGTTGCGCTTGGGTGAGTGGAACAAAACCCCTCTGGATTATTCTGATTGTGTGTTTTAGAAGAGACACTGAAGATTTCGTTACCCCTCTGGATTATTCTGATTGTGTGTTTTA